>NW_017618788.1:569232-951732 GCF_001879475.1 Ipomoea nil | reverse complement strand
TTGGCTTCCACCCCAATGAGTTCAGCAAGCTCTCTGAACTTATTCAACCTAGCAGGTGAGTTCCTAACCCATCTCACTGCTTCCCTCACCCTTTTTACTGATTCATCTGCAAACCTCAAGCCATCTTGAACCACTAAGTTTAGGTATCTCTAAGGCTTTGGCAATATACTCCCCCCTATGAGAAGAAACAGGGACAAAGGAAATTATTTTTTTCTGAAGCTTCCACTGGTCATCAATAAAATGTGCAGTAATGCACATATAATTAATCCTCTGGACAGAAGTCCATGTATCAGTGGTTAAACTGACCCTTTGGGTGCCCACCCTAAACAACTTCTTAAGACGTACCCAGCCTCTCATCTAGGAAAATTTGGTAGATATCCCTAGAAATAGTCCACCTAGAAGGTATTTGAAACCTAGGACAAACTACAAGAATAAACTTCTTGAACCCCTGACCCTCAACAAACCTAAAAGGGATTTCATCTATGATGATCATCTCACACAAAGCCCTCCTAATGTCCTCTTGATCAAAGACCCATGTCCCCAAAACCCCCAAAGGAGCCTCTGTTCCAGAAGTTGAAACAGTATTGAATGTGAGAAGGGACTGCCTTGTATCCTTTGAATGAGGATTTTTAAGGCAGTCCACCATATGATTTTTCAAAGATGATGTGCCATGTTTTTTAGACTCACAGACAAACACTTTCAGGCAGTAAAGGCACTTGCCTTTAACAACTCTATTCGCAGAGTCATGGATCTTTTCAAAGTGATCCCAAAGTTTTGATCTAAACTCAACCTCCTTCATCTTTTTTGCAAGAACAGTAGGAGTCGCATGAGGCTGCTGAGCAGGTTTCTTAGTGCCTTGGGCTTGTCCTCCATGTCCCTCTTAAGTTGAGGGTTGAGGTCCAGAATCAGGAACATTGATGCTCTCTATCTAAAATGATGGGCATCAGTTAAAGGTCCAACAAATCCAAGTAATCAAGTACTCAACAAAGACAACAATTACATAAACATACAAAGAAATCTAGATTCAGACACTTGTTTGTGTCATCATTTATCAAGATTTCACAATTTCACAATTACATATTTACATATTTACATTCAGTTAAGGGTCATACATCCATAAACATAGTCAAAGAAATCCATATTCAGAAACTATATCCAGTTCATCATCATCTGGATTTCAGTTAAGGGCTTCCACCAATAAATGGAAATTTCAAGTTTGAAACTTGATAATTTCACATTCAAGCCTTTAACTTTTAAAGGGATATCATAATAGATCGAATAATATCACAAAATCACACTGCTTCCACCATTATATCAGAAATCAGAATATCAGAAACACAAAATATATCAGAACTCAGAAGTTCAGAACATATATATCACAATAATGCAATATTAGCAGGTTGGATCGGATTTACACACAGCCCTACAGAATATATCACAATATATTGAATAAATCACAAATATAAAACTAGGGTTTGATATTAGACCAACTTCCACCATAATAAATCACAATATATCATTATATCAGCACATAAATTCAAAATATATCACATAAATCACAATACAGTGAATAAATCACAACTACAAAATTAGGGTTTGAGATTACAACAACTTCCACCATAATAGATCACAACATAACATAACATATTCATAATATAACACAAATATAAGAACATGCAGTGAATAAAATCACCAAATCATAAATATAAAAACTAGGGTTTGTGCTTTACTTGGTTTCCCCTTAATATTCCCCGGAGGACAAGGGCCTCTAATCAATAATCACCACGAGAACTCGAGAAGGGCTTCCACCACCAACGGGCACCGGCCACCGGACAATCAAACAATCGGAGTATCGGAGAAGTCAGAGTCTCAGACTACCGTCTATTGGAGAAGAAGAGACAACAGACTAACAGAGTGACTAGAGACTAGAGAGTAGAGAGCCAGAGAGGACTGAGGACTGAGGAGTAGAGAGAACTCAAAGTCTCAGACTCTCAGAGAGTAGAGAGAGGTTAGAGGATGAGAGGAGTAGAGAGAACTCAGAGAAGAGAAGTCTCAAAGAGAGAGAGAGAGAGAGAGAGAGAGAGGGGGGGAGAGAGAGAGAGAGAGAGAGAGAGAGAGAGTAGCGACTGCGCAAATGGAGGCAATCAGCGTTCAACATACATATATACTTACCTTAGACGACGTCGTGTAGTATATAGGAAACCCTAACCCTACGAAACTTCGGATAATCGGACGGATCGGATACAAAAAAACCAAACCCTATCCGATTTTGCTTATCTGACGTCATTTGCCCTGCGGATTGGATTTGGAGATTCGGATGCGGAGCGAGTCGGATGGCTTGGTCTCGAATATCGGATCAGGGGAGTTTCGCGGGTTGGGTCGGGTTTGCACAAGCCTAATTTTACCAACCAAATTAAAATTTTAGAATAAAAAATAAAATAGTATAATCACAATCACATAAGTATCAAGAGATCACATTTTAACTTAGTCAATCTGATATCAACATAACTTAAATTACATACTGAATAAGTAATAAAATGATCTAATTGCATAATTTGTTAAAATTTAAAATATTCTAGAAGTTGGATGCAGGGATATCGACAACTCTTTCCGTCTCAGGCAGCCAATAAGATGCGCATGTACGTAAAAGTAATCCTATTAGGGATTTTTGTGAAGTTTTTTCATATACCATTAAAATAAAAGACATAATTATCACAAATAAGTATAACTATTATGACTAAAGTGTTATCGCAATAAAATAATTAATTGCAACGATTTTAGATGTCACTAGATCAATTTTTTGTAATAACATATTTGGTCACAAATTGTACATTTATTGTGACAACTATCGTTATCATTCAAATACTACTTTTAGTGTAAGTAAATATTGTCACAAAAGTAGTGAGTAATTGTGACTACTTTTCAAAAGTCGTCACTACTACAATAGTGACAGAGAATATAGTAACGACTTCAAAAATTGTTGGTCACTAATTTCAATAGTGACCAAAATTGATAGTTTCAGTGACAACTTCTATTGTCGCTAAGTGTGAAATTTCTTGTAGTGGAGATGATTTTTGCTCAATTTTTTATCCTACAAGTTTGGTTTTTGACAGAGGAAGAAAAAAAAAAAAAAAAAGAGCGAGGGAGACGTGCGCTAGTAGCGCGCCTTGCCCCATGCAATACACGCCTGCTGGGACGCTTCAGAGTGGCGGCCACTCTGAAATATGGTTTATCTTTTTTTTTTTTTAATTATTTTTTATTATATTTATTTATTAATAAAAATTGTGCGTTTTTTGCCTGGTTTTTTTGTTAACATTTTTTTAATTTAATTTTGTTATTAAATTTGTTAAAATTTATGCTATGCTACTGCCAACTTTTATATTTAATTTTGTCATTATTTTGTTTTTTTTTTTTTTTTTTTAATTTGTGCTATGCAACTGTCAACTTCTTTATTCAATTTTCTTATTAAATTTATAATTATTAATCAAATTAAATTTGGACATGTTTAATTTTAATATAAATAGTACCCCGTAATAATAATAATTACAATTATAATTTTTATAACGATAATAAATAAAAATAATAATTAAAATATAGTTGGTGCGAAAAGGTGGGTTCACAAAAAAATTTAAAATTTTTAAAAACAAATAGAAAGAATGACTTAAGATTAAGGGCAAATTATGTTGTGCATCTGTATGCACTCTGCATGGTGCATACAGATGCAAAAACGATGTCGTTTTGCATAAAACGCGCGCCCTACTTAAAAAAAATCAGTTTCGATTCCCAGCAACAACATTATGTTATTCATTTTTAGTTCATTCATTTTGGATTTTTTAGTTATGAAATTCTGGAAGTGTAGTTATGCAATTCTGGATGTGTAGTTATGAAGTTATGGATGTGTAGTTATGCAATTCTAGAATTATAGTTATGCAATTCTGGAAGTGTAGTTATGCAATTATGGATGTGTAGTTATGAAATTCTGGAAGTATAGTTATGAAATTATGGATGTGTAGTTATGCAATTTTGATTTTTTTTTTTTATAAGTTAGACGTCAAAACAATGTCGTTTTTGCATACGTATGCACCACGCATGGTGCATACGGATGCACAGTATAACGCTCCAGATTGAGTGTGATAATGGATGTTAAACCCTATAATAAACTTGAAAAAAAATTTCACTAATAAGATTGCTCTTATTATTTTACTGAACTGGTCCAACCATGCACTAAATAGTAAATAATGTAGGTCCATACCACCTCACCGTTTTCCCAATTCAAGAAATTCCATGCGTTCGCCCGCATGGGTAGCTCAACTGGTCATAAAGGTGAAACTTTGGAAGAAGGATCAGGGATCGAGTCTCATCAGCGTGAGGGGGCTCCTTGTGCGCGGTGATCACCGGTCTAGCCTCTGTGGTTCATGTTCAGTTGAGTCAAATTCAATGACAACATTTACATCCTCCCAAATGCTCTGTCAGAAATTCAATGACAACATTTACATCCTCCCAAATGCTCTGTCGAGCCGGGGTGTGAGAACATCCTCCCAAATGCTCTGTCGAGCCGGGGTGTGAGAACATCCTCCCAAATGCTCTGTCGAGCCGGAATGTGGGGGCCCTTAGGGTTGGGGTTCAGCCAGCAATTGGATACTAAAAGGGAAAAATGAACAAAGATTAAATTTGTCCACACAATGTTTTTTTTTGTTCTTCCCATCTTCTATGGAATTTCAATTCTTAGGGGGAGGGATTAGGAATTTCAATTCTATAGTCACATAATTGCAATACATTCCAACCAGACAATGCAGTTTTAATTGCTAAAGAATTAGGTGAAAAAAATTTGCAATTCAGGTGTACCAAACAGTAAATTAAGGATAACTTTCGAATTTTCGATCCGGTAATTCAAAGAGAATACGTGCACTTTATTCTAATCTTTTCTGAATGCACACTTTAATCTAATCTAATCGTTATTAACATAACATTTTATTCTATTCTATTCTGATCTATTCAAACATCTTTACTTTTGTAAAATGTCAATCGCTTCATATTTGAGTTAAGTAGAATAGAGTGCTATACTATGCTGTATTGCAAAAAGCGACTACCTTACTAAATAGTAAATACCATAATAACCTACAACTTCTCACGTCTTGAAAGAAAGGAATAAATGTACAATTTTTTTTGCAAACATTGGGCAAACAAAAATCCCAAAATTAAATAACTACTTTTGGATTTCAATGTTTTACCAATAAAATTCATTAATAAATTAAATTATAAGGATTTCTGTAATTTTCCTATAGATTTTGTTATTGATAAATTTAATTTTTATTGAAGTGTGGATGATTGCAATACATCAATGATAGAACAACCTTCGAAAGGTTTGAAAAACATTTTCCTATTAGAGCAACCTCAATAGTTATACTTAAAATGATTTTGTTTGTTGGTTTCGCAAAAATAACAAAAGAAGAAAAAACAATTTGCTACTCAGGATGGCCACAAGTTGGTGGCCACCTTGACACACCCAAATGAAGTATGCAGTGCACGCGCTTACTAGGCGTGGCTAGTGTGTGCAACATGCACCAACTCTATATTTTAAGTGCTCCCAAGCATATTTAATATTTTTACCTTTCTAATTATAATTATTATGAAATATATATTTTCTAATAAGTTATTATATGTATCATATTTAATTATCTTTGTAACTACATATTTTATTTTATTTCTTATATGAAGTAATTTGGCATTTAATTATTTTAATGGAGACAAACATATTAATATTACATATCTTCAATATTAACAAAACATTTGTACACATTCCTATAAATTTTACATTCTATCTATCTAATATTTCCTAAAGTAACTTAACATTTAGCACACCTGGCAATTATCGACACAATTTGTTAACACGTACGACACAAAAATAACAGGTTAGTGTTTATCTTTAATGTGTCTTGGATCGTTAATGGGTTGACCCTTTAAGGACTCGTTATGTTTCGTGTCTTAACAGGTTAACCCGTTAAACTTATTAAGGACCCGTTAATACTATGTTGTTAACCTATTTATAACCCGATAAGAACCCATTGTTATATATTTTGAATAACAGATAAGATCAGATTGCATTAGCCATATTAGGCTCAAAAAAAGGCGGAGGAATATCCCTCCAAATAGAACGAGCAGATGCCGCACTTACATGTTTAGCTAACGAGTGAGCCGCCCGAGTAGCGTCTCTGCTAACATAACCCATTGTTATATAATATAAAAGGAAAGTATTTTTCTATTTAATATATCTAGTGAATGGATACGATTAAAACAAATAAATAATATGAAATAATATAGTAAAACATTCCATCTTTAATCTAGTTTAAAATACACAAAAATTAAAAGTCTCTGTTTGGCACGTCTAGCTGAAAAGCTAGTAGCTATTAAGCTAACTAATTAAAATTAAAATGTTTAGCGAAATTAATTGTTGAATTGGCTGAGAAGTGTAAAAAGACAAAAGGATAAGCAAAGATATTATGACTTTAATTCATGAAGGGTAGATGTTTTTTTTTTTTTTTTTTTTTTTTTTTTTTTTTTTTTTTTTGGTAAATTTATAATGTTTAAAAAAGGAAAAATGCTAAAAATTAGCTAGAGGCTTATTTTGAAAGCCTACTTGAGGCAGAGTTTTAAAATAAGCTATTATTTTAACCTTCCCATGTTTTACCAAATAGAGCTTATAGCTTATTTGTAGCTTAAAATAAGCTATAAGCTCTACAAAATAGAGCCTAAATACAAACTATGATAAAAATATTTGTTATTTGTATAAGTTTGCACAATTAAAAAACTAATAAAATAAAAATTGTTTAATAGAAAATTAATTTATAATTTATTACATTATGTGTCTGCAGTTAATATATTAAGCACATGTAGTTAACATATTATGTGTCTATAGATAGCAAATTATGTGTCTCTGTTGGTCCCAAAAGATGAGGAAAAGTCTAGAGGGAGGGAGGGAGGGAGGGAGGGAAGGGGGGGGGGGGGGTTGAATAGACTTTTCAACCGATTTTGCCAATAACAAAATTAGCTAAGGCAATTAAGAAACAAAGTTCTTAGCCGATTGGTAGATCTTTGTGCACGGCGGAAAACTAATATAAGTGTTGTAATTGTGTCAAGTGAATATCACGTGAGAGGCAAGCAAGCGAGAGTAAATAAATAAAGCAGTAAAGAACACAGGAAATTTAGAGTGGTTCGGAGGTGGTGTAATCCTCCTACTCCACTTGCTCTTATCTCCAAGAGCAATTCACTATATACACCACTCCTTGGTTCCAAGATACAATGAATTTCGTGATCTAGTGCTTCGATCACCAAGCCCACACTAATCACGCCCTTCCCAGTGCCTACAACACTGCTACAGGATTTCACAACTCCGTGCTACTTTCCTCCCCTTTCTACGCTCCGGTACAACTATAATTTTGGATTTCACAACTCCGTGCTACTTTCCCAGGATTTCACAACTCCGTGTTGCTTTCCTCCCCTTCTACGCTCTGGTAGAACTGCAACCAAGATTTCACAACTCCTTGTGACAATCTCCTTCCTGCACTCCCGTAGGGATATCACTTGTTTGTAGAAAAACAAGCTTCTCTTGCTTCTAACTTTGAGACTTCTTGGATGGATCCTTCAATAAGATGCAATTCTCTCTTTGATAAAAATTTTAACACTCTTGAATTTTTTCTTTGTAAGCTCTAAACACTTGTGTATTTTCTCACTTGTATTTCGTATATATCACTTGATATGGAAGTTCGTATATTCACTGCTTTTGGATCTCTTGTGATTGAGAACTCTACTTTCAATCTTCATCTATTTATAGCCATTTTGAGAATTTGTCCGTTAGAATAAGACAATCTCAAATTTGAATTCTTGTCAGCTAGTCTGTAGCCTTTTCAGAAAATCTTATCCCATCTTTAATTTGTCTGACATTAAAAGAAATTTGGCCGTTGCTTTGAGCTCCAAGTCTACACAAAGAGGCTCCTCAAATTAATCTGATGTAGATCACGCTTTCTGAGATTTTTATCCTTCAAATATCAGCTCCAAATTAATCCCTTACTATTTTGGACTAGTCAATTTCCTTTGAAACTTCTACTAATTGCAAACTTCATCTCATGTCCTTCTTTCAAACTTACTTCTGCTCTTAATTAATTTTGAAATATCGGCTCAAACTTCATCTCATAGAACTGATTTTGGTCTCTTTAAAGTTTACCTACCTTAGAGTTATTAAACATCAAACTTCTAACCATCTCGTCTGTACAGATTATTGGTTGTTGTAGCATTCTTCGTGATGTACTTCTTTCCTTCCATAATTACTTGAACTCCAAGATATCTTCATTCAATCTCGTTTGCTTCTTATTTCTCCATATTTCTTCCATTGATATTTCTTCTTCGAGTTGGCGTGTAAGTGAGCATTTTCTAGTATACATATCATATGCATACATCTTCCTCTTATTTTCCATATGCATATATCTTCTTCTTATTTTCCATATGCATACATCTTCCTCTTATTTTCCCTTTTTCATTAATTTCCTTTGTTAATTTCCTTCATGGTCTATGACACACTAGACTTAGACAAACAAATAAAATTGGGGATTCTAAAAATACAATTTGGCATATCAAAATCTATTACAATTTATTCCTAACAGTCTTTAATTTATTTACAGACACATAATATGTTATTTGAATATTATTAATTGAATATTTTTTTTTAAATTTATTTGATGAATTGAACGGCATATTATACATATATAGGGATGAGTTCTGGTGCGGAGATAACTTTCCATGCGGTTGTGCAGATGAAGTTGTTAACGCTGCTGACCAAGAAGTTGTTGTTGAGGCTGAAGTGCCAAATTTTCTTACGAATGATCAAGCCGAGGACGCAATGAATGGTGAAGAATGTGTTTACCAATGTGTTTACCAAATGGTCGCAGATTTGTTAGCCCGAGTGGTTGAGACAACAACTGTACCGAATAGTCAATCTACACCTGCTCGATAAGTTGAAGGATCGAGCAGTGAAGTTGCCTCACTGGCTAACATTTCGAGCAATTCTACAACCACTCGAGAGGTTGAAGGACCGAGCAGTGAAGCTGCCTCACTGGCTAACGTTTCGAGCAATTCTCCAACCACTCGAGAGGTTGAAGAACTGAGTGGTGAATTGCCTCTAGAGATGGAAGTTCCAGTAAGCTCCCCTCCATCATCAACCATTCGAGAGGTTGGAAAATTGAATTGTTAGGGTGACCGAACTACCTCTCATGTATCTGAACAGCCTTTAATGCAGTTTGGAGATGAAGGCATTGTTCTAGAATCCGAGTCTGATGACTCATCCAGCTCTGGTGGAAATCGAGAAGCACTAGCTGGTATGAGTTCAAATAACTTATTTTTTGTGAACCTTGAACAGGTACAATCTCTGGAAGCTTCTCATGTTTTGAGACCAATATTTGCTTTCACTGTTTCCTAGTTCGCTAAATTCGCTAAGGAGCAGAAGATAGTTATGCGAAGGGTACGCAAGGCAGTATGCAAATCAGCTAAAGACACTACTAGGACCAGAGCAATTTTGGTTAATGAAGCAGTTGTTACTCGAAAGGTTGTGTAATCGAACAATTGAGTCATTGCGAAACTACAGGAATCGCTTCTAATTACTAACGATTGCCTACCGCAATCCTATTCTACAACCTTATACACATAAAAGGCATACAAACACATCGCAACATATAATCCTCTAGTTCACATATATTCCTATCCAAATTGCGTACTAAGCCTGAAAACCACAACTTGCCTAGGAGGCAAGGACTCACCAATTAGATGCACACCTTTCGGGTGCAGAAGCTTGACATACACCCCTGCTCGCGCGGCGTCAAAAGATTTGGGATGAACCCCGAGTTTTATGGTTCTCTAGGGATGCCAAATTGGAAGAGTCGGAATGTATTGAGTTGAAAGAAACTCATTGCCAATCATGTACCCCGTCACGAATATGTACATGATTAAATTGAATGGTCGCATGTAGAAAAATTCAATCAAACAATAAAATCAAACGGAAATCAAATGTAAAGAAGCTAGGATAGGATTGCTCATCTCCTTCATGATGCATATAAGATCATTAGCATAGATTAGGATATTGCAAGAGTAGAATTGTGTGAAGATATGCTAAGTCCGTTCACCTTTCAGTATACTAGGATTCCTCTAGGCAAGGTGACTAAGTTCCTAAGAGTCATTTCTACGAACACCTTAGCCTACACTTCATTCCTAGTTTCATCCTCCCTGATCTTGAATTAGGAAATGCCAAAGAAATGGAGCTCCAAGTGATCTAGCAATCCCTTGCCTAGATCACTTGCTTGAATCAACTCAAGGACTTTGCCGGACTCCACAAGAAGCATACAAAACATTCAATGGCAACACAACTCATAAACAATTTCCATATCAACTCATACTATACAATTGCAATATCTAAACCTAATTAAGAATTGTATCTCACATTAGCATCATGATTGAGATTCACAATCCTAATCCTATCTAAACCTAGCCACACATAACTAGATGAAACAACATTGCAAATCAATTGAAATAGCAATCAAAGTAGGAAATAGAAATTAAAGTATGAAAGCAATAAATTGTACCAAACTATAATGTAAATCAATATCTTCTTCTACAATGAGTCTTGAAGGGAAGGTTGTCAATCTTCTTCTCCAAGATCTTCAAGCTATGAGAGACTGGAACCCTAAAAACCTAGAGAGAGAAAGTGTTTCAATATGAAAATGATCTAATCTCTAATCCTCCTCCTCATTCTTCCGCCAATTGCACTTTGAAGTCGTCGTGCTGCCTTCCCACGCCATGATCCACACGCGTGGATCGGTTACTTGAACTTGGTCTCGCCTCCTCCCGCGCACGTGGAGGTATAGTAGGAGTGTGCATCGGTTGGATACAGACGGATCAGATTTCCCATCCGTCCATTCGACTGGATTTCAAATTTTTTTTTTTTGTTTTTCCCCTGATCCTTAGTTTTTTAAGGACATATCCTATCAGATTTAAAATATCGGAGTTCGGTTATCCAAAGTCGGATGTCGGATTGTAATCGGATATTATTAAAGTAATATAAAATAATTTTGAATAAATTTTTTTGAAGAAAAAAGTTATTCAGAAGTTAAAAACTTAGCCAAAAGACAACTTTACAAAACCATAGCAAGTAATAAAGCTATTCAGCTACTTGACTACTAAGTAAACAAAATAAAACTAAGTAACTTGGTAACATACAACCATAGCAAAACATACAAGTTTCAAACTTACAACTTACAAATTAATAATTATATATTTTCAATGAGAGCAAACAATAATTATACAAAAATACTAGTTTAAATTCAACAAAATTTCAAGTTAAACTATAAGTTTCAGGCCTTCAGCAATCAGCAGTAGGCAATTAAGTACTTAAGTCAGCACTCGGCAGCAATCCACGAGTTCTACACTTCTACACTCAATAGTTAACGCTAATCTACTCTTCCTGTTAATATAAAAACTTAAAACAATATTAGTCATTAGACATGTAACAAACTAACAAAGTAAACTGTAAACAGGAAACAACTAAGTAAAAACTAACAATATTAGGAAATAGGCATTTAGGAATTAGGCTCAGAATGCATTTTTCCATATCAAGTAAGAATGTGGGAAAATTGCTCAGAATGTGTTATATTAGCACATAAGCAACATACCAACTCCATTCCATTTATTCAGACAAAGGTGGAAGCTTCATCACAGCGAGCCAATAAAACAAAAGCATTAAAACTGAACAGAGAGCAAGGAAGAGTTATACCAAAATTCCAGATTGGTAGAATTGCAGAAATGGCCAAATGGGACATCACTCACATCAGTTGGGCTCAACTCATCTAAGGGCAGCAACATTTTAATAATAGAAAGTTGTCAAGCCACTTAAAGGCTAACACCACTTGCAGTATAAAAGGCCAAAAGCAAACAACATCATAACAGAATAGTAGCATACCATAAAGAAATGAAAACAATGTAAATAAATATAAAATACATTACATGGATTGTTGGAAAAATTGATGGTATAGTAGATGAAGCTCCAGTGGGCAACTCTGCAAAACAGAATAAGAAATTAATAATAAGGAAATAAAGAATAAAGAAACTAACTAAATAAGGCAACAAAAATTTAAAGATTTACCTTTCTCTAATCTTTAAACCTCATCCAGGTTCTCCTCAATTGTGATTGGCTGATTTGGTGCCCTCAACCAATCTTGTGTACACAACAGTGCTTCCACTATTCTAGGAGTCAAGGAACTCCTAAATGCATCAAGCACCCTTCCACTTGTACTAAATGCACTCTCATAGTCAACTATAGAGATAGGAACTGCAAGCACATCTCTAGCCATTTTGAAGAGAATAGGAATCTCTTACTATGGCTCTTCTACCACTTTAGAACATCAAAAGCAACAAATTCATCATCCTCTACAAGATTTTCACTCAAGTAGACTTGTAGCTCAGTCTGCTTACTACTTCCACCACTACTCTCCAATCGCTTTTTTTTTTTTTTCAGTTGACTCTTCAACTTTGACTGAGGCCTACCAACTGTACAACCAGTACGTAGCCTCAGGCTGGACTGGTTGAGTAGAGGATTCACTGTGGGTAGAACTGACAGAGTATGTAGCTGCATAGTCATTATACAAAGCAACCATTATAGATTGAACCTTGGCAAAACAATCTTTGCCTTTCACTTCTCCATACAGCTGGATAAATTGATGATGCATGTACTCCTCCTTATCTCTAGGGTCCAGAATATTGGCAAAAAAAATGACAAAGTTCATTTTTTCTGGATCACCCTAATATTTCTCAAACTTGTTTCTCATTTGTGTCCCCATTGCCTAAATCATAAATAAAAAAATACAAGTTAGTGAAGTTACAAAGAATAACATATTCAAGCACGCAAACTAAATAGAATAACAGATTTAAACATAATATAAGTGTTTACCTTTTCAGTCCCAGCATCACCTTTAACCAAGGTTGCTGTAGGCGTTAGGCGCTAGTCGAGCGTTGGGGCAGCGCCTAAGCAGCCTAGGCGGGTGCGAAAAAAGAAAAAAAATAATGGCAAACTTGCAGTTTGACAGTTTTAATGAAGCTGTTTTCAACATTCAATCAAATAACACATCCAAATAAATGAAATAATTATAATTCATAAGTCATAACATCAAAAAAATATTAAAAATACTCAAATATTTCAATCATCCAAAGATTCAAAGTATCAAACTAGTTTATGTGTGTATATACATGTCATATATATATATATATATATATATATATATATATATATATATATATATATATATATATATATATATATATATATATATATATATAATGATAAAAAATTAGCCAGGCCAAGCTGATCGGGTTAACTCGACTGAAATGGACGAGTTAACTCGGCTAAGTTAGACGCTAGGCGGCCAAGTCGGCTGAGTTAAGCGCTAGGCGGATGCTTAGGCGGCCGGTCGCCTAGGTGGGCTCCTTGGGGGGAAACCACCACGGTCTAGGGGCGCCTAGACCGATTTTTGCAACAGTGTCTTTAATCACATCTTCAAGCATGCAACTGAGATCAGAGATCTCAGAGAAGAATGTATTGGATGTGACATAAAGAGAACCAGAGATTCTCATCGTCATCTCATAAAAAATTTTCAAAAGCTTCACTAAGCTTTCCACAGAACACCAATCCAATAAAGAAGGAATAGTCTCCAAGTCAGCAGAATAAAAGGGGTCATTTTGCTCATGTGCATCAGACAGTCTTTGATATTGAATTGCAGTGTTGAGCTTAATTTAGGTGCTGTTCCACCTTGTAGGGACATCAAGTTGTAAAGCTGATTTAGCCTAACAGGTGAGTTCCTAACCCATCTCATTGCATCTCTCACCCTTTTAACTGACTCATCTGCAAACTTCAACCCATCTTGGACCACTAAATTGAGGATATTGGTTATGCACCTCATGTGCATGTACTGAACCTTAATAGAAGAAGAACCCCAAGATAATACTTTACTCTTAAAAAACCCCAAAGCTGTATCATTAGAAGAAGCATTGTCCACTATTAGAGTGAACACATTTTTAATTCCCCACTCTAATAAACAACTTTCTAGGGCTTTTTCAATATACTTTCCCATATGAGAAGAAACTGGGACAAAAGAAATATTTTTTTTCTAAAGCTTCGACTGGTCATCTATAAAATGTGCAGTAATGCACATATCACATATAATTGATTCTCTGGACAGAAGTCCATGTATCAGTAGTTAGACTGGCCCTTTGAGTGCCCACCCAAAACAACTTCTTAAGGTTTAGCCTCTCATCTAGGAAAATTTGGTAGATGTCCCTAGAAATGGTCCACCTAGAAGGGATATGAAACCTAGGACAAGCAACAAGGATAAACCTCTTGAACCCCTGGTCCACTACAAACCTAAAAGGTATCTCATCTATGATTATCAATCTCACACAGGGCCCTCCTAATGGCATCTTGATTAAAGACCCATGTCCCCAAAACCCCCTCAGGAACCGCTGTTCCAATCTCAGAAGTGGAAACAGTGTTGAGTGTGAGTAGGGGCTGCCTTGTATCCTTTGAATGAGGATTTTTAAGACAACCCAACATATGATTTCTCGTGGATGATGTGCCATGTTTTTTAGGTTCACATGCAAACGATTTTGCACAATTAATGGATTTGCCTTTAATCAATTTCCCTTCAGAATCTAGGATCTTTTCAAAGTGATCCCAAACTTTGGATCTAGACTCAATTCCCTTCCTCTTCTTAGCCGCAGGAACAGTAGGAGTGACCATAGGATGTTGAGCATTTGTCTCAATGCCTGTGGTTTGTACTCCTTGTTCATCTACTTTTGAGGATGGAAGAGGTCCAGTTCCACTGATGTTTTGATTGCTCTCCATCTATAAGGATGAGCAAATAGAGCAATGACATTCCATAATCAGCATAACAGTAAAAGGCTTACATACATAATCACATACACATTCCATAATCAGGATTCATGATTCATGAATTCATCATTTTATGGAAATGCAACAAATTAGGGCTTAATAGTTAACACTTCAACAGTCAACCATCAACAGGAAACAACTAACATAAACATACTCAGTACTGACATACATATAACACATTTCATTCCATAATCAGGATTCATGAATTCATCATATTCTGGAATTAGGCTCACAAATTAGGGCTCAACACTTCAATAGTCAACCATCAACAGGGACAACTACAGAAATCAATAAATCATCATTCATTAGGGCTCAACAGTCAACATATATAAACTTACAAATTACAAACATATATCAGTACTCAATAGGCTTCCACCACCACCATACATTTAGAAATTACAAATTTAAGTGTCCTTTAACCATAAAATTATAAACATATATCAGAATTTCCACAAATCCATCACGCATATGGAAAACCCCAAAAATTAGGGCTCAGTTAAAAATTAGGTTCATGCAACATCATAGAAATGGAACAAGCTGAATTGTTAAACAAACAAACAGGCAACACGAAAATAAGAAAAAAAAAAGATCAGATATACATTTTACTTGTTTTCTCAATGTTTCCCTCTGAGGTCTAGGGCTTTAGGCGTCAAACTTCCACCGGCGACTAGCGTTTTTGGCTCTTTGCGAGGCTTCCACCAAAGTCCAGACGGACCAGAGTACCGGACCAGTCGACCAGAGACAACAATAGGTCAACAGCGTCGAATGAGAGTTCGGGAGGGACGGGTTTTGCACAGAGACGATGAGAGCAATCGAGAAATCACACGTCTCAGTCTCTCAGATTTCATAGAATAAGAGGAATGAGAGATTGAGAGGAATCAGAAGAATGGAGAAGTGAGAACTGAAAGTGTCAACTATGAGAGAAGGCAAGCAGCAAAGAAGTTCTCAGGTCTCAGAGAGTGGAGACTGGAGAACAGAAGGAGAGGAGCTGAGGAGTGGAGAGACTGAGAGTGAGATATAGGAGTCTACGCAAATGGAAAAACCTAGGGCTAAGGATATATTTATAGCAGGCATAAACTTCGGATTTTGGACGGGTTCGGGTAGGAATTATCATAACCTTACCCAAAATTATTAAATAAACAAATAAGTTTGGGGCGGTCCGGACCATATCCGACGGGTTCGGATATCCTTACCGTTTGACGCACCGAAGTTCGAGTGGGATGGGTTTTGCACAACGCTACGTGGAGGAGGTGCGTGGAAGTTTCTATTTTATTTCCAGGCATGCTCCCACGCATGTGGGCCTCTGCGTGGATCTTTCTGTCTCGTTTCCACGCAAGGTCCCACACACGTGGCTGATCCTAGCACGACTCCAGTTCTGCCATTTTGGTTGTGATGCTCGTTTCATGCCCATATCCCTCTGTTTCAAGCTTAAAACCTTCATAAATCATAAAAATACAAAGTAGAGTGGTGTTTTGCGGCATATTAGCAATTACAAGCATAAACGACAATAAATCGTGCACAAAGGATATCAAATGGATATAATATGCCCTCTTAAAGACCCTAAAAGATTTGTGTCTTTGTCACTTATCACAAGTTCTCACACTTTATTCTTGCTTGTTCTCAAGAAAGGTCTCAATCATCTCAAGGAAAAGATAAGTGACAAAGATATACCAAAGATAGCTCAAGATACAACAGTTAAGCAAATGGTCCATTAAGAGGGAGAAATCCTTCATATCTTGAAGCAAGTGTGTTAGGAATGTGCCTTATTAATGCAACTCAAGGAATATCCAAAAGGAACAACAACCCCTATCAAAAGGATAAATAAGATAGCAAAGGGAACACATTCTCTACGCCACTCTAGCCAAGCATGCAACCAATTCGGATTCACCTCTCATTTTGCAAAGGGCTTCAAGCCGAACCCACTAGTGGGAACGATGTGCACACCCCAACCAACATCCAACCTTATACGCCAAAGCCCATAATCATAAAATAAAGTGAGGGTATGGCATGGACCTCCCCCCGCCAATTGACTTAGACAGGCACTCTTTTTTTCTCATCCCCCTAGAATCGTTACAGGGTGACCCGACTTCACAAGGAGCTCCATGCTTTATCGAAGATTAGTGCTAGGGTGCCTAGTTTCTAGTGGGGTGGCTCACCTCCACTCTCTCTTCTCGTCTCCTAAGATAACGTCGTTGGGACAACCGACTTCACGTAGAGCTCTACGCTTTTTCGAAGACAGTGCAATGGATTGCCCTAAATCCTAGCGAGACGGTTCACCTCGTTTCTTCTCTCAAGGAATGAATATAGTTTTGGTCTTAGACGTTTTCTTTCTTTCTTCGCTTCAACCCCTCATGTTTTTTTTTCTCAGGATTCAGGATTTACTCTCAATTCTCACCAAAGGCTCACCTTTTGCCCCATGCCCTACCAAGATTTTTGTTCATTTTCGGGCTTCGCTTGCAATTATATTTCTAAAGTTGGAGGGTACACACTCCCACTTCGAGAGATCCTTGACTAAGGTCTAAGCAAAATAGGATGTGAACAACATGCAAACATACAAAAGATATAAACCTATGGGTTTCTATGAATTTCCTCACTTGGTGTAAAGAGGTAATTTCTTAAAGATATTTCAAGAATAAAAACTTTTAAAAGCACATCACCAACACTCTTCCAACGTGATATAAACAATAATGCACTCTCCAATGTCAAACACACTCCTCAATCAAGCACTATTCACTCAATTGAGCAATGAAAGAGCATTAAAGCACACAGTGCGTCATTTCCACACTTTAGAATGAACATCGTCCTCGATGTTACCTTGAGGACTAAGTGGAAAAATGAGCACGGGTCTAAACCAACTAAGGTTCCTTTCCAAACTTTATAAATGTTGTCGGGGAGTTGAGGTGCATAACAAAAATCCTCTGTGAATGATAAATGGCAAATTAAAGAATGTGCGTAAAACATTTCCACACTTTAGAATTAAAAACCGGGGGCAGCAAAGTGTAAAAGGGATAGAAATTGTCACCCATTGTAGAGAATTTTCCTTTTCATCTCGTGAGATATGTCCCATTATTCACTTTGCCCCATCATGACACACTACAAAAATGGTTAGTGGCATATGTGCATAATCATCACAATTAAAGAGTGCAATGGAGCAGGAAAACTACTCATAGTTATTTACACTCTATTCCTTTTCTCTTCTTTTTTCCTCTTTTTTTTTCTCTCTCTTTTGTGGTTTTGTATTGTTTTTGTGTGTTTTTTATTTCTTTAAGGTACTAACAAAAGAATATAACTAAAGAAAACAATAAGCAAGAAACTACTACAAAACATAAAATAAAACTAGACCCTCACATGCATTCTAGCAAATTGTAGAAGAAGCATAAAAATTAAAAGTGCATCAAAAGTAAATGACATGAAAATTAAAATTACTAAAAGTAAAATGCAAGCAATAATAGTTCATGAAAATAAAGGTGCAAAATATTGAAAGTGCAAACAATTAAAAACAAAAGCAAAAAAAATGAGAAAGCAATAGAAAGTGTGTTCATGCACAATTAAGTGTCATGATCATAGGAACCCAGGGAACTTTGAAATGTCAATTTTTTTTTGTGCTAGCTTCATGGTGAATCATTGCCCGCGAATGAAGGATGGAAGTGGTAAAGGAATTGAGCCTGGAGGTTCTCAAGTACTTGTCCCTACCGATTCAGCTGCACCCCATATTGATCAAGTTGCGCCCCAAATCTATCCAAACGCTCTCCATGGGCCCTTTGCATGGCCATTTGTTCTTGATGAAAATTGTATTGGAGAGCTCACATTGAAGCCCAAACATGGACTTGGGGGACATATTCCGGGATCCCGGAAATAGGTGGCAGTGGTGGGACCTATTCTTCCTCTACTCCTTCCGACTCCGTGGCGGCATCTGCTATTTTTGTCATCTTTGATTGTTCAAAACCCTCCACGGTCAAGGGATTCATGAAGGAAATCCTTTGCTCCAACCTCAACTTGCGTTGCAAACCCAAACCTTAGATCAACCTAGTAAGAATTGGCCCAACGAAGATGCTAGGACAAGAATCGTTACACTGAGTGCTTAGCTACTTCTGGACTTGAAATCCCATGTTAATGTTGATCCTCTTTTTCATGCTCCACAAGTGAAATAAATCCGCCTTGTACACCTTGTGGAGGTTGGTCATACTTCCCGTGAATGTGACCGCTAGAGCATGCCTTACCGCCTTCATCTTGGGTGGAACGATGACCCTTGAGTTGGTGTTGCTAGAATCAAATTCGGCCCCATCTGAAATTTCTTTCCAAAAATCCCTACATTCCTTATGGGTGTAGAATTTGGTGTGATACATCTCAAACGCCCTTGACGTGATCTCATCCTCCCTATGAGCTCCCAAATAATAACCTAGCTCATTCATCAATAGCTCATACTCCGTGTTGAAGGAGGTGAAGGACAAAGACTTCCTATCATGGTGATTTATCTTCTTGATATCAAGGGTGGCCATAAACTCGTATATCACCGGGGCGTATGTATTTCCTCTCAAGTTAAAGATTGTTGCCCATTGAGGATGAAGAATCAACTCCCCGACTTCATCACGGTAACCAAACGATTCTAGAATGGGGAAGTCAAAGTACTTTCCTCCAAAAACCCTCAATCGCTTCAACCTTTCCACCTTAACCAATTGCTTGGTGCTTAGCTTTAGCTTCCTAGATCCTGCTAGGGCATCTTGCTCTTCTTCCTCATTCTCCGTTAAATCCATTTCAATATCATCTTCCTCTGGTTGTTGACTTGAGCTCGCGATGTCGTGTTGTGCTTTCTTTGCACGCTCTTTGTGTCTTATCATGATTCCTACAAATCGTTAAATAAAGAATATAAATTTCCCCTAATTGCACACTTAAAACAAATTGGTATACTATATTCTCAAATAAAAGATCATGCAATCACATATCCCACACATGCATTCTTTTCTATGTGTTTTGAATTTTTCAAAGAATTTTCAAAACTTGGGCATGGTTTCCCCTATATTTTAAACAATTTCCGTCAAAAATTTTGACAATTTAGACCAACATTATAACAAATTCAACAAGTCAACACAATGAAAGTTCTAGCCTAAAAGTCAACTTCATATTCTTCACTCAACAATGGATGTTCAACATGTGGGTGTGTGCAATATTATGACATAAGAGTGGCATAGAAAGAAATTCATCATAAAACATCATGTATGTGACACCCCAAAAATCCACATTCAATCCATGGATTAATTGAGTAATTAATCCTATTTTATTTGAGGAAGTAATTCCTAAATTCCTGATTTTTAATACTCAAGGACTAGTATTTGACTAGTCAACCTTAAAGTTGTGTTGTACCTTGAGCTTTGAGGGGAGTTCCCTTGTTCCTTACACTTTCTAAAGGTTAGTAAGGGTATCCTTGACTTTTCACCAAGAGTTAGTATTGTAACCTAACCTAGAAGACTTCTTCATTTCATTCCTTACATTTCCTAGAAACTAGCTCTACCTTCTCTCTAGAAAAGAAGTGTAGCTTATTCTCCAAGCTAAATTGAGACCCTTGTTAAGATTCCAAGATTTGCTACCAAGATTCAACCTTTCACCTATTTGGGCATCTAGGAGGGTAAGATCTAAGTCCATCTTGTGTTTTTGGTTTCATCTTAGTTGTCTTTTTCTTAAAGGTAGGATCTTTATGATCTTTTGGTTTAATCTTGAAGTGGGTTTGGAAAGTAAGCCTTGTGGGGAGCTTGTTGTGGTGTAAAGTGAAGTCTTTTGGTCTACAAGAGGTAACCCATGCTCTACAAAACCTATTTTGCTTACCTATATGTAATTTCTTGGATTCTACATGTGTTTTGCTATGAAATGTGAGGGTTTATGCATTTGTCTTGTGATATTGCATATCTAGAGCTTGTGTTTAGGGTTCCTTTGTGCTATTGCTTGGCATTTTCCATGGTTCAAGTCATTTTGTTGTGTTGGGTGAGATTTGGCATGTTTTGGACTTGAATTTGTGTTTGGAGAAGAAAATCCCCAAAGGGATTTGTTGTGGTACAAGTGTGTACCCGCGGGCGGAACGGCGGGCGGGGCACCACCCGCCGGCCTACCCGCGGGTACATGGCCTTGTGGGATGACGTTCCCGCGGGCGGGACCACGGGTGGGGCACTACCCGTGGGTCCACCCGCGTGTACATGGTTGGTGTTGTGACGGGATTTGTTCCCCGTGATTCGTTTGACTCGGTATTTGGTCTTTTGACTTCCCGATGTTCTTTGTGGAACTATTTGAGCGTCTTCTTGATGTTTCGTATGTCTAGAACTATATGGTAGGTATCCATGTAGGACTTTGGTGTCTTGAATCGTGCTAAGTGTTCAACATTGTGTTTCGTTGGACCAAGAGGTGTCTTGTGTGTTCCTCGAAACTATCTTGAGTTTCTCCGTTGTTAAGCATGCTAGTTTATTGTCTTAATGCTAGCGTGTCTGTGGTTTGTACCTTCGGTTTGGTTGATGATAACTTGCGTTATCCACCGTTGATGTTGTTGGGCTGTGACCCGTTCCTTGATTGAGTATGTTTCATATCTTCGTTGTGATCCGTTGATTGATTCCTGTTGTGGTGTGATGCGTGTGTGGCTTTACCTGGATTGCACGATTAGTGGTATGGGACACTAGTCACCAAGGTATTGCAGCGGTCCTCGTGGTGGCCGTGACGTGATTATGGAGTTGTGGCCTTTGTGTAAGGTTCACGTTTTGGGGGATAACATGTGTTATCCGGGCTTGTGTTGCCGTTTACGGTACCTTGTGTACTATGAATTGGTGGTCTCGTTGGTGGTCGTTGGTGGGGGACGACGGTCCCGGGGGAATAAGGTTGGACTTGGTTGTACAGGGGTTGTGGAGGTAATGGTTGGAAGAAGATATAAGGTTGGGGGTAGCCATAAGGTTGGAACAGGGCATAAGGAAGGCATATCAACTCGTGATGGGTGATGTCACGAGGGCTTGTGTAGCCGTTGTTGTGAGTTCTCTTTCTTGTGACGTGTGTAGTCACAAGGGCATGTGTTGCCATCGGTCTTGTCTTTATCCTTTGTGTTGTGGTTAACCTTTGTGGGTTGGGATGTTTTCCCGTGTTATCTTTGAGAGTGTTGAGTCTTATGTTGGCTGTTGATCTTGGCTTTTGACTTATATACTTATGTATTCCGTTTCGAAAATGGCTTTACAACTTATATCTATCTATGTATGATATTTCACATGTATTGGTGGGTTACCAGCATTATTCGCTGACTGGGCGTCGTCCCAATGTTTATCTTTGTATCTTTCAGGTGATGTCTAGACGAGCGCGATGTTAGTGGCCGGTAGTCTAGCATCTTTACCTTTGTTTTGTGGCCTGTGTGCTGTTGTAGCGTTAGATTGTGACCTTTTGGGATAGATGTATACACTTGCAGATTGATCTCCGTAGCGTTTACCGTGTTTGGTAGACGTGGCGTAACACCCCGTTTGGATTTCTTTTATCCAGTTCTCGTTTTATCTTCCGATGTGCTAGTTTTGCTGTATGATCTGCATGTGTTAAGGCTTTTTATCTAGCTTGTTTGGGGTGTGGTGCAATGTAGCACAATTAACATTGCAATTCCATCATCAATTTTGCATTATCAAAGAGAACTCAACAAACCCATTCAAAAATTCCCAAATTAAAAACTAGGGTTCATACAAGAAATTCATACTCTCAATTCAATGCTTTAATCCACAATTTCCACAAACACAATGTTTGCTCATGCTAATCTAGTCATTATTCATCAATTGCAAACATCAATATGTATAGAACAATGTAGATTAGAATTTCACATTCAAGAGAGTGAAAACTTGGAAAATACATTTATGGAATTTTGAAGTTTAGAGTGTTTACCTCTTTTCTTATGATTCTAGGAAAAATTTGGAGATTGGAAACTTGTAACTATGGAGGAAATAACAAAGCAAAGTGTACCTTTATAGCCCGTTTGGTTCACGGAATAGGCCGGGAATGGCATAGCATTCCCAGTAATGGGCATATTCCTTTGTTTGGTAACCATTTCTATTACTAGAAATAATATTCCTAGTAATAGCCTATTATATCAAATAAGGTAATAGCTATACCAGGCCCCATTGGTATTAGCCTATTACTGAACGCTCAGGAATAAATATTATAATCTATTTTCTTTTTTACCCTTTCTTTAACCTAATTTTTTACGTTAATCTTTCTCCCGCTTACTCGCATCTTCTCTCGCCATTGCTCATCGCTTCTTCTGTGGCCATTGCTAATCAACATCAAATTGAAATTCATCATCAAGGTATTCTTCTAAATTTCTTTTATAAATAATATATATATATATATATATATATATATATATATATATATATATATATATATATATATATATATATACTGCTCACACAGCAGTGTATATACTATATGGAAATATATATATACAATGCTGACGCAACAGTGTATATATAAATTTATATACATTGCTGCGTAGTAGTGTATATAAATATATGTATACATTGCTCCGTGAGCGGTGTATACGTATATTTTATTAAGGATATTTTTTTTTTCGATGGCTTCTACTACCACCAATGAAATCATCCAACTCAATGCTCCCACACACTTTTCCATTAAACTCACTACCATCAATTTCCCAGTTTGGCGCCTACAAGTTCATGCTACCCTTGTTAGTCTCAACCTCTTAGGCTATATTGACGGTTCCACCAAGGAACCCACCGAATACACGGATCCTGCTCGAACCGTTCCCAACCCAAGACATTTAACTTGGTACCGTCAGGACCAAATCATTGTTGGTGCACTTTTGGGCAGCTGCACTGACACAATACAGCCACTCGTTTCATCTGCTACGACAGCTCATGATTCATGGCAACGTCTGGTTGCCAGTTATGCCAGTGCCTCTAGAGGACGCATCATTTCCCTCAAGGCAAAACTCACTAAAAACCCGAGAGGTTCTCGGTCCATCGCTACTTACCTCCATGACATGCGAGCCATAGCCGATGATCTGGCGTTGACTCAGTGTCCTGTCTCTGATGACGATCTAATCGTCTACATATTGACTCAGTTGGGGGAGGATTACAATTCTATCATATCTGTTATTCGCATCCGTGAAAAGCCTATGTCCTTTGGCGAGTTAGCAGAAGTGCTGACTGACCATGAACGCCAATTGAAGGGTGTGGATGAATTGAATCAGTCTTTAGTGGCCTCTGCCAATGTTATGCAACGTGCCTTGCCACCCTCGCGGCACAACCAGCACATCAATTCCAACCGATGAGCTCGCAGCAATAACACTCGTTACAGCTCCAACAGACAGAATTGGCGACAAGGAGATCCCAAACGCTCAAGTACGGTCTGTAAGTTCTGTCATCTTACAAGTCATGAAATAAGAGTGTGCCGTAAGCTAGCCAGGTTTTTAAAGGAGCATAATGTTCCTCTTGTGCAACCTCCTATGTCTCCTATGGCTAATTCGGTGGTCGGGCCGTCTGCTTCCTGGATCTTTGATATTGGTGCGTCCCACCATGCCACACCAAGCATTGATCCATTGCACACTTTCTCCGAGTACAGTGGACCGGATGAAATCCGCTTGGGCGACGGTAATTCCTAAGCAATAACGCATGTTGGTTAGTCTAGCATTCCCACTCCCTCTACTGTTCTCACTCTTGATAATGTCTTGCGTGTCCCATGGTTACACACTAGCTTAGTTTCTATATCCCAAATATGCAAGTCTAATCGTGTGTCTGTTGAATTCTTTGATTCACATTTTCTTGTCAAGGATCTTCGAACGGGGGTTCCTTTGTTACGGGGGGCGAACAGTAATGGTGTCTACTATGGACCAGTTTCTCCTCGTCCAACAGTTCATGTTACGCAGGTGTCTCGTTTATCTCAGTGGCACTAGCAACTTGGCCACCCGTATAATAAGGTGTTGCAACTTGTGTTGCAACGCTGTAATGTTCCAGTCTCTATGTCATCTCTGTGACAGTTTTACTGTTCTTCATGTAATATGCATAAAAGCCATAAACGGCCTTTCTCCAACACTACACTTGTTAACACCAAACCTCTGCAATTAATCTATATTGATGTGTGGGGGCCTACTGAGAAATCTGTTGATGAGTTTTGCTATTATGTTATTCTTGTGGACCACTTCTCGGAATATATCTGGTCGTATCCCATGAAACGTAAGTCTGATGTCTTTCCCATATTTAAGTAGTTAAAACAGTTAGTGGAGAAATACGTTGGTCTTTCAATTATTTCTCTTTACTCGGATAATGGGGGAGAGTTTATAAAACTTATCCCATTCTTGAACACTCATGGTATTTCTCATCTCACCACTCCACCGCACACTCCTGAGCATAATGGTGTCGCAGAGCGACGACATAGGCATGTCGTGGAAACTGGCATGTCTCTTCTTCACTTCGCGTCTTTGCTGCCCTCATACTGGACCTATGCCTTTCAGACAGCCGTATATCTCATTAATCGGCTTCCTACTCCGATTTTAGGTAATCAATCCCCGTTTTATGTCTTGTTTCAACAATTGCTAATTATGCCAAGTTACAACCCTTTGGTTGCCTATGTTTTCCCTGGTTGCGTCCCTATAACACCAAGAAACTACAACCAAAGTCACGTCCATATATTTTTCTTGGATACTCGAACACCCAATCTGGTTATAAATGTCTAGATTTTAGTTCGAATCGTATTTATGTAACTCGGCATATTAGATTTGTGCCCCATGTGTTTCCTTATAACGATTTGCTAAAGTCATCTAACAGTTTACCTTCTGATTCTCATGATTCAGAATCACGCAGTATTTTGTGCAAGTCGTCTCCTTTGTCTACACAGGTACAGCCCGTGGCAGTTCCAACACCAGTTCCAACACCAGTTCCAACTCCAATTCCAACTCCAATTACAAGTCCAGTTCCAACACCATCACCGTCAGCTGCGTCCAATTCATCGTCTCCCACTGTCTCAGAAAATGGCCAACATGCAGCCCAATCCGTGTCTGACTCACAACATGTCTCCACCTCTGAAACATATCAACCGTTGGGTAATGTTCTCTGTTCCACCCGGGAGCGTCGTCCTAATCCTAGGTATTCCGATTATGTCATTAACCAAGCCACTTCCCATCCATTGCCTCCTGCTTTAGAACCGCCTACCGTCGCCCAGGCTCTTAAAGACGCTCGGTGGAGGAAAGCAATGGATGAGGAGTTCAAAGCGCTGCAACGTAACAACACGTGGCAACTGGTTCCCCGCGGAGCGGTCGTTCCGATTGGCTGCAAATGGGTCTTCCGTGTTAAGCGCAAATCGGATGGGTCGGTGGATCGTTTTAAAGCACCGCTTGTCGCTAAGGGATTCTTGCAGGCTGCTGGTCAGGATTATTTTGAGACATATAGTCCGGTTATGAAACCGGTCACAGTCCGTATTGTTTTTACCATTGCTTTGAGTAATAGCTTGGGTCTGCGCCAGCTAGATATCAATAATGTGTTCCTTAATGGAACATTGCATGAGGATGTGTTTATGGAACAGCCGCCAGGGTTTTTCGATCCCTCATTCCCAACGCATGTTTGCAAACTGACTAAAGCCTTATATGGTCTCAAGCAGGCTCTTAGGGCTTGGTACTTGGAGTTTTCCCAGTTTTTGTTGCGCTGTGGATTTTTGAAATCACAAGCAGATGCGTCGTTATGTATTTATTCTACTAATAATGTTATTATCTATTTTCTTGTGTATGTGGGCGACATTATATTAATAGGAAACGATGCTGCATGGCTTGACAAGTTTGTTAGAACTCTGTCCGCTCGGTTTGCTCTTAAAGACCTTGGTTCCTTACATCACTTTCTAGGTGTTGAGGTGGTTTCCATTCCTAATGGCATGTTCATGTCTCAGAGTCAATATATAACAAACATATTGGTGCGATTTAAGATGGATGGTGCAAAGGCTGTTTCAACACCACTGGCGACCAAGGATAAGTTGCTCCCGGCGCAAGCTGGTAGCGTTGCGGTAGATGTGACTCAGTTTTGGCATCTACTTGGCCTGCTACAATACTTGGTCATCACTAGACCTGACGTCGCCTATGTAGTTAACCGTCTCTCACAGTTCATGCATATGCCTACGGAGGTGCACTGGCAGGCTGCCAAGCGATTGTTGCGCTACCTCAAGGGTACAGTATGTCATGGGCTGTACCTTTGTGCTGGGTAACCTCTGTCTCTGAGTGTATATACAGATCCTGACTGGGGTGGTTGCACCTCCACTGGGCGGTCCACTACAGCTTATCTACTGTATCTTGGGTCCAATCTTGTTTCCTGGAAGTCCGTTCGTCAGAAGTTGGTTTCCCGCTCGTCTACGGAAGCCGAGTATCGAGCCTTAGCAAATGCCACTGCAGAGGTTTTGTGGGTTAAGAATTTGTTGCATGAGCTCCAGACGCGACTGTTGAAGCCTCCGGTTCTGCTTTGTGACAATCTCAGAGCTACGTACGTGTGTAGAAATCCGGTGTTTCATTCACGCATGAAGCACCTCGCACTTGATTATTTTTTTGTTCCGGACTTGGTTGCTAATGGTTCGTTGGTGGTTTGGCACATTTCTTCGTCGGCTCAGTTCGCTGATTTTCTCACCAAGCCGTTAGACCGTTCGTTGTTTTTGCTTTTCCGTTCCAAGATTGGAGTCTTCGATGGATCCTCTATCTTGCGGAGGCGTATTAAGGATACTTGTGACTGATACATTTTGTCTCTATTTAGTTTTAATTATTCTCCTTTAGAATAGCAGTATTAAACTGGTGGTTACAACTTCCTACTAACCACCTGCTAGCTTCTCTCCTTGGTATGTTATTTATAGCTTGTTGTTTGTGTCAATTAAATCAATACAGTTCATAATCTTATATATTTATATACACTACTGCACGACAGTGTATACAAATTTATATATACACTGCTCACGTAGCAGTGTATATAAATATATATATATATATATATATATATATATATATATATATACACTGCTGCGTGAGCAGTGTATATATTTGTATATATACGCTGCAGCATTTTGTATATATATTTATATGTTTTATGTTCTATATTTTTGTAATTTGTATGTATTGTTGTTTTATATTGTTTATTATAATCTGTATTTGAATATATGTGTTTTTAATAGACGTAAGAGTTATTGTTATAGTTTTGATTACTGTAAGTTTTAAATTTAATTTGCAGTTTTGGCTCGATTGTGATTAATAATCCGTGCTGAAAGAAGAAAAAGATGTGTAGCTGTGTTGCATGTATGGTTGGATATGTGTGCTTCTGTGAGTTTATTGTTTATAATGCTGATGTCTACGTTGACAATTTTGTGTTCTAATAAAAAATGAGTGAAATCTTATATTATTAATACTTTTGGGTCTCGAGAATATATGTTACGAGCGGTGTATTCGTGTGATGAAAAATGCATATTTCAACTTAAGATGAATCGACATGCTTTTGTGAAGTTGTGTGCAATGTTACAAACTATAGGAGGGTTAAGGCCAACAAGAAATATGCTTGTTGATGAGCAAGTAGCAATATTTTTACATATTATTGCTCATCACGTAAAAAATAGGATCATTCAAAACAATTTTCAAAGGTTAGGGGAAACTATTAGTCGATACTTTAATATAGTATTAAATGCTGCTTTGAAACTCCGAAATCATTTTTTTAAAGATCCTGAACCAGTTCCAGCTACCTCTACAGATCATAGATGGAAATGGTTTAAGGTAGTTAAACATATCCCCTACACTTGAGTTCTAAATTTAATTACAATGTGAATATATATTTAATAATATTTGATATTATTTCTAGAATTGTCTAGGCGCTTTAGATGGAACTTTCATGCATATTCATTGATGTTTGATTTTGTGATTTGGTATTTTTTGTAATGTGGTTTATGAAAAATGTAATGTGTTTGAGTTTGATTAATAATTTATTATTTCAATTTATTTGCAGTTAAGAATGACTTCTCCCCCTACATCTGCAACCATTGGCTCTCAAAGTGTTAAGCAAACAAAAAGAAAGTGGACACCCGAAGAAGACATTATATTAGTGTCCTGTTTGACCGAAATGCATAATGTAGGAAAATATAATTCTGATACAGGGTTTAAGACAGGTTATTTATTAGAACTTGAAAAAATAATTTTGGAGAAAATACCAAATTGTACCATAAAAGCTAAGCCACATATTTAGAGTAGAATTAAAACTTTGAAAAAAGAATGAAGTATTATTCATGATATGGTGCAACGTAAGAACACTAGTGAGTTCGGTTGGAATGAGCAAAAGCACATGGTGTATGCTGAAGATGCAATTTGAGAATCATAGTTAATTGTAAGTGTTTACCTTTTTTTTTTTTTTTGTACTTTCATTTATTTTTATTAATGTATACATACAAATAATTTATTTATGTTTGTTATAGAGTCACAAAGAAGCTGCACCTTTTAGAACAAGAAGCTTTAGGTTTTATAATGAGTTATCTGCAATATATTCTAAAGATCGTGCAACTGGAAAAGATGCATAGACAGCAGATGACGTAGTTGAAGAAATACACGCTAAAGAATAGAATGATATAAGAGCTTACACGGAAGATAGTGCATTTGTTGTTTTGGATGATATTGATTTAACGAGTACACAACCTGAGCCACAAAATGATGGTAGAAAAAGAAGCAATTCAAGTAAGAGAAAGAGAAGTCATGATGAAGCTATTGAGATATGTGTTGAGAATATGCTTAATGCTGCGAAGTTAATAAGCAATACAATGTCAGATGTTGGTAAAAATTTGTCCAATGGTCTTCAATATGATCGTGATATGGATATGTTTCAGAAGCTTGAACGTGCATTAAAAGAGGTTGATGGTTTGACAAATGAAGAAATGGACCTTGTTTCGTTTAAACTCACTGATCATCCTAATAAAGTAGAATTTTTTCTCAGTCTTGATCCTGATCGAAAACCACAGTGAATCAGAAGATTCCTTGCTATCAATTAAACATTCTTCTTCATGGTTATATTTTATGAACACTTTAACTTTCATTGGATTTTTTGAGTAATTTGTTAAAAATAACATATGTGATGCTTCTTCTGAATATTGTTAAATATTGTTTATAAAATTTTGTTATTTATATGACTATTTTGTTTCATAATTTACATATCATTATTTTAATATTACTGATAAGGAATAATGGTGATATTTTGATGACCAGGAAGTTGACTTGATATGATCATGATAATATATTAATTACTAGTTGATTATGGAATGATGATTAATTGATGCATAATAATAATAATAATAATAATAATAATAATAATAATAATAATAATAATAATGATAATATTATTATTATTATTATTATTATTATTATTATTATTATTATTATTTGTACAAGGGCATTTATGTTTTTTAAACATATATTCTATTCCTATTCATTAACCAACCAAACATTGGAATACAGTTCCCAATGTCTATCCCTTCAGCGAACAAAACAATAGAATACAATTCCTGTTCTATTCCTTACCTATTCTATTCCCTATGGAATAGCATTCCTATTCCCTCCAAATTTATTCCGTGAACCAAACGGGCCATTAGTGGGAGAGAAAAGTGTTTCGTGTGGGGGCTGAAGAGTGGGGAAGATGGGGTTTTATTTCGTGCTGCTCCCGCGTAGGGTTTATTGGGCATCCCACGCATCGCTCCACGCACGTGGCCGATGGCGTGGATGTCTCTGCTTGCGATCCACGCACGTGGGCGCTGGCGTTGATCTTTCTGCTTGGGATCCACGAACTCTCCCACGCACATGGGTTAGTTCGTTGATCTTTGTGTTTTCTATCCACGAAGCTTCCCACGACGTGGTTTGCTCCTTGTTTGCATAGAAACCATTGTTTCCAATCCACGCATAGCCCCACACACATGGATGGGTGCGTGGATTGGAGGCAGTGAGCTCCCCTGATTTTTGCTCAACTCTTCTCACCTTCTCCTTTATCCTTTGACGTATTTTGGTCATTTTCTCACATGGTTTTTCAACAATAATACCTGAAAGATTAGTTCCCTAGGTACTAAACAAAAATACAAGCAATAGATCACACTAACTATGCAATTATTCAATCAACAATCAAAACAAAATAAACAAAAAGTAAAACTTGGGTTGCCTTCCAAGAAGTGTCACTTTTAAGGTCCTTGACTAGACCTACCTTCCTCCTTTCAAGGTCCTTGACTAGACCAATTTTTCTACTTACGCTTTTTGCGCATTGAATGTAATAATTGTAATACTTTTGAGATTATTAATAAATGTTTTTTTTTTTTAGTGTGGGTTGCATATTGTTTTAAATTTCCAGTACTTAAATTCCTTAGGATAAATTTTTTCAAACTCAATTATGGGTTGAATTGTAATGGAAAAATCAAATCAAGTTTAAAAACAGCTTTATAATTTGGGTATAGGTTTTGGCATCATCACAAAAGGGGAAATTGTTAGGAACACTTGTAATTTAGATTTTGATGATACCAAAAGTTAGGAATTTTAGTCCTCTATTTATTTTATCTTTTAGACTTATGTCATTTCTGCTTAAATTTGAATAGTCCGAATAGTAACTCGAGAAGTCACGATTCGGATAGACAAAACAATCTGAATGATAACTCGAAAGGTTATGTTTCAGATAGTCTCAACAAAAGTTTGAATAGTACAGTAACTCGAATGGTTACCTTTCGAATAGCTTGAAGATGAAAACCTCGAGAGTTGAAGACTTGAAGACTTTGAGAAGAGGATTTGAAGAGTAAGAGATTGCAAGACCAAAATGTTGCAAAGGCCGAATGATGGAAGGGCCTACCTTTCGAAGTAAAAGGTGGAACAAATGGCAAGGTCAACCATTTGTATCCAAAAAGTTGTAGAGTGTTAAGGTTCGAAACGTTAACTCGAATAGTAACAGTTAACCACAGAACGAATTGCTCGAGACATTTTCTAAGCCAACAGTTCGAAACCTTAAAATTTAAATTACTAGTGCTTTATGGTAGTATGTGACCAAGGCAAAGAGAGTCCTAGGTTCACATACCAAAGATGATTTTTCTTAAAAAGCCTAGACATTTCGTGCAGAACAAAAAGATATGTTCAACGCAAAATATAAGTCTTTAACGGCTAGGAAGTTTGACAAGTCTACCTAACTTCCTGATTACCGGCTGGTCTTTACACGCTGGTTAATAGATGTTTGAAATGGGTTTCCCTCCAACGAACAAATTTCTAAAATTCCTATAAATACCTTCTTCTAAGGCTGAAGAAGGTGTTGGTCTATTTAAAATTTTGTAAGTGTTCAAAGCGTGAAAAAACAAACAATCAAGCAAGACCAGTGCGAGAGAAAACTCAAAATTCATATCCAGTTTGAAGAGACTTGTGCTGTGAAGAAAGCTCATATCCAGATTCAACCAAGCCAAGCTCTTAGTTGGAGATTGAAAAATCATTTTCTTCAACCCCTTTATATCTCTAGACGGTAGAAGTAGAAAGAAGCGGGGTAAACTCGGTTGAGTTGAAAAACCTGTGGAGTTCAAGGCCGGCTTTGTGTTTAAGGCTTGAACGTCTTTATTGTACTAAAGGAACAGTGCATTCCTCCCTAAGCATTTTAAGGAGAAGAGCGAAATAGGCTAAGTTAGCCGAACCACTATAAAAATCTCTCTCTCTATTTATTTACATTACTACTTTTACATACTGCATAACATTCACGCAAACTCAACTTTTCAAGAACAAATACATGTAAACAAACTAATAGGGGTATAATATATTTCCGCTGCATAAAACTCTTGAATCGTTGAAGTAGCAAAAAAGTAACCCTTCGGAACCTCTTCAACTGAATCATTGATTATTTTCAAAAATCTGTACGAGTCTATTCACCCCCCCTCCCCTCCCCTCCCCTCCTTTAGACTTGTAACCCTTACCCACCGGGACCAACACTCAATAGGAATTTTGCCCTTGCCCTTGTCTTACCATCCACTCTGTTGTCCTTCCCCATATCCACAGAATCAGACGACAGACTATCAGAATGATCAGCCATCGTGGGTGTACGATCCTCTGCATCTGTCATCTCTACTTCCCTCGTACCAGTCTGAGTCTGAGCACCACATACGCTGTCATTGGAAATGAGCCATTGAGAGCCCATTGCTGGACCTGGCCGCCAGCCGGAAGCCCTAAGCCAGTTCCCAAAGGGTCTCACCATGTCATTGTCAACTCCCTCAAACATCCTCGAGCAATATTTCTCAGTGTGCCTCGGCACTCCACATAGGAAGCAGAAGTTAGGCAGTTGATCATACTTAAACTCGACCCAGAAGCTATCCCCCCCCCCCCCCCCCCCCCTTCTCGCTTCATTTTCATTCTTCTCCGAAGTGGCTTAGTCATATCTATCGATACACGAACCCTGAGGAATGATTTCCAAAAACCATCAAAAATTTTCTTATCCACTTTGACAAAATCTCCGACGAAACTCCCAATATGCTTAGAAATATTTTCAGTGAAGAAGCCAAAGGGAAGCTTATGCACTTGGATCCGAAATTTGCTTTGTTGAGTGTGACCTCAAATGGAGATGTTTTCGGATTAAGACATTGTAGCACTAGTAGACTTTGCTCAAATGCCCAAGGACCATTCTCAAGTATCCTCTTAATGTCCACCTCATGGAAAAGTTGAAACAAGAATAAGTTTAGCGTAGATTCTTTGATGTCGATGCCTTTTCCCGGCGTCCATATGCCAACCATGTATCTCTCAGCATAGTGAACTTGATAGGTTTATTAGTAAGCAATTTCCCCACCAGAACAAACTGATAGTTATTGTCGACATTCTGTATCTCTCCTTCCCCAACGGATATGCCTTCATCTTCTTCGTCAAACAAAGAGAGTAGAGCACAAGATTCCTCCATAGATTTTGAGCGGTAGGCTGCCATCCTAGGAAACCAGAAAACACACTACAAAGAGGAGAAAATCGAAAGGAACCAAGCAAATTTGAAATACTTCAATACAATCTTAGATTACTCAAAAAAAAAAAAAAAAAAGAATAGAGATAATAAGATTATCTTAAAATAGAGCAACTACCCAAAATAGTCCTTCGACTATAGCTAAATTCACAAATTGGTCCTCAACTTTCAATTTCAACCAATTAAGTCCTTAACTTTGCAATTTTGACACGATTTAGTCCTCCATCTATTTGACCGTTTGTTGACCGTGATCGACGATCTCCAGAAGAACCTTCAGCTCTCGTCGGAGCACGTGGAGGCCTCCAGGATGACGTTGCACCGGTTCGAAAATACGTCGTCTTTTTCGCTCTGGTACGAACTCAACTACATTGAATCCAAAGGGAGGATGAAGAAAGGCGATCGGATTTGGTAGATTGCTTTCGGCAGTGGATTCAAATGTAACAGTGCGGTCTGAAAATGCAACCGGAACCTTAAAAAACCGACGATGGACCATGAAATTACATATATATATCCTCAAAAATCACAGTCAACAAACGGTAAAATAAAAAGAGGACCAAATTGTGTTAAAATTACAAAGTTAAGGACTTAATTGGTTAAAATTGAAAGTCGAGGACCGATTTGTAAATTTAGATATAGTCGAGGGACCATTTTAAGTATTTACTCCTTAAAATATTATCACCACATCAATTTTGATGTAATATAAGATAATTCCATAACTTAAAATCAAGTATGATAATATAATATTATCATATGACATTATCTAGATAATTTTATATTATCCGAACTAAATACCCCAAAGAGTAGTCTTATCATTTTGGAATATTGTGACAGGAGATGTACGTGCAATTTATGTTTGGTACGTTTGCCAGCAGCAATGAAGACACTTTGGAGGTCCAGCTTTCATTCCTCCAGCTGTAACTTTACTGTAATCCTATTTTCATTTCCTTCATCCACAATGACGCTATCGCGCATTTACCAACGTATTCGTACACTATTTCACATCCGGAGGACTGCACTTTTTTTATCTTTCCACTTCGATCTGCAACTTGTAACTCCGTACTTAAGAAGTACTCCGTATACTTAAGTCATGTTGGCGAGTGGACTGTACGTGAATAGATAAAACCATATTCTTAAAAAAAATAATACTCCCTTCATAACATTTTTTTTTTTTTGTTTGGTTTGATTAACGAGGTTTAACTAAAGTCATTTTTAATCTAATTTTTATAATATTAAGTTTAGTTTTAGTATACAAAATTTATATATTTAGAAACTACACTAAAAGTACTATTAAACACAACAACTTAAATTTTAAAATAAGTAAAGAGTACTAAAGAAAATAAACAAAGAAAAAAGAGTTGGTCTGACCAATGAATAGTAAGTAGGACATATAAAATGAGATAGATGGAGTATAAATTTGTGGACTTTTGATATACAATTATAAGATTAAAGGTTCGATGTTCGTAGGCAAATTATATTGTAGACTGACATCCACATTGTAAAATATATCATGAATAAATATTCATTTTAATATATTAAAAGTAAAATATTTGTGTATTAAAGGTTCATTATTTGATAGTAGTACTTAAATAATGTACCTTAAAAAAATATGTATTAAAAATGTATATTTAATATAGAGAAAATTGCATTTTTCGTCCCTAAATTATACGATAGTTGTAGTATTCGTCCTTAATTGTTGGTTATGCTCACTTTTCATCCCTAATTTATTATTAACGTTACACTTTTCGTCCCTTTGCTAACAAAACATTACGGACGAAATTTGCAACTTTAGTATAGCTTAGGACGAAAAGTGAACACGAAAAATTACTAAAATGACAAAAAATGCAACGTCAATGATAGCTTAGGAGCAAAAAGTAAGCACGATCAACACTTAGAGATGAATTTTACAATTTCCTATAACTTAGGGAAAAAAAAAGGTGTAATTTTTCTTTTAATATATTCATGATGTACCTTAGGTTAATGGTCCATCTTACAATATCAACCATGGTTGATATATAGTATAATGATTGATGTTTGTAAAGAGAATACGAACATGCTATTATGAGTTTGAGTCAGATTTTATTTTCTCTTAATCTCTATGAGCACGTCCTAAATCAAATACGGATTAATCTCACCGTTGTAAGAGTATCAGATGTTGTGTATACTTATTCTCATTTAACCAAGTTTTATATTTTGAGAATCACACTATCACATATAGGATGAATTTTGTTTAATCCCAAATAGGTAGAATTTTTTTTAATCACTATACAATTTATTACAGTTTGTTTTTCCAAAATTTTGACAAAAATAAAATTGTTTGAAAAGTAGATAGAAATTTCCATCGAATATAGAAGAGAAAACTTCAAAAACAAAATTATTGATTGTTTTTTTGGGTGACAATTTTAATTTTTCAATCGCTTTTCCGTCCACCTACGCACCCTAGGTAAACGTAAATTCGGAATTTAAGGCAGGCAAATTTTGGTAGATAAGTTTTAAAATTTTGGTTTTTTTTTTTAATTTAATATAGAAAAAATGGTCAAATAGACACTCGAACTTTACCTGGAAAGTCAATTATATTCTTAAACTTTTTAAAAGTACAATTATACCCATTAATAATTTATTTTGATGCAATGAAGCACAAAAACTATTAGTGACCTGCTACCACAGGTCACTAGGGTTCCGTCAACCCGCCAGCGACATTTCAGACAACAAATTGACCGGCGACCGTTCGCCGGTTGTTGGTTACTTTGTTGTCTTAAATGTCGTCGGAATGACGTCGACGGGTTGCCAGAATCCTAGTAACTTGTGATAGGAGATCATTAATTGATTTTTGGACTTTATTACATCAAAATAAATTTTTGATGGGTTTAGTTGCACTTTTAAAAAATATTGGGACTTCATAGATTTTTAAGGTAAATTTTAAAGGTGTATTTGACACTTTTTATTTTATATATATAGAAGGAAGAAAGAAATGAATGAAGAGAAGAAAGCGAAGGTAAAAAAAAAAAAAAAAAAGGGGGGGGGGGGGGGGGGGGGGGGGGTTGGAGGGGACTCCCATGGAGAAGTAGAGAAGAAAAGTTCTGCTAAAGTTTTGTTTCAATCACTGTATTTTTGTTTGTTTGTGATCAGGGACGGAGCCAGGATGGAATAGTGCGGGGGGCCAACTACGATTGAAGTACTAAATCAAATACATTGATATCCCGTTAACATATCTCAAAATAATCATTACATTACAAATTCAATAAAGTTTAAAATAAATCATTTATAATTGAATTTATATTAAATTATTTTGCAATATGCTTTGTACGGTTGAAAGAATGAAAACATTCACGCATGTTTTAAAGGACTATTGATTATTTCTTGAAAAACACTCTTCACAACATAACATAATAGCAATTGTTTTATCAAATACATATACCACACAATTGTTACATTATTATGCATTTTAAATTAAATACAAAATTTATCACACAACCACAAATTTACATAATTAGCCAAACAAATGCACCTTGATATCCATGATTTAGAATCAAACAAAACAATTATTTAAGATAAGCAATAGAATATGAAACAAAAATTAACCAAACAAGTAGTTAGAAACAAAAATAAACAAAAATTTACTTGAAAATATGCATGGATTTTTTTAATGACAAATTATCTTATTATAACGTATATGTTGCATATATGCATGGTTTTAGAGGGAGAAACTAGTACGTAGGTTATTAAGGTTTAATTTGAATGTGAGTCAACAATATAAGGAATACATAATTTGAAATAGGAGATAACTGAAAAAATTGAGAAGATGAAGAAATTTATAACTTAACCTGTAAGATTAATTAAGTGGAGGGGGGGCCAAATATTTTGAAAAAATAACAAAATTTTAAAATTCTATATAGTATTTTTTTAAAAAATTTAATACATATATAATATTAAAAAATTTTGGAATGGGGGAGGGGGGCCAAGGCCCCCCTAAGCATCCACTTGCGTCCGTCCCTGTTTGTGATATTTATTATTTTTTGTTTGAGTATTATATTCTAAACACGTCTATGTATATTATATTCTCAACACGTCTATTCATGTGTGCAGACCGATTACTTTTGAGGGGCTCCAAGTAACACGTGGATTATAGTCTCTTTTATTTTTATTTTTATTGGGTGACGTGAAAATTCAAACTTTTTCAAACTTATGATATTTGGCATGACTCTGATACTAAATGAAGCATGTGGTCCAGCTCAACTAAAAGCCTAAGCTAATAATTGGATTGTACATTTATTTATATTATATCCTCAACAATGAGGAATCCACTATTCAAAGATGTATACTGAATAAACTCTATCTTGTGACAATAGCCAGCAAAAGATCACAATGAAATAAATTAATTTAAGTTCATCATAAATAACCGGGTCAAACTAAAAAAGTTAGTAAGGTGCTCCTATTAGCACTTGAACTTGAAACCTCATAATTATCAAACTTAACAAACTTAGGGTGTGTTTGGTTGGTGGGTTTTGTTCATAGGAATGGGTATGAAAGTGATTGTTATTGTTTGGTTGATAGGTTTTTAGAACACTACTATAGGTTTCGAATATCTCATCCTTTGAAAACCTTTGAAAAATCAATACCCAAATAAAATAAGGTTTCATTCCCTTATTTATTCTCAAACACTACTATTAGTAACCATTCCCATTACACCCTACTACCAAACATGTTAAATACTTTCACCAAAACCATCACCATTACAGAATATTTGATACCCATTCCAATTTCAATTCCTATGTGCGAACCAAACACACCCTTAGTTACCTCTCTAATTCAAAACACCAAATTTTATTGTTTTTACACCAAAAACAATATTCCTAGCATATATTCTTACACTAAAAAAATTTCAATTTCTTCCACCTAGAAGTCTTTTTTATTTATTTTTTTAATTACTTCCACCAAGAAGTCTTTGGTAACTTTTCATGTTTTAATGTGTGGTTGAATTTACTTGCAAAATTAATTAAAACGCAAGCAAAGGCCGGGTGGGAATTGATACAAGAGCATGCAATGGTTATGGCAAGAAGTATTGATGAAAATTTCAACCTGACTCGTAAATATATATTCGAAATTATTTGGTATTGTTCGAATTTTTTGAGTGATAACAAATAGTGTGTTTTTAAAATAATTCAAATATATAATGGGTCAAGTTAGGTTCAAATTATAATAGAAAATTCGCATAGAACTCCATTCAACCAATCGTTATATCGTGCACAAGGACGCACAATGCATTGTGCGCCCTGGTCCAAAACAACGTCGTTTTTATATGTTGTGTGGAGAGTTGACACAACGGACACCGTTCTATCCGTTTAATCCCGTTACAGTTGTTTTTTTTTTTTTTTTTTTTTAACACTTGTGTTTATGTGTATTCTGTTAAGAGTTTATGTGTATTATGTTAAAAGTTTATGTGTATGATGTCAAAAGTTTATGTGTATTATGTCAAGAGTTTATGTGTATTATGTTAAGAATTTATGTGTATTATGTTAAGAGTTTATGTGTATTATGTTAAGAGTTTATGTATTATGTTAGGAGATTGTGTATTCTACTATATAATTTTGTACATCCAAAACAAAGAATTTTTTATTTTTTTTTTTTGAAGTTAACAGCAGAAACGGGAAACGACGTCGTTTTGGCCAGGGCGGCGCACAATACATTGTGTGCCCTAGTGCACGATATAATTTACCCCATTCCAATCTTTATACCATGGACCAGGGTTTACAGTGCAATGTGGACTCTGGGTACATGTATATGTGTCTTATGTTGTGAGCTTTTGTGTCATTGTTTTAGAGAAAATTTCAATTTTGGTCCACTGACTATTGCATTTATGTTAATTGCAACACTTGACTTTCAAAAATGTTAATTTAGTATCTTGACTATGCAATTTCTATCAATTTTGGTCACGCCGGTCAAATTGCCGGCCAAATCTCACCGGAAAAACTTAAACATTTTTACATTTTTTATTCAGGGGGTCAAAACAGTCATTTTACGTTAAAAAAATTAAAAAATTATTTGCTTCTTCTTCTTCCTCAACACCTTCTGGAAGCCATCGAAGTTCAAGCGCCAAGACCGGTCGGCGGCGGTGTTGGTTTCCGACAAGAGGAGTTGCTCCTCGGAGGTGCCGTGATTGTCGAAGTTGATACTTACCGCCTCCACCATTTCAAAATCCCGGCTGAACACTACGTACGACAAGTTGAATTTCTAGTCAGTGTGAGGACGGAGCATGGCGAAGAGGAACGGGAGAATGGTAGGCAGCGTAAATCTATGTAGAATTGAGGGGCGTTGCTGGCAGAATCGAATATCGCGGAGGTTGTTGTTGACTTGTTGCAGGATGGCGGAAAGTTCTCGCCAGACCCTTTCATATTCTCGCCGGGTCCTTTTATTAAAAAGGAATTCATCGTTAATGTTGATGAGAAACAGCAACTGAACCTTACTTTCTCACCTTCTCCTTATGCCTTTGTGAATGGAATCGAAATTGTGTCCATGTCGTCTGATTTATACTTCAGAGGCGACAATAATAATTATCCGATAATAAGTGCTGTCCATTTTGATTACTCCACATCCATGGAAACTCTGTACAGGCTGAACGTTGGGGGAAGGCTCCTGGGGCCCAAAGACGACACAGGCATGTTTCGTGAATGATCTGTCGACGACAATTACATTGTCGATCCAATGTATCAAACGCCGTTTAAGGCCGTACCGGTTTATTATACTAATAAAACTCCTGCTTACAGCGCTCCTGACATAATTTACACTTCGGCGAGGGTCATGGACAAAAGTAATAGAAACGGCCTTTTTTGGCTTTTCCCTGTTGATGCCGGCGACGAGGAGGGGAAGGATGTCGGAGGAGGGGAAGGATGTCGGAGAAGAGAAGGAAGCCCAAAGGATGTTTAAATAACATGAAATGACACTTTTGTCCTTTTTATTTAAAATGTTTAAGTTTTTCCGGTGAGATTTGGCCGGCTATTTTGAGATTTGGCCGGCGTGATCAAAATTGATAGAAATTGCATTGTCAATGTACTAAATTAACATTTTTGAAAGTCAAGTGTTGCAATTAACACAAGTGCAATAGTCAGTGGACCAAAATTGAAATTTTCTCCATTGTTTTATTAAATTATGTACTTTAAGAATTTGATTTCTGTACTTGAAACAAATTAGTAATTGTGTTTTATGTTATGAATTTCTGTGTTTTGTATTATGAAATTCTGTGCATATGAACACAAATTATGTACCTAAATCAGATTTGGAAAATAAGTAAATATATAACATGTGTCTGTATCTTATATTGTGATTTTTGTGTCTTAGTGTTATAAAATTATGTAGCTTAGGACTTAGGGGGCGTTTGGTTCAGGTTATATTACATAACCAAGGGAATGTGACATTCCCGAGCTTACATTCCTGTGTTTGGTTCATATTCTCGGAGGGAATATAACATTCCCAGGGAATGAAACATTCCCTCCACATAGGATTTTGAAGGGAATGTGATTCCCTTCATTTTCTAAGGTTATGTAAGATAACCTTGGATATTTATAAATTTTGTCATTTTAATTCTATATAGTATAATATCCTTAACATATTTACATATATATATATATATATATATATATATATATATATATATATATATATATATATATATATAAGGGGTCGTTTGGTTCACGGAATGTCAGATTATCTTAGGGAATGTTAGATTGCTGGGAATATTAGATTACTGGGAATGTTAGATTACTAGGAGTATGAATTCTATACCTCGTCGTTTCAATCCAGGGTTCATAATGCTATATGAACCCTGGTCCATTATACAGAGTATAAATTATCATCTACTCCTATTTTCTACTTCATTTTCTACTCCATGATAAAATATCATCCTTTGAATGATTTAAATAACAAAGTGGGCCATTGATTTTATTCATTCATTTTTATTACCTAATAAAATTTGTACATGTGGTAGAAGTTATACTCCATATAGTACATATATCATTTTCTTTGAAAAAAAATATACACCCTCCGTCTCATTTTATATGTCGAGTTCAGTTAACGAGACTTGTGTGAAATTATTTACAATTTAGTTTTTCACAATATTAAGATTAGAATTGGTGTGTAAAAATTTATATAGTTAGAAACTAAATTAAAAGTATTATTATTTTCAAAAAAAAAAAAATTAAAAGTATTATTAAACATAAAAGAATTAAATTTAAAAATTATAAGAAAACACTAATACAAATAAACATAAAAAGAAAGAATTGATTAGATTATTGAATAGTAAAAAGGATAGATAAAATAAGACACGAGGAGTATGAATAAATCACGTAGTGGATATAATCGCTTTAACGCACCAACCTATTGCAATCTCTAGCAAGAAGTACATTGTAGGTAAAAAAAATAAAAATAAAAATAAAAAGTACAGTGTACAGTAATAAATTATGGGAGATGCGAAGAACAGCTGTTTTGCATGAATGTTGGGTGATGAAGCTCTTATGGAGACAAGTCCACAACTCAAAAATTTGAACCCACAAGTTCCCATGTCCAAACAAAAGGATATGGGAAAAGCATGGCAGCTATGCCTTTTTCATTTTCTTTTTGTTTTTGTTTTTTTGTTTTTTTTTTTTTTTTTTTTAAATTTAGGAGTTACTTGTTGAGAATGTGTATTGGGTATATAAATTCATAAACAAATAATGTTTAAATTACCTACTATTGATCAATTTAAATCAAGAAAACTAATAAATTCCATATATATTACTCCATGCATGTCCAAACAAAAGGATATGGGAAAAGCATGGCAGCTATGCTTCTGCTTTTGGTATTTTGATTCCACTCATCATTGCATGCCCTATCCATAAATAAACCCACAAAAATTAACTACTAATAATATTAATATTAATTTAAAAATTGCTCCTTAATACAAAGCACACATTAAGCTGAGGGACTAAAAGGAGGAAAAAAAAAAACAAAAGCCACCTGTATTGTCACTTGTCAGCTTCCTAAAGCTTCCTAAATCTTCTTAAATTACTACTAATACAAATTAGAGTTAATACCATCTGAGATCCTCCGAGTATAGTGATTTTGCCACGTTTAGTCCTAAACTTTCAAATTGACCATCTGTGGTCCTTCAACTTTCAAATTTAACCATTTGCGGTCCAAGTTAACCACCCATGGTCCTTCAAGTTTCAAAATTTAACCAGCTATGGTCCTCTTTAAAGGACCATGGTTGGTTAAAATTTAATACTTTAAGGACCATGGGTGGTTAACTTGGACCACGAATGATTAAATTTGAAAGTCGAAGGACCATAAATAGTCAATTTGAAAGTTTAGGACTAAACGTGGCAAAACCACTATACTCGGAGGACCTCATATGGTATTAACTCTACAAATTATTAATCTCTCTATTCTATTTTGTGAGGTACAATGATACTTAACATGATATATATATATATATATATATATATATATATATATATATATATATATATATATATATATATATATATAAAAGAGCACTCATATGTGCTCATGTCATTAGGTGTAGTCGTGTGGTTGTATCTGTGTCGTTGAATCAGTTTAATTTAACGGCAGTGGTAATTCTGAGGATTTTCGCGCGTTTTGGTAAGTGGGGGTGTTATGGTAATTACAGTGACCATTTATAGCGGGCGGGTTCCAGAATACACCAACAATGTTGACAACATACACAAATAGTGTAATAAAACACACCACAATGAAACACATCAATGGTGTATTCCCGTGTTATGGTAATTACAGTGGCCATTTATAGCGACCGGGTTCCAGAATACACCAACAGTGTTGACAACATGCACCAATATAATAGTGTAATAAAACACACGACAATGCGATTTTCCCTATTCCGGTGTTTTATGACGAGTTTACCCGTGCAGTTCGCTGGGTAGGAGAATGTACGCAAAAATACTGAAAAAATCTTGATTAATATGATTCATTGGATCTGTCTAATCTAAAGGCCTGTGACCACACCTAACAACATGGCCACATGTGATCACCTCTCTCTCTCTCTCTCTCTCTCTCTCTCTATATATATATATATATATATATATATATATATATATATATATATATATAGGGAAGGGATCAGGTGCGAAAATGGCTTCCCGTGCGGTTGGACGCACATTTAGCATTAAACTGACGCACTGTAAGTACACAATACACGCACTTTAAGTATACAATACACGCACATTAAGCACATAAACAAAGCACTTTAAAAACACAAAGCACGCACCTTAAGAACACAATCCACGCACCTTAATAACAAAACACCTTAAGAACACAAACCATGCACGCACCTAAGGTTTTAAAAATGGTTTACTTTAAGTTTCACACAACTGACACACCTTAAGCATACAAATCACGCACCTTAAGTATAAAAAATGCACATTAAGAAGGAAACTCACGCACCTAAGTTTCAGCAACTACTCACATTAAGTACAAACCCACACACCTTAAGCACAAATCCACGCACCTTAAGTACAAAACCCACGCACCTTAAGCACAAAACTGATGCACCTTAAGTTTCAACAACTACTATCATTAAGTACACAACCCAACGCACGCACCTTAAGCACAAAACTCAAGCACCTTACGCACAAGACTCACGCACCTTAATCACAAAACCACTTACCTTAATTTTGACCTAGATACAAAAATTATTAAATTGCCACCGCAATTTTTTTTTTAATTTTGGTAATCTTGGACATTGATTAAGCAGAATCAATGACTTTGTTTTAACCGCACAGCCGCATCTGGAGCTGCCCGCCGCACTTGAACATATATATATATATATATATATATATATATATATATATATATATATATATATATATATATATATATATATATATTAATCCTTCTAAAAAGATATAAATTAGACACACCTAAAAACGTAAAGTTAAAAAAAAAAAGTAATGTTATATTTTCTTTCATGATTTTTTTCTCTTTATGTGACAATATATGATTAGTTCTTTTCATATTTGATTAATAAATAGATTAATTTTAACGCAAGATGAGATTATGTTACATTGTTTGATTGATTCTTATATTATATATATAATGTTTTGATTAATAAGTATTTTTTCAGATGATGAAAGAAACTTATAGTTACTATCTGAAAGTGTACATTGAATAAATCTGTTCATTGAGCGAAGGTAAAGTATATTAGGAAGAGTTGTGCAATTGCATAACTAATAATTAAACGAAATAAAGTAGTGTTCTTCAATATTTAAGCATAAACCGACCAACCTTTGTTGTTGAGAGTGAAGGGCCAAAACTTTTGTCATAAAAGTTGGTGAAACCCATAGGTCATGGCCGGCCTTATGTAACATTGAATTCCATACATAATTCCAAAAGTTGTTCCAATGATTCTTAATCGGCGGCCATTCATTAGCCAATGCAAGGAAACATATAATTGTCGACAAACAGATCATAGAATAAGTTTTTTTCTTTTCTTTTTTTTTTTTCTTCTTCGATACATCAATAATGAAAACAAGCAAAGAAACGGTTACGTTAGCTTAGACAAGAAACAGCATATTCAACCCCTCAAATAAAAAAAACAAAAAAAAAAAAAAAAAACCCCTCAAATAAATTTTGAAACATGTTTAATTGAAACAAAAGTTTACAATAAATATGCTTGATAGAAATTGAAGTGTGTGCTTCATCTTAACTAAAAGCTTACTCTTCATGTGTGTAGGCCAATTATTTTTTGATGAGTTTCAAGTATCGAACCCATGACCAGTGGCGGAGCCACATATGAGTTGCAGGGGGACTTGCCCCTCCCCCCCTCCCCCCCCCCCCCCCCCCCCCCCCCCCCCAATCACATTTTTTCGTATTAGTATTGTAGTTCTTTTTGGCTCCCTTTACTAAATATTTGTCATTTTGCCCCCCTTCAAGCAAGCTTCTAGGATAACTTAGTGGATTGCTAATTTGCTATCTAATTAGTTTTTAAATTTGCAAATGAAATACATTGCAATTGTGCTTATTATAATAATAAATTATCATTTTGCTACCAAAATCTTTAAATTTTTACTACTTTAATCTTTGTCTATTTATTCTTTTTTTTTTTTTCATTTTAGTTAATTCAATTGATTTGTCAAAAAAATTAACATGGTGAACATTGGAAGGTTGAATTGAAATGAAAAAGACACAAAGAATTGATCTTTTCTTTAAAAGAAAGAATTATGAAGATTCAACATCTCAAGTAAATTCATTTACAAGTATTGAGCCATTGAATTCTGAAAGACGCTCTAAATTTTAGTAGATTTGTAATATAACGATGTATTTTGAAATATGTTAAATAAATATTAATGTATTTTATTATTCTCTATCAAATTGTGATTGGCTCCCCGCATCAACAAATCCTGGCTCCGCCCCTGCCCATGACCTTTGGCATAGGGTTGACTCTGATACCAAATTGAAGTATGTGACATCTCAACTAACACTACTACAATAATAGTATACTACGTCAATTGATATACGTCGAGTTTTTTTATTAACCACCGTCTAATATATTTTGTTATTATTTTTGAAAAAAATTAGATATATACGGCGGTTTATATACCTTAATTTAATTTAGTTTATTTTGTAAATAGAAGTATACAGTGGTTATATGCCTAACCGTCATATATACCAAATTTGCATTTTAATTTTTTAAATATTTAATGTATATATATACTGCAGTAGTGCAGTTATATGCCGAACCTCCGTATATACTATATGTTTTTCTTTTGTTTTTTTTTTAAAAGATATTTAGAGTATATATGGTGGTACAATAACCGCGATATATACTTTATTTGTTTAAAAAAAAATATTTATAGTATATACAGCAAGTATATGCCAACTTGCCGTATATATTATATGTTTTTTATTTTTAAAAAAAAAATATTTAAAGTATATACGACGATTATAGTATAACCACCATATACACTATATTTGTTTTTTTATTTTTTAAAATATTTATAGTATATACGGCGGTTAGTTTCGTAACCGATAACAGTACAGTTATACACTAATTGTCTTGTCATATATATACACTATAATTTTTAAAATTTTTTTATAGTATATATGACGGTTATATCAACACTGCCGTATGTTCTTCGACTGTTACATTTTTTTTTTTATATATATTATAAAAGTTAAATACATAAGACGTTGGTTCATTCGAACCGATGTCGTAGGTGTGATTTAAAGTCGATTTTAAAGAAAAAAGTGAAGTTGTAAGCACAATTATGTAAATAGTTTCGTGCCTTCACTTAAACATAAAACACCCAAATTTTTTAGACTTGGAAAAAATTTCCCTCCTGCCTTAGTCGTAGCTTGCATCCACCCAAAGCTCTCCCAAAGCATAGCCATCGCCTCGTCGTCCCAAACCCAAATCTCTCATCGCTATCGTCTACGCTCTATCCTGTTACCGTCATCCCCATCACAGCTTGTGACACCCCGTAAATCTAAATGCTAATTGAGATTAATTAAGAAATTAATCCTAGTCTTCATGGGTAATTTCTTCCTACAAATCCTGAAATTTAATAGTCGAGGGATTAGGATTTGACTAGTCTCTTAAGTCAAACAAGTGTACCTTATGCCTTATGTTTTGTACCTTTATCCTTTTGTCTTTCCAACCTTAGTAAGGGTAAAAATGACCTTTCACCCATGATTTGTTGGTCAAGCTATCCCTAGCAAGTCAGTCCATTCATTCTCTCATACTAGCCTAAGTTCCAAACATTCCATCATCTCTCTAAAAAGAACCTTGCTTATTCTTCAAACAAAAAGGATGACCTTCTAGCTTTGCAAGATCCCACCCCAAGATTTCTACTTCCTTCTTCCCAAGCATAGGAAAGGGTAAGGTTCTTAGCTATTTAGTGTTTTTAGTCATCTTTTGGGTGTCTTTATCTATGATAGAATCTTTCTTGTGCTTTGGCTTGTGTAAGAAGTTGGTGGAGGAGAGGAACTCTAAGAAGAGGCTTAGGAGGGTGCGAAGGAGAAGTTATAGTCTACAAAGGTAACCCATGCTATACAAAACCTATTTTCTATTGCTATGAATGATTATTGGCTTTTATTTGATGTTCTTGATGTGATTTGTGAGATTTCATGCATGATCTTGTGATGATGCATGTTAGAGCTTGTAATTAGGTTTCTTGAATGCCATTGCTTGGCTATTTCTTGGGTTCAAGTCATATCTTTGTTTTGTGTGAGGTTTTGGGTGTTTTGGACTTGAACTTGACCTTGATGATGAAAATCCCCGAAGGGATTCAGGTTTTGGCTTCGTGGTCCTCGTGGGTAGCAGCACGGGTAGGGCACTACCCGTGTCCCTACCCGTGAGGAACAATGATGTGCAGGGTAGGGCAGGAGCACGGGTAGGGCACTACCCGTGGTCCCAACCGCGGGGAACATCATGGTTGATTGCGGAGATTTGTTCCCCGTGATCCTTTTCTTCTTGGTATTGATGTTTTGGCCTCCCGTTGTTGAATTATTGAGCTCTTTGTGAGTCTTCTTGATGTTTCGTATATCTAGAACGATGAGTTAGGAATCCATGTTAGGATTTGGTGTCTTGTATCGTGCTAAGGGTCCAACTTTGTGATTCGTTGGACTAATATGAGTCTTGAAGGTTCGTGGAACCCTTTTGGTTTATCCGTTTGATGAGCATGCTAGTTTGATGTTGTTATGCTAGTGTGTACGGTTTGTTCCTTCTTGTTGAGGATTGACAACTCGTGTTGCCAATCATTTTGATGTTGGATTGTAGTCCTTGTTGTTGAGTATTGTCTCATGACTTTGTTGAAATCTCTTGATTGATTCTTATGGTGTGATCTTGTACAAATCGTTGTACCCTTTGTTGATACTTGATTGGGGCTATTGATAAGCCTTTGTCTTCTTGATGATGATGACTATGTGTGAATATGAATGAGATTGGGGGTTTTGTTACTTGAGTTTTGCTCACATGATCGGTGGTATGTTACTATGATTGAACTATACCCTCGTGTACTATGAGTTCGGCGGTATTGTTTGGCGGGGGACGACGGTCCCAGACCGGGAAAAGGTTGGACTCAAAAGTATAGGGTGGCACTTGGAGGTACATGTTGTAACTGAGATAAGGCCAGGGGTAGGCATAAAGGTGGTACTAAGGGATAAGGTTGGAACATATACTTGTCATTATGTGATTGTGTATTTTCCTTACTTATATGCATGTCTTTGATGAACTCTACCTTTTGAATGGTAGGTTGCATCTAGAGTTGTGTTGTCTTTTGTTGTTTGTGGTTTTGTTGTCTTGTTGAGGTTGATGATCCTCGTTCTTGTTGAGAGTGTGATGAGTCTTTGATGTTGATCTTCGTCTGGTTTTAAAATGATTATATATTGTATTCATCAGTCTCAAACGCTTTTGATTATAACTATGTATTATGCTATTTAACGCGTATTGATGGGTTACAAGCTTTATTCGCTGACCGGGTGTTATGCCTATGTTTTACAGGTTTTGCTTAGTTGGAGAGCGCGCTAGATGTGGACTCTAGTTAGCGTAGCCTTGTTTTTCCCTCTACTTAGATAGATGTGGCCTGTGTGCATTAGACAATGTGTTATGATGGATTTTGTAGACTTAGCCTGTGCACCCATAGTTTTATGGATGTGGCATAACACCTTTCCCGGTTTTTATTAGCTTTCGCTTTATGATGTTTGATGTTTAGTTTGCTTATCTTTGAATTTAAGTTTTAAAAATTTTGGTAAAATTGGGGGTGTTACACAGCTACACTGTCGTCTCCACTGCAGTAGGCGCCATTATCCCCACTGTAGTAGGCGCCACTGTCTCCATTGCAGCGGACGTTGTCGTTTGCAACGTAGCTATCACGCGCCATTGTCTCCACTGCAGCATATGTTATGGTCACGGGTTTGGCTTCGCGTTATGGGCCTATGCAACACTGAAGGAGAAGAAGGGGGGGGGGGGGGGGGGGGGAATATTTATCTCTACGTACCTATGATGGAGATAAAGAGAAGCTTGAGGAGTATGAATAGGGAGTTGGAGGAAGAAACTTCCTTTTGATTTTATTCAATTTCCAAGACATTCTAATATTCTCCCTATATATAGGAGTCAAAATCTTAAGACATAAGGAAAGAATATTCTAAAATATGGTTACTTAAAGTACAAAATGACAACTACTAATAAACTAGGAAATATAATAACTAAACTGATTCCCAATCAATTTTAGCAGATTGGCAGCCCAGGACCTGTATTGTAAAATTACACCCTTCTTGCAGATCAAGCTTGTCCTCAAGCTTGAAGCAGGTGACAACGTTCAAGTTGAATTCAGGCGATTCCATCGCATGCATTCAAGTTGAATTCAGGGAAGTTCTCTGTGGACGGTTCTTCACCATCATCTAATGTCCACAACATAAAAAGGTGGCGGCATTTATGACCGAAAAAAAAATTTAATCGCAGTTGTAGTATAGGTTTTTGGCTATGCGTTCGGCTATGAGGAATTTGAATTTGGGTTGTTGCTGGTTGGGCTATGGACATATGGGTAATGGAACACAGGCGGATGACTGGGCAATGTTGTTACTGGTTTGTAGGGATGCAGGCTTGGATAACAAAAGTCCCAACAATTGGCACTTGTGGAAAAAATCCATGGCTGTGTTGATGGCTTCATTTAGTGTTATTGCTTTAGTGTGCTCCACATCTATATAGATTATTTCATCCAATCCACCGGTAAAAAGATCCACTCGCTGGTTAGGTTGTACAATCCCTGCCCTCACTAACAGCGTGCGAAATTCTGACATACTTGTCTATATTTCGTCCTGATTGAAGCAACTGTTTAAGTTCACCTAAGGCATTAATGCTCCGTGGTGGCCCAGACTTGAGACAACACTCTGTTTTGAAGGTTGCCCATGAGGAAAACTGCCTCAACTCTATTTCAGAATGGAGGAATGGTTCCATAAATGGTCTTCTTCGATCATGTGGTGTGAGACAAAATTTCTTCGATCAAAATCCGTGATGTTGGCATTTTGGAAGTATGATTCACAACACAACAGCCATACAATGGGGTCTTCATCTCTATAGAACAATGGAAAATCCATTTTAGCATATTTAATGAGGGATTGATGATCGTCTGGTGTTTCCCAGATGGTGGAATCCACTTCAAGTTGGTGCACCGTTTATGATTCAGCTTCGGAGACTAGCGTTTTGCCTTGAGTAATCAAAGGTTGTTTTACCATTTTCTCCAAATTAACAAGGGTAGCTGCCTGCTGGTGTTATGTTGTAGACAGGGAAGCCACGGTAGGAGAGAGGTTCTCAATCTTGTCGACATGAGCCTCCATGGAATGAACAGATTTCTGTAGCGCTTTAAAATCAGGATCATTTGTGATAGTACTGCCCATAACGCCGGTAACGGGAACCAAATTGTTATGGTCACAGGTTTGGCTTCGTGTTATGGGCTTATGCAACACTAAAGGAGAAGAAGATGAGGAAGATTTATCTCTACCTATGGTGGAGATAAAGAGAAGCTTGAAGAGTATGAACAGAGAGATGGAGAGAAGTTGAAGGAAGAAAGTTCCTTTTGATTTTATTCAATTTCCAACTTACTAACACAATCTAATATTTTCCCTATATATAGGACTTAAAAGTTTAAAAGATAGGGAAATAATATTCTAAAAGAGTTAATACCCAAAATCGTCCTCGACTATAGTGGTTTTTCTCAATTTCGTCCTAAACGACTTTGGTGATCTAATATCGTCCCAGACTTTTGTATTTCGCTCAATTTAATCCCAGACTTTTGTGTTTTTGCTCAATTTAGTCCCTCATTTGTTATTCTGTCCATTTGGTGTTAAATAAATAGATAATTCCGTAATTTTAATATTGGCATCTCTTTACTCATAGACATGTGAACTGCGAAATCCTTTTTTTTTTTTTTTTTTTTTTTTTTTAATGAATTACTCCTAAATTTGCAAATATAAAATTTGATTTGCAGGTCCGGGAGTAATTCTGGTGTAATTCGTACAAGAAAGAGGAATTTCGCACTTCACAAGTTGAAAGTAAAGAGAGATCAATATTGACATTACTGAATTGTCCCTTTATTTAATACCAATTTGACGGAATAACAAATGGAGGACTAAATTGAGCGAAACACAAAAGTCTGGGACGATATCAGGTCACCAAAGTCGTTTAGGACGAAATTGAGAAAAACCACTATAGTCGAGGACGATTTTGGGTATTAACTCTATTCTAAAATATGGTTACTAAAGTAAAGAAGGACAACTACTAATAAACTACGAAATAAGATAGTCGTTTACCAACTTGGAAAAATGGAGGATTTTCCAGAAAAATGAGAAATGAAAGAAGTGGAGAAAATGAAAAATGGAGAAGTTGTTTACTAAATTCCTTTTTCCAAATCCTTATTCTTTCTCCATTTTTCCACTTTATGTACAAATTTGGAGAAACCAAAATCAGATCTCTCCAAATGGAGGAATGGAGAAAACACGCGTGAATAGTACTTGGCGAAGAAGCTCTCCAGTTCAAATCTTGTTAAGCGTCGATTTTTCTTTTAGTTATTTGTGCCTTGTTTTTTTGTTTTCTTCTTCAGTCATTCACTCATTTGGGCTTTACTGTGCGCCTAGCTTCTTCTTCTTTTTTTTTTTTTTTTTCATCTTTTCGCATTTCTAATCTTCAGATTACTATTATTAATCACATTATTAATGATAATAATAAACATTAATAATAATAATAATAATAATAATAATAATTATTATTATTATTATCATCTTCAGTTTTTTGCTTCTTCTACCGATTTTATTATTATTAGCCTCTTCTTCATATTATTATTATTATTATTATTATTATTATTATTATTATTATTATTATTATTATTATTATTATTAAAAAAGAAGAAAGAATTCGAAAGAAATAAAAAAAAAAAGAGGGGAAAAAACGAAGGGAAGAAAGAAAGAGGCTGTGAAAATGAAACAGACACAAGCAGGGTTCGATCACAGGACCTCATAGCCAAATTCCACTGTTCACCCATGCGTTCCATTCCTCCATTTGGAGAATTGGGCGGGGTTGTTTACCAACTTGAAAAAATAGAGAATTTTTCAAAAAATTGGAGAATTGAAGAAGTGGAAAAATGAAAATTGGAGAACTTGTTTACTAAATTTATTCTTCCAAATCCAATCTCATCTCCATTCTTCCAATTCTAATACAAATTTGGAGAAAGGAAACTCCGTCTCCCTCCATCAGTCTATCCCTAAAATTGTCATTTTACTCAAATATTAAATATTCGTGAAAAAAACATAGCCATGTAGGTTTAAATTTAATTGATTATGAGACTACAATGTAAAAACACCACAAAACTTCCTCACGTCGTCACTGAAACCAGTTCATACTCCCATACATCAACACTAAGCAGTATTTGCATAGTAATAAAGTTTTTGATTAGAAAAGTTAAAACAACAGCAACAGTTTTCAAACATCTGGGGTACATTGTAAACACCATATTGTAATTGATATATTCTTTTAGGCATTTTATCAAGCATCTCATAGGGATAAATATATCTAAGCATTCTCAAAACAATATGAGAAACAAAATTACCAACTTAATACAAACGTGATGCTAAAAGGGAAAAAAATTGAGAAATATTTAGTGAAAAGCACAGCTAAAGAATATTAGTGAAAAAAAAAAACACAGAAAAAAAAACTAAAAACAGAGAAATATTTTGTCAACATAGTGTGTTGCTACAACGACGCCGGGAGAGAGTAGACACGACGGAGCCGAGAAGGGCAACGACTGCGGTGCAGATGATGGTACCCGCTACAGTGGAGACGACGACGATGGGCTGCGATGGAGAAGACGGTCGTATGTTGATAAAATACAGATCCGAGGCTGCCAATATACTAAAATTGATTGCAATCTTTAAGTTTTGTTCAATGGGTGCAATGAGGTAAAATCTCTCTATTTTTTTTATTTAGTTTTCCCTTGTGCATTCGGTGATTGGCCACATCGTGGTCTATATTTTTTTTCTTGCTTTCAGGTTTCCAATCTCTTGTGCATCCGGTGATTCCCATTAGTAAATTCAAAAAAAGAGAATACCAACCTTCATCCTACTCTTCCATCGAAGAGTGAAAAGGGTAGCTCTCTATACCTGTTTGCTTATTACAAGATGTAAGATATGATTGTTTCTATTATATATATATATATATATATATATATATATATATATATATATGGAAGGGTTCAGGTGCGGGTATAGCTTCCCGTGCGGTTGTGCGGTTAAATTTGAGCATTTGATCAAATTTAGATCAATGGCTCAAATCAATGAAAATTAAAAAAAAAAAAAACGCGTGCCTGGAACAAAGAAGTATAAGCTAAGGTCCCTTAAGTGTTAGATCTTAATCACAAACTCACGCACTTTAAGTACAAAATCCACACACATTAAGCACAACCTCACGCACATTAAGCACAAAACCCACGCACTTTAAATATTAACTCACAGACTTTAAGTTTCAACAACTACTGACATTAAGTACAAAACTCACGTACATTAAGTACAAAACCCACGCACATTAAGCACAAACATCACGCACATTAAGCACAAAACTCACGCACTTTAAGTATTCACTTACAGACTTTAAATTTTAACAACTATTCATGTTAAGCACATCCCCACGCACATTAAGCACAAACCTCATGCACATTAAGCACAAACCTCACGCACATTAAGCACAAAACACACGCAAGCACAAAACACACGCACATTAAGCACAAAACTCACACACATTAATCACAGATCCACTCACCTTAATTTTGACCTAGATGCAAAAATTACAAAATTGCCACCGCGTTTTTTTTTAAAACTTTGATAATCCTGGACGTTGATTAAAGCGAGATGAATGGCTCAGATTAAACCGCACAACTGCACCTGAAGCCCTCACCCGCACGAGAACCTAAATCTATATATATATATATATATATATATATATATATATATATATTATATTTTGTTGATGTTGTTATTTACTATTAAAGTTCAAATCTTTCTTTGAATATTTGAAGTGTGGATGATTTGTTCGGTTTTATTTGAATGAACACAGTAGACATATAGTAACCGTTGGGAGAGTTTTTAAGGTGGGAAGAAAACTTCATTGTCGTATTTTATTAGATGACCAACTAAAAGTGATTGTTGACAAAGTCATTTATAAAGAAGCAAGCTTCATATTTCCTATGAAGAAGCACAGACAATCGGTGAAACATTGGATCAATTTATAGGTTGGCGAAAGAAGCTGGTAGAGTTGTGTTCTGCGTCTGATGAGGTATGAGAAATGTGTATTTTTATATGTCCATTTTATGTTGAATATTTTATACTTAACTAGTAAATGAATTAAATAGATGGATAAACAATCGATTGTCCAGAAGTCTCCTATAATACATGAACATGATCCAAACACGTTAGATGTTGAGTGCAAACAACTATACTACATTTAAAGGGTTTTAACAATAATCATGTTACTATTCGCTTGAGTGATGAGATGTTGAGGATAAAAGATTATGATTTGCTTCTTTTTAAGGATGAGATGTTGTCTTATCTAGCAATGAAAACAATCGATGTCTCTTGTTTTATTCTTTATGCGGTAAGCTCTTTATTTCGTTTACTTATAAATCAACTTTTGTTTATTGTGATGTTTAGCAATAACAGTCGTATTATTGGATAGGTTGATGAATTTGGTTTGGCAAGGAAAAATGCATATGGCTTTTTAGATCTTAATTCCATTCAAGTATTCAACCCAAATTGGCAAGTCCCTAAAGTAGGACAAAATATATTTTTGCTACTATTGGAGAAGGAAAAAAATGTTATTTTGCACCATAGGTTTACAAGTATTTATTGAACAGTTAGTTTTTCAGTTAGATTTTAGCTGTGTTGTTAGATCTTTTCTCAGTTTGTTATCTATTTCTCTGCTATCTTCTGTGTATAAATAACTGCAGCTTATTCATGAATAAAACACACAACTCATATTATTAATTTGGTATCAGTTAAGCCATTCGATCCTCATGGCCGATAACAATATTCCACCTGCTGCTAATGATGGCTCGTCCGGCGGTTCTACTGCAGTTGCCGCCGTCCCAGAGTCCAGATCGACGACCTTACTCCATCAGGCGCATCACCATGTAACGCTCAAACTCTCTTCATCGAATTACCTCTTCTGGAAAGCCCAGCTCGTGCCTTTCTTGCGCGGGCAGAACCTCTTCGGCTTTGTTGATGGTACGAATGAGTGTCCGCCGGCGATGGTGGCGTCTTCCTCGTCGACGACAGTGCAGGTTGTGAATCCTCTTCATGCGATATGGGTGCAACAGGATCAGTCAATCCTGAGCATGCTTATATCCTCCATGGCTGACGAGGTACTGTATCTGTCCATAGGTCATGCAACCTCTCGATCAGCGTGGGTTGCCATCGAGACTGCCCTCGGTTCTTCCTCACGGGCTAGATCGTTGAGTTTGCTTACGCAACTCCAAAGCCTCAGGCAGGGGGAGTCGACGCCGGCAGAGTATCTCGGGAGAGCGCAAGTTCTTGTGGAACAACTCGCTCAGGCCGGGCGTCCGATCGGCCTCGACGAACAGAATCTCCATGTTTTCCGGGGGCTTCGACCGGAATACCAGAGTCTAGTAGCCTCCCTGACCACCAAAAGTGCACCACTGACCATTCACGAGGTAGCGGACCTGCTGGCCACTCATCAATATTTATTTCCAGACGAGTCCAGCTCTGTTCTACCTCCGTCACCTGCGGCCATGGTAGCCCAGCATCCGACTCCTACTTCTCAGCAACACCGTGGTCGCGGACGCAGCAATCGTGGAGGTCGGGGACGAGACCGCAATCGCGGCGGTATCCGGTGTCAAATTTGTGACATACCTGGACACACAGCGCTAACATGCTATCAACGCTACTCCGACACCACCGGCAATCGAGTTCCACCCTCACAGATCGGACACCGATCGGCGCCGCCGCACCAGGCGCATGTCGCTGCCCCCCAGTCTTACCAGCAAGATGACTTCCATACTGCTCCGTTCAATGAATCATTGCCCGAGACTAGAGCATCAGCGCATGCAACACCTCACGCAGCCAATCTTAATAACGTCGAGCCTTATAGCGGAGAAGAAACACTTCGCGTAGGGGATGGTACAGGTTTGTCAATACAAAACACTGGGTCTCTACACTTCCACTCTAAGTCTCGGTCACTGTCCCTAAATAATATTTTACATGTCCCTAAGTTACGTGCTTCTTTAATTTCTGTACAAAAATTCACTCGTGACAATAACGTTTATTTTGAGTTCCATCCTGACTATTTTGTTGTGAAGGACCGTATCACCTAGCAGGTCCTGCTTAAAGGTCCCAGTCACGGAGGGATGTACTCACTCAATACGTCGCCTCCAGTTGCATTTGTCACAGCCAAAACATCTCCGCGAATATGGCAGAACCGTCTCGGTCACCCACATCTCCGCGTCCTCCGTCAAGTTCTTTCCCGTTGTCCAGTTCAAGGTTCTTTAAATACCCTCAATAATTTATGTACAGCGTGCCAGATGGGCAAATCGGCACGCTTCCCTCTCCCTCTTATTGAGCAGTCTAGTAATTCTGTACTTGAGTTAATTTTTACCGATATTTGGGGACTATCACCGGTCCCGTCTGTAGATGGTCATCGCTATTTTGCCCTATTTGTAGATGACTTTTCTCGCTACGTGTGGTATTATCCAATGAAATTAAAAACAGATATTTACTCTGTATTTCATATGTTTCGTACCACCGTAGAAAAATGCTTCTCTAAATCCATTAAATGTATACAATCTGACATGGGTGGTGAGTACCGTAAGCTACACTCGGTCTTTACCTCAGCTGGTATCACCCACCGGCAGTCATCCCCACACACCCACGAACAAAACGGGCGTGTGGAACGTAAACACCGCCATGTAGTCGAAACCGGCTTGGCGCTACTCGCCCAAAGCCATGTTCCCCAAAAATATTGGTCGTATGCTTTCGAGTCAGCAGTTTATCTAATTAATAGACTGCCTTCCACTGTTTCAAAGAATGTCAGTCCGTACTACTGTTTGTTTCATAAAACTCCGAATTATAATTTACTTCGTGTTTTTGGGTGTGAGTGTTTTCCGTGTCTCCGCCCTTACAATAGACACAAGATGGACTACCGCTCCACTTCTTGTGTCTTTCTGGGCTACCCGGACTCGATGCTTGGTTACAGGTGTTTGGATCGAAGGACGGGTCGTGTCTACGTTGCCAAACACGTCCGCTTCAATGAAGATGTGTATCCTTATCAAGGTGAAAGTGTGGCGTCTACTATCTCTGCAGCTATCGGTAGTGCTCCCGGTGCTACTCCATGGGCGAGTGCCCCGGTTCTGCGTTCGGGCCCGGTTGCTGTACCTTCATGCTCTCAGGTACAATTACCAGCTGCCGTGCCAAGTTCTTCTCCGACACCGGACGCAGCTACCTCGGCCTATAATCCATCTACGTCGTCCACTACCACCACTAGACGTCGACGGACTGTTCGCCCAAATGTCCGTACTCACACCATGCAAATGAGGCAGCGGACAAACACTCAACGGCGGACACCAACTGCTATGGTTGTCTCGGCTGACGATAATGAACCAACCTGTCACTCCCAAGCGGTCAAATGCCCAGATTGGCGGAATGCAATGGACACTGAATTCAATGCCCTCTTACAGAACAATACCTGGCGGTTGGTACCCGCGCAGGATAACATGAACATTATAGGCTGTAAGTGGGTATTTCGCGTTAAACGGAAGTCAGACGACACCATTGAGCGATATAAGGCTCGCTTGGTCGCAAAAGGCTATCAAATCCCGGGCGAGGATTTTTCAGAAACGTACAGTCCGGTTGTAAAACCTGCTACAATAAGGCTGCTACTAGCCTTTGCTGTCTTTAACAACTGGACTATGCGCCAACTTGATGTACACAATGCCTTCCTAAATGGCAACATCGACGAGGACATTTACATGCGTCAGCCCCCTGGCTACGTGAACTCCAATTTCCCGGGACATGTGTGTAAACTACAACGCTCTCTTTACGGCCTCAAACAGGCTCCTAGAGCGTGGTTCAAAAGGCTACATGATTTCCTTGTTCAAATTGGGTTCCGTCCCTCAAAAATGGATGTATCGTTGTTTATATTTTCTGCTGGGCAGGTTCGCATATATATTCTCGTCTATGTTGACGACATTTTGTTGCTAGGGAACGATTCAGAAAAAGTGTAAAACGTCCTCGCACAACTCTCCACCACTTTTAAAATTCGAGATCTGGGTGTCCCCCGGTTCTTCCTTGGGATTGAAGCTTCCTATGCCGATGGGTCTGTTATGCTATCCCAAAAGCGTTACATGGTGGAACTCCTACGCAATGTTGGTATGGAAACTTGCAAGCCACTTTCGACACCGATGTCGACCACTGCTCCAGTCACCTCCAATGACTCTAAGCCCTTTGATGATCCGACGGCATACAGGAGCCTTGTTGGGTCGTTAATGTATCTGCTTATTACCCGCCCCGACTTATCTTATGCAGTTAACCGCCTGTGCCAGTTCATGCACAGTCCAACGGAGGAACACTGGGTAACACTTAAAAGAGTGATGCGGCATATTCAAGGGACTCGAGAGCTTGGCCTCCGTTTCACGCCTACCACTACACCGGTCCTGCATACGTTCTCCGACTCAGATTGGGCGGGATGCTCGGTTGACAGGAAATCCACTGGTGGTTACGCAGTCTTCCTCGGACCTAATCTTGTGTCGTGGGCCTCCCGGAAACAACGCACGGTAGCGCGTTCATCAACTGAAGCCGAATACAAAGCCTTAGCTGATGCTGCAACCGAAGTAACCTGGGTTCAGTCGCTGTTACGAGAGCTGGGATTGCATCCTCCCACTGTGCCGGTTCTTTGGTGTGACAATTTGGGAGCTACATATCTTTGCTCCAATCCTGTTTTTCACGCTCGGACCAAGCACGTAGAGGTGGACTATCACTTTGTCCGGGACAAGGTGACAACTGTGCAGATGAAAGTCAACTTCGTCTCCACTCATGATCAGCTAGCCGACGTGTTCACTAAGCCACTCCCGACGGTACGTTTCTGTTTTTTAAGGGACAAGCTTGGCGTGGCACAATGTCCCCCGCCAGCTTGTGGGGGAGTATTGAACAGTTAGTTTTTCAGTTAGATTTTAGCTGTGTTGTTAGATCTTTTCTCAGTTTGTTATCTATTTCTCTGCTATCTTCTGTGTATAAATAACTGCAGCTTATTCATGAATAAAACACACAACTCATATTATTAATTGTATTTATGTTATACATACTTTAGTTTATACAATATTGTTGTTTTTAATTTAAATGAAGCATAAATTTGTATGCAGTGATCATGGGATGCTGTATGTAATTTGTCCTCAGCAATTGAAAGTCTATTGCTTTGATTCTATTCATGGGAATAAAGAACTTACAGATATTAAGAATATAATTGACAAGTACGTAAACCATATATATTGAGTTGTTATTTAGTTATGCTATGTCATTTATTTAAATATATGTACTTTTTTTTAAAAAAAAATTTTAATAGTGCACTCAAAGCATTACGTACAATTCCAAAATAAACTGAAGTCAAATAGACTCAAATTGTTGACATTGATTAGAAACCAAGTAAGCACTTTATATTTATACAAAATGCATGTTTAGTATAGTTTATATTATTTTATTAATTTTATACTTTAAATTTGTTGTAGTGCCCTAAACAACCCAAATCCGTTGAGTGTGGTTATTATGTGATTAAATATATGTATGATATTATGCAAATACAATTAAATGACGGATTAGACAAGGTAAATAATGATCACTTCAATATATTTTTTACAAATTAGAATGAATCATTTATACGAAGATTATGTGGCCTAATGGTACCTGGGTTGGACTTCTATTTGGAAGGTTGTGAGTTTGAGTTTCAGTGGAGGCGTTATTGGCCTCTTTGTGATTCAGTAGGTTGAGAAAGTATATGAACAAGATATTTTATGGTGCAATTGAATAGGTTTTATTGTATTTTATATTGGAGATTTACAAATTGCGAATAATATTTATATAAAAAAAATAACAATATACAACAATTACAACTTGTAACCGCCGTATAAAGTAATTCTTTATTTTTTTAAAAATACTTTATACGGCGGTTTTCACTTGAAACCGCCGTATAAAGTATGTATTTATTGGTGAAAGTAGGTGCACTTGTAAATGATTTTACCTACACGTTTTACTTGCAAAGGTGCACAAACTACTTGCACATATAACACATTTACATGGACCAAAGTTCGAGTTATTTACGAAAATGTCACCATGTCGTGCATTCTAGCCCGTTGGTAATCTGGTACGTGTGTGCCAGAGGAGATATTGTGCAGTGCTTTGCTTTCGAACTTAGGCGTTTGTGTTAGAATGTGTAAATGGTGTATATGTATTTGTGGTAGTTGGGCGATTACATAATGTATTAAAATATATGTTGTTGACAGTGTTGTGCAGTTGGAAGATAACTGCTGATTGAATTCAAGAGGATTGAAAGAGTGAAAGAAAAATGGATTTCTGTTACTATAATGGAGAGAAAGCTAGACTGGTTTATATAAATTGATGGTGGAATAAACTGCTGCTAACAACTACAACAGACATCTAGCTAACTTTACTGCTAATTGCTATAGACTACTGCAAAGATGAGGGCTGCTTTTGACTTGAGCTGACTTGCTGATTTGCTAATCATTTATATCCTCTAAGAGCCCCCCCTCAAGCTGGATTGTATAGGTTGTACAATCCCAACTTGGAAACATATTTGAAGAAGGAACTTAGACAATGAGCCTTAGTTAGAACATCTGCTAATTGATTATCTGAAGCTACATGAAAGAGTTTGATAGTTCCTTTGTGTAGTTTTTCTCTAACAAGAAGACAATCGATTTCTATGTGCTTTGTTCTCTCATGATAAATAGGATTTTCAGCAATAGCTATTGCAGACCTGCTGTCACAGTATATAGCAGCTGGAGTACCAGGATATATGCCAAACTCACCCAGCAAATATATCAGCCACTGAACCTCACAAGTGGTTGCAGCCAAGGCTCTATATTCTGCCTCTGAAGAAGATCTGGATATGGTAGGTTGCTTCTTAGATTTCCAAGATACTAAGGCTTCACCAAGAAATATACAAAAGCCAGTGACTGACTTTCTAGAATCAACACAGACACCTCAATCTGAATCAGAGAATGCCTTTAGCTGAAGATCAGATGAGGCTGGAAAGAATAAGCCTTGTCCTGAAGCATTTTTGAGATATCTCAGCACCCTATGATCTACTTGTAAGTGTAGATGTGTAGGTTTGTTTAGGAACTGAGATAACTGTTGTGTGGCAAAACTTATGTCAGGCCTTGTAATGTTTAGATACAAAAGTTTCTCAACAAGTCTTCTGTATTGAGTATTATCATCAAGAACATCACCTTCATTTCTGCTTAATTTGTGAAAAGGAACAGTAGGGCTATGGACAGGTTTTGATCCTATGGAACTTGCTTCATCTAGCAGCTCTAATGTATATTTCCTTTGAGACACTACATTACCCTTCCTTTGCCTAGCAATTTCAAGACCAAGGAAATACTTTAGAGGCCCTAAATCCTTGGTTTGAAACTGATCATTGAGGTGTGTTTTGATCTGTACAATTAAGTCCATATTAGGACTGGCCACTACTATATCATCAACATAAACTAACAGTGCCACAAATGATGATCCTTCTCCTTTGGTAAACAATGAATTATCAGGAGTAGACTGCTTAAATCCCATCTTTAGCAAGGCATGACATAACTTGATATTCCATTGTCTACTAGCTTGTTTCAAGCTATACAAAGACTTGATTAACCTGCAAACCTGACCATCCTTCCCTTTTTCATATCTAGGATAAACTTGTTAAAAGCGGTCGCTTTTGCGCTTTAAGCGCAAAAGCGACGCGCGCGAGGGCACATCGCCTCGCCTTGGCGAGGCGCTGGTATGTGATATAGCGCTCGCCTAACTGCGCTTTACAGCGAAAGCGGCGAAGCGATGAAGCGTAACAAAGCGAAGCTTTGTTTCAAGAGGCGCAGGTCAACGGTCATTAAGTGAAAAAAAAAAAAACTTATCTAAAAGTCTAAAACGAACTGGAGATCGCAAGTCGCAACAAACCCTCGCCGCTTCTTCTCTCTACGCGACTCAGAAGGCTGCTCGCTGAAGGCCTACTTCCTCGCTGCTCGCCGACGCCGACCACTCTCCCCGCCCCAGTTCGCCGTCGCCCGTCCGGCCGTCCTCCTCCTCACCGCTGGTATCACCGTTCTTCTTCTTTATTTATTTATTTTTTTCTTTTTCATTTCCTCTTCGGCTCTTCCGTAAAGAAGGATGAACTATTAAGCTTAGAATAACTATGTTAATATGTTATAATGCATTAATATATAATATATATGTTGATTGTTGAAAGTTTGAAACCTTTGACTCCTTGAGGCAGTAGAGTACTCACTATTATATATCACTGTGCGTACTGCTTACTGCTTTGGCCTTTGGGGTTAAAAAATTAGCTATAAATCTATAATAAATAATAATTAATTATAGCTAGCTTAAGACTTAAGACATTAAGTTAATAACTTTTGAAAATTACAATTTACACTTTATTAGTTGAGTATTTTATTCTTGAATACTTTGTAAAATGTAAATTGTAATTTTGTAGGTGAATTTTATTATTTATTATAATGTCTAATCCAAGAAATCAAGATCCGGGATGGGAGCATGGCATACCGGTTTCGGATAAAGGCACTACGCATGTACGTTGCAAGTATTGTGAAAAAATAACAAAAGGTGGTATTTATAGGCATAAATTGCATCTCGTGGGAGGAAATAGAAATGTTCAAGCATGTATAAAATGTTCTCAAGTTGTTAGGGATGCAATGAGAGAGTTTATGCTCAATAAGAAGCAAAGAAAAGAGGAGGTAAGTTCAACGGCGACAATGGGTGTTCCTTCAAACTTTGATGACGAAGATGATGATGGTATGGATTTCCCGGAGGTGGCGGAAAATCCGATGATGGAATCTAGTTTAGAATCTTCTACCAAATCAATTAAAGGTCCTATGGATTTGTATTTTAATAAAAAGGAACACCAAAGTTTGAAAAGGGCAAAAGGCGGCGAGCAAGTAACATTGGAGGCATGTAAGAAGGAGTTGAGGGAGAGGGCTATGGTGCAATTTTCACGGTGGATGTACGAGGCCGGACTACCATTTAATTGTGTTCAATACACTAAAAGCTTTCAAGGCTTTATTGAGTGTGTTGCACAACATGGACCGGGAATGAAGCCACCTTCCTATCATGAAGTTAGAGTGCCATATCTTAAGAAGGAGGTTGAGCATGTTAAGGAGTTGTTCAAGCCACATCAGGAGATATGCGATGTATATGGTTGTTCTTTGATGATGGACAAGTGGACAGATAGGAGAGGTCGTGCATTTATAAATATCCTAGTTAATTGTTCACTTGGATCGTATTTCCTCCAGTCGGTAGATGTTAGCACGGACACGGTGGATGCTACGAAAATGCTTGAGCTCTTTGAAACTTTTGTCAATCAAGTGGGGAAGGACAAAGTTGTGCAAGTCATATCTGACAATGCTTCAGAGAATGTGAGAGCTGGTATGTTTAAAATATTTGACTTTTTATATAAGTATTTAAGATTTGTAAATTGTAAATTTTTTAACCTATTAATTCTTGACATAATTTAGGCAAGGATTTAATGGAGTTGTACCCGACATTGTACTGGACGCCCTGCGCTGCCCATTGCATCAATTTAATGTTTAAAGACATCTTTGAGATTCGTCATTTTTCAATGGCGTACAAGCGGGCTTTGAAGTTGTCGGTGTATATCCATTCAAAGACAAAGCTTTTGAATTGGTTGAGGAAGTACACTGGGAAGCGTGACTTGGTCAAGTTTGCTAAGACTCGGTTTGCTACAGCATTCTTGACATTCAAGAGGCTTCACGAGCAGAAAAATAATTTGAGAAAATTGTTCAACTCAGAAGAATTCCTCACTAGCTCTTACTTCAAAGAAGAGGCAGGAAAAGAGTGTTCTAGAATTGTGCAAATGCCAAGCTTTTGGAATACAATTCTAGAAGCACTTAAAATAGGCGGTCCATTGATTAACACTCTTCGATTAGTTGATGGGGATGTTAAGCCATCAATGGGCTATATTTATCCTGCGATGGAGATCACAAAGAAAGCAATTGAAAAAGCTTTCGACAACAACACAAGCAAATACAAGAAGGTATTTGAGATCATAGACAAAAGGTGGACTTCCCAGCTTCGTCAACCATTGCATGCAGCTGCATATTACTTGAATCCAGATTACTTCCGGTATAGGGGTGAGCAAAAGGTTTCTCCTTCAATTAATTCGCCAGAAGTTGTTGCTGGCTTTTATTCTTGTTTCGAGAGGTTGGTTCCAGATCTAGATCTGCAGGAAAAAATTACCGAGGAAGTATCTATGTGGGAAGTTGGCGAGGGTTTATTTGGCTTGCCAGTTGCGAAGAAGCAACGTGGTTCTAGAACTCCAGGTTCTTACTTCTTAGACAATTAACGATTTAACTTATAATTTTTATTTATAATCAAATTTTGAATAATTTTCAAATTTTACAGTTAATTGGTGGACTTCTTTTGGGGGTTCAACTCCCAATTTGAAAGAATACGCAATTAAGCTTCTTAGTCTCACAACTAGTGCGTTCGGATGTGAACGGAACTGGAGTGTCTTTGAGAGTGTAAGTAATAAGTTAGTCAATTTAGAAGTAATTAGCAATTATAACATATTCATGCACTAATTCATTTTATATATTCCAGTTGCATTGGAAAAGGAGGAGTCGCCTTGAACACAATCGCCTTAATGATTTGGTTTTCATTAAGTATAATAGGGCATTGAGGCGACGATGGGAAATGCGGGATACCATTGATCCAATTTGTTTGGATCAAATTGATTTTGCCAATGAATGGTTGACAGGTATCCCGGAGGATGCAAATGAGGAGTTGGTGTTTGGTGATGGGGATAGCTTGACTTGGGGTGAAATTGCTAAATTTTCAGGTGCAAATGAAACTCCTTATTCTCTTAGGCGTGCTTCAAAAGGAAAAGAAAAGGTTGGGAGTTCAACTTCAAGGTCTAAGGAAAAGGAAAAAGTGAATGAAGATGAAGATGAGGAAGATGAGGAAGAAGCATGTGAGGAAGATGGAGTTATGGAATTTGACAATTTGGATTTGTGTGAAGAAGAATATGAGTTTGATATGGATGATTGAATGACTATGAGTCTATGAATGATTGTGTTGTGACATTATGATGTTGTGTTGTTATGATGTTGTGACTTTATGATATTTGTATTATTATGATGTTGTGAGTTGTGACTTTATCACTTCAGGAGTTATTTTGGATGATATTTTGCATAATTATTTGAAGTTTTTGACTATATATATGTATAATTTATATATATTTAAAGCGTCGCTTTTTGTGAAAAAGCGACGCTTCGCTTTGCGCTTTCGCTTTAAAGCAAAGCCCGAGCTTGTCGCTTTAGTGCGTTTTTCCGCTTTAAAAAGTTTGATCTAGGAGGAATTTCCATGTAAACTTCTTCCTCTAGATCTCCATGAAAAAAGGAATTATTCACATCCATTTGGTGGAGATGCCATTCCCTTGCTGCTGCAATTGCTAATAAAGTCCTAATGGTAGTCATCTTTGCCACTGGACTGAAAGTGTCCAAGTAATCAATGCTAGGGGTTTGAGTGTAACCCTTTGCCACAAGCCTTGCTTTGTATCTTTCAACAGTACCATCTGCTTTATGTTTGATCTTGAATACCCACCTGCACCCAATAGGCTTCTTGGATGATGGTAGGTCTACTATCTCCCAGGTGTTAGTACTTTTTAGAGCAGCAATCTCATTTTCCATTGCCTTCTTCCAACACTCATGCTTCACAGATTCCTTATAGATTTTTGGCTCAGTGTGACAGTCAACATTCATAATAAAGGAATGGAAAGATGATGAGAGTTTAGTATAATTTACCGCTTTAGAAATATCATGAGGAGAAGACCTTAGAATAGAACTGTGGCACACATAGTCTTCCAAGTAGGTTAGAATATGCCTTTGTCTGGTGGATCTTCTAACAACTGGTTGTGGAGAGTTTTCTGGTGAAGGAATAGCTGATTGGACATGCTCTTCTTGTGGTTATTCAGCTGCTTCACTATTGAAAGGGCTGTGTGTTGGTTCATGATGGTTGACAGTGTGAGGATGGCTTTGTGTATCATCACAAATTCTTACTGAGGCATCACTTGGGAGGATGACCTGAGAGAACTCCTTTTTTGGATTAACATTATGCTGAAATGGGAATGAATCCTCATAGAACACTACATCTCTGGACAGAAAAACCATCTTAAACTGCAGGTCATATAGTTTTTAGCCCTTTGTACCATTATCATAACCAAGGAATATACATTTCTTAGCCCTAACCTCAAATTTTGATCTTGGGACTACTGTAGTAGCATAAGCCAAGCAACCAAACACCTTTAAATGTTGATATTGTGGAACCTTATTAAGCAGGATTTGATAAGGTATCTTATTGTCAATAGAAACAGATGGCAGTCTATTTATAATGTAGGCTGCATGAAATACACACTCACCCCAAAAAACTTCTGGTAGGTTTGCTTGGAATCTTAGAGACCTAGCAATGGATAGAAGGTGGCCATGTTTTCTTTCAACTCTGTTGTTCTGTTGAGGGGTATGCGTACAGGATGTTTGATGCAATATTCCCTTTTGGCTAAAAAATTCAGACATATCAAATTCAAGACCATTGTTTGTCCTTATGCTCTTAACATTAGTTCTAAACTAGATTTCAATCATTTTACAGAAAATCACAATCAGGCTTCTAACTTCAAACTTCTTCTTCATTAGATGTATCCAAACTACTCTACTGTGGTCATCAACTATGCTGAGAAAGTAGTGGTGACCATAGATAGTAGCAGTGCTATAAGGTCCCCAAATATCCATATGTAACAAATCAAAACAAGCATCTGAGATAGAGTTACTAGAATGAAATGGAAGTCTTTTTTGCTTTGCAAGATGACAACAATCACAAATCAAATTCTTATTCATTTGAATTTCTGGATTCAACTCATGCAACATTTGAATCTTAGAATGGGAAACTACACTTATTCAACTTTGAAACACCACTATTTACATATTTAGAACTAACAAGAGAAATCAGATGATATAGCCCATTCTTGATCTCAGCCATTCCAATCATCTTGCCATGGAGAGCACCGTGTATTATACATTGATTAGTGTGCAGTTTCATGATGCAATTGGAACCTTTAACGAGGGCTCCGATAGATATTAGATTGTATTGAAGTCCAGGGACATAAAGAGCATTATGCAAGATGAGTTCATCAGACAAATACAAAGATCCAATGTAGGTAATTCCAACTTGTTGTCCATTAGGCAAACTAACATACATGTTCTGGACCTTTCTTTGGTTTGTCAATAGGTCCAAAATACACACCACATAGTGAGTAGCCCCACTATATAATATCCACTCATTTTCTCTGAAATTGGTTAAATTGAGTGAGGAATCTATACCTTCAGTTTGTGCCCTTGGCATGAGATTAGCAGAAATAATGTTGGCCTGTACTTCATGAGTGGAATGATCAAGAGGTGTGTTTAAGGATCCCTTGTCATGTGATTTTTGTGCCTGAATAAACTCCAGAAATTTCTTAAAGTTTCTTTGAGTGAAAGACATTCCTTCATTAGAGTCTGATTGGTGAACTCTCAAGGGTCCTTGTGTAACACCCCGTGTTACGACCCCTAAAACAAATTAATTAATTAATTACTCAGCCCAAAAAGGGAGTTAAAATCCATTAATTAGCTAAAAGGGGGTCCACCATAGTCCATGGGCCCTTATCCTTAAAGCCAATCCCTTAGTCCTATAGGAAATAGAATTAGCAAATCCATACCACTTAGACCCTAATTGGGACTCCTAGATATATAAATTGGGAAATAGGAGGCACCTAGAACTAACACCACAATAACTTTCACCACACAAGAATTCCCAAGAATTCCCGAAGGAGAAATCAAGAAAGAAGAAATCTTAAAGAAAGACCCTTCATAGCCATGGAAATTAATTAAGGCTAAGAGGTAACCAATGTCTCAACAAAACCTATTTTCTTTGCTATGATCTCCTTCTTTGGCTCCCTCTATATACTTGTGTCTTGATGAATTTCTTTATGATATTTGTGGTATAATCTTGATTGATTGATGTGATGATTTTATGAGTGATCTTGATGATCTTGATGTTAAAAAGAGGTTCTTGATATTTATGTGATGATTCTTGATAAATCTTGATGGTTCTTGATGATGAAAATAAAATATGATTTTGATGGCTTGGGTGGGATTAGAGCCATAGGTTAGATTGGGAATTTGTATTGAGATGTTCTTGATTTATATTTGGGTGGGGATTCGCATGTGCGGGTGTTGTTTATGTTTAGAAGTCATGTTAGGATGTGTTCAATATGATTCTTGCTTTTGATCCATTAATTGCCTATGTGGTGTTGTTATTTGCGTTTAAAAGTGTCTAAGCATGGTTTCGGGTTCCACGGAGGATCCCGAGACGTTTGTTGTGTTAAGGAGTTAGTGGGGGGGGGGGGGGTAGGGGAACCCGCCACCTACCTGCTGCCCCAAAGAGCATCACCGGCAGCGGGCAGGCGACTGCCCGCCGGGCACCCGCTGCCCGGAAACTCATCGCCGGCGGGTGGCCCTCCACCCACCGGCTACCCACTGGTTTGTCACCCACCCCGGGTCTTTGGCTTCCCCGTTTGATATTCCTCATTCCCCGTGGTGTCCCAACGGACTCCGTTTGTCGTGCTTGAGTCTAGTTTGATGTTTCGGGTGCCATTCGTAGGATAAAAGAGTAATAAGAATTGCATGCTAGTTGAATCGGTAACCCGTTGACCTAGGTAGAAGTTGTATGAACCCCTTATGACTACCCTTAGTATGAGAATGATCACATGTAAGTTTATTTATACGTCTCCCCCTCCCCAATGTGCTATTATGTGCTACAATGTGTTATGTGATGCATGATTTTCCAATTTGGTTGCGATCAAATTGGCTATACGAGCAGTTGGATGGGCTGAGAACCATACTAACTGTTAACCAGGCCGGTTGCAATCGGTCAGGTATATAAATATTATATAGGGCTGCGGTCCACTGTTTGGTTGCGATCAAACGTTGTACATGAGTTGTGGTTCATTCTCCTGGCTGCGGTCAGTGATTCACTTCTTGGGCTGCGGTCCACATGGGCCTTGTGTGCTATGACCCACCGAACTGGACGCGCCAGGCGGTGTGTATGGCCAATAAGCCCGAGAAAGGCTTTAGTCCACCGAATGAGCAATCAGGCGGTGTGTAGGGCTACGGCTGGCTGCGATCCACCGAGTGATGGGCCAGCGGTGTGTAGGGTCGTAGTCTCCGAGGATCATCGCCCACCGACTGCATCCCTCAGCGGTGTGTAGGGCTTGATCCGCTACGATCCACCGACTGTGCTCGTCAACAGTGTGTAGGATCGTAGTCCCCCCTTGTAAAGAGGATCATAGTCCACCGACTGAGCGCGTCAGCGGTGTGTAGGACAGTGGTCTGCCGCTGAGTTCGTCAGCGGTCTATAGGGTTTGTTGCAATCAACTCCCTTCATGCTGCGGTATGAGGTAGGGTGCTGCGGGGCCGTGTTAGTGCTATATGCACTAGCCCTCATGTTCGGGCTGAACAGATATATTTAGCTTTCAAGCACCGATGAGTAGACCCGGAGCGCGCTAGAGATCTGAAGCATAGATTAGTTAGTTTACCATTCGGCCTGCGTGCCAAGATTATGTATTGACGTTTGCATTGAGGATTTTAGTTAGTTAGCCTGTGCATCTGAGTTCTCCTGCTCAGATGTGGCATAGCACCCTGCACTCTTATGTTTGGTTTTGAGATTTAATAAGGATTTACCTTCATTATATAAGTTTTAAAAGTTTAAAAATTTCGGGGTGTTACAGTTGGTATCAGAGCCTAAGTTTGACCCTAGGATAAGACTCTTAAGACCAGACTCTAGGACTTTAGGCTTGAACTCTAGGTATTTAAGAACATAGAATTTAGGAATCTTAGGACGCGCGGTGAGATTGTGAGCCTACCTATCATCACGTAACCTCCCGTCACTTTATCCCTCATTAATTTAAAGAACTCCCCTTCGCTTATCACATCAAGGTAAGGGTACAATACTCTAACTCAACATTACTATAAACATTGGCTCTATAGATCAGCATCATGGCACCAACCAGAAGACAATCAAGGACTCCGGAACCCGCTACACACGACCCCCTGACTCAAACCCTATAGCAACTAACCCAAGTTGCCCAAGCACTAAGCGACGTAGCTCTCCGCAACAACCGACCACCACCACCTCCACCAAACACAAACTCAGAAGTCGCCCGACGAGTTTCAAATCATCGACCACCCACCTTCTCGGGAGAAGAAGATCCCGCCATCCTTGAGGAATGGATTCGGACCTTCGACAAGATTCTGGGGTTGGTAGAATGCCCAGAAGAACGTCGTGTAGAGGTAGCCTCATTCTACTTCGGACATGAGGCAGAGCTTTAGTGGATCCACGAGGGACCCACTTACAGGCAAGAAACAGGGTTCAACTGGGAAAACCTGAAAACACGACTGCGAGAACGATTCTACCCAGCCCACGTAAGAGCACCTATGCACGAAGAGTTCCTTCACCTAAAACAAGGAATGACTACCGTCATGGAATACCATAAACAATTCCTCGAACTGGCACGCTTCGCGCCAGAACTAGTCCCCACAGAGACAACCAAAATAGAGAGATTTGTATCAGGCCTCAACTTCGAAGCCCGAAATGCACTAGTAGTAAGCGGACCCCGGACCCTCAACGAGGCCTACTCCAGTGCCGCCAATCTCTATCGAATCCAACTACTACAGCGTGGGGTTCAGGAACAGATTCGAAAAAGGAACACAGGAGGTGGGGCGCCACCTATGAGAAGAACAAGAAATGACGCTAACGCAAGGACGAGCAATCCAGCTGGACAGAGGCCACCCCCAGGAAACAATGAAGCTATAATACAGGGAGCTTCCCTTGCCCAAAATACAACAAAAACCATAGAGGCAAGGACTGCTTGGGGAACCCCTTACGATGCTTCAACTGTGGAAAGGAAGGGCACAAATCCTTCCACTGCACTCAACCCTTGAGCTCACGCCCTATGGCCATGGGCCAACGCGGAGGCCCGAACAATCAAGGAAATTAAGGTGCCCCCGGAAAAGTGTCCGTCATGAGCCGCACACAAGCTGAACTTGAGGACGAGGGCAACCTCGACGAAGAAAACACGGTCCCAGGAGACGAAGATCACGCAAACCCGCCAGAAGAAAACCAAGAAGATGAGTTCTGTTTAGGATAACTGATAAACCCCTTGTAACCACCCTCGTAGTAGAATTGCTTGTTTAGACTAATTACTTCGGAATTATTATAAATAAAGAGCTAAATCAAAATAATTTTAGCATAAGGGAAAGGAACTAGACTATCCACATCAACAACAAGAGGGACTAACCAAATCTTCTACCACAAGAAGGAAAAAGACAAAGATTACACAACAAGGAAAACCAATGCTATCAACAAAAATGGAACCTTAGACCTCCCACTTACAAGTTAAAGCCTTAACCACTAAGCTAAGAGTATTTCTTGAAACCTTGAGGGAACACTCCCTTCTTAAACCCCTACAAATCCCTAAAAACCCCCAAAACCCCCAAATCAAAAACCCTTCTTCTTCTTCTCCTTCTTCTTCCACACACACACACACACACACTCTCTCTCTCTCTCTCTCTCTCTCTTCCTCTCCCACTCACCCCGCCGCCACACAACACCACCCCATCACCACAACAAGCCACCCCGCCAGCCGCCGTCACCAGCCGAGCCACCGGCGTCCGCCCAGGCAGCGCCCACCGTCGCCGCCCCGGAGGCAGCCCTCAGCGCCACCGCCGCCCGTCGGCCACCCGGACATCTCCCGCTGCCACACGCCGCCACTGCCACACAACCCGAGCTCCACCGCCACCTCGCCAAGGCCAAGCCCCGCCGGAAACTGTCGCCGTCGGAGAAGCTACACCGCCGGAATCTCGGCGGAGCTCGCCGGAAGTCCGCCGAAAAACGCCACCTAGAAGTAGTGCTGTCAATACGGGCTGGCGGGGCGGGGCGGGCCAAAGCCCGGCGGGCCGCAGGCCTAAGCGGGGCTGGCTAAAAAGGCCCGCTCCTAAATGGGTTTGGATTTGGCAGGCCCGGACCGCCCCGCCAAAAACCCGCGGGCTAGGTGGGCCCCCGCCCAATTAAAATTAAAATGTTCATAAAAAAATGTCCAAAATTCTTCAAATTAATTAAAATAAGTCATAACTCACATAAAACATGTTCATCAAACTAATTAAAATAAATTGATACATAAGTCAGCAGATTACATTGAGTGAATGAGTGATGACTGATGAACACACTGAGCAAGTGAGCAGATTACATATTTACATTTACACTCAAAAAAAATACATTGGCAGTCTCGACTTAAACAAAAATAACAAAAATGAAATTGTTAATTTGTTACCTATTAACCTATTGTTAAACAAGAAATAAGAAAATTATATATACAGAAAGCACACATGGCATTATGGCAAATACATAGATGCTGTAATTGGTTGCCATTTACAGAAACATAGAAGCATTGCAGATTTGCAGAAGAAACGAAGCAAAAGATAGTTGCGCTGCATCATCAAACAAGAAATAACAAAATTAAATTATTACCTATTTTTGGAGAATTGGAGGCGGAAGGCCGGACTGCTGTCTGGTGGTGGAGGCGGACTAGCGGTGGCGGATCTACGGAGGCCGACTGCCGATGGCGGAGGAGGAGTGGAGGGCGGAACGTCGCGGACTGCTGGAGGGCGGAGGCCGGAGGCGAACTGCTGGAGGGCGGAGGTCGGAGGCGAACTGCTGGAGGGAAGAGGTCGGAGGCGGACTGCTGGAGGGCGGAGGTCGGAGGCGGACTGTTGGAGGGCAGAGGGCCGGACTCCGGTCAGAAGTCGAAGTCGGAAGTCGAAGTCGGAAGTCGAAAGTCGAAGTTGCGTATAGGAAGTAGAAGGGAGTCGTCGACTAGGAAGTAGGAAGTAGATCTAGGGTTTGAATCTAACTGTCTAAGTGGTGTGACTCTATGAGAATATGAGATAATGAAATTAATTAGAGATTAAATCTAGAAAATATTTTATATAAAAAAAAAAACAAAAAAATTGGCGGGCGGCCCGCGGCCCGCCAAGACCGCGAGCTTAAGCGGGGCGGGACAAAAAAGCCCGCTCCTAAACGGTCCTGTATTTTCGAAACTCGCCCCCTACTTAAGTAGTGGCGGGGCGGGCCGGCCCGGCGGGCTAGGCCCGTTTTGACGGCTCTACCTAGAAGAAAACTCAAAATGCCGAAAAAGCCCCTCGGAACCCGCACCCCAGAATGGAGCAATGCCGACTACACCGTGATCGGAGGTAAAACCCTCGAACCCGACCAATTCTCTCCGGAGTTGGTCGGCATGCTTAACTTCCAAGGGCTCTTGGATACGTATCTCACCATTAAAGGGGATACATACCCCGAATTGGTGAAAGAGTTCTATCATCATTTGGTGGCCGTCAAACGAGGTGATAAACTGGAAATCACCGCTAAGGTCCGAGGCAAGGAAATCATACTTTTCGAAGGCCGCTTGACCAAGCTCTTAAGACTGACCATCACGGGTGTGTCAGACTACGACCGGAAGGGGTGGATTGGTACCCAAAACATGGGGTACAAGGACTACCTCGGGTACCTACTCGGAAAGGAAGAAGGCTTCACCTCGGTCACTCAGCCAAACAGGAAATGGCTAACCGCGGAACAAAAGATACTAGTCATGATTGTAACTAGTAGTCTGTTGCCTACAAATAACAATAGCAAGGATGTGGCAAGTTTGGAGTGTACTTTTGCTTACCTCCTAAAGCACAAAATCAAGTTCAATCTACCGGCCCTTATGTTGAAGCACATGGAGTTTTGCAAGACTAGTAACTGGCTTAGTCTACCTTACGGGATGATCCTGAGTTGGATCATGGAGAAGAAGGGAGTGGACTTGAACCACACAGAGGTCAAGCCCGCAAGCGGCATGGTTTTCAATGCCCAGAACCTCCGTCGCAACGATATCTACTACACAGAACAGGGACAGTACATCACCCTCAATAAGATTTGCCTTAAACCCGAGGAGGAGCGAAGAGAATTGGTTGATCGATTGGACATCTCCAACAAAAAGCTTAAACGGGCAATGCAAGATTGTGGGGGACTAGAGGGAAATGAGGAACAGGAAGAGGATACCGAGCCTAACCCACCGGCACCCGCACGAACAGGAGGAAACCCAAGGGGCCAAAATGAAGAATCCATCAACGAGTGCATCCTCGCACAGCTCACCCGGCAAAACCAAATCATGGACGAAGGGTTCTCGTCCCTAATCCACGCAACTCGCGCTTTAGATCAAAGGGTGGTAGCAATCGAGACCGTACTGGGCACTCGCGGGGCATCCAGCTCAAGAGTAGGGAACCAAGGTAGACCCGAACTTTCCAATCACCACTTCACCAGAAATCCAATCTACCCCAGCAAAGACAACGCGCGGGGCCACATTTCCTAATCAGGAGGCCAAAATACGCGACGTCCAGGGGTGAAAGAATGGATCCACGCACCAGCTTCGGGGACGAAGCCTCTAGTAAGGGGGGGGGGGGGGAGAGTGTAACGCCCCGTGTTACAACCCCTAAACCCAAATTAATTAATTAATTACTCAGCCCAAAAAAGGAGTTAAAATCTATTAATTAGCTAAAAGGGGGGTCCACCATAGTCCATGGGCCCTTATCCCTAAAGCCAATCCCTTAGTCTTATAGGAAATAGAATTAGCAAATCCATACCACTTAGACCCTAATTGGGACTCCTAGATATATAAATAGGGACATAAGAGGCACCTAGAACTCACACCACAATAACTTTCACCACACAAGAATTCCCAAGAATTCCTGTAGGAGAAATCAAGAAATAAGAAATCTTAAAGAAAGACCCTTCATAGCCAAGGAAATTAATTAAGGCTAAGAGGTAACCCATGTCTCAACAAAACCTATTTTCTTTGCTATGATCTCCTTCTTTGGCTCCCTCTATATACTTGTGTCTTGATGAATTTCTTTATGATATTTGTGATATAATCTTGATTGATTGATGTGATGATTTTATGAGTGATCTTGATGATCTTGATGTTAAAAAGAGGTTCTTGATATTTATGTGATGATTCTTGATAAATCTTGATGGTTCTTGATGATGAAAATAAAATATGATTTTGATGGCTTGGGTGGGATTAGAGCCCTAGGTTGGATTGGGAATTTGTATTGAGATGTTCTTGATTTATATTTGGGTGGGGATTCGCATGTTCGGGTGTTGTTTTTGTTTAGAAGTCATGTTAGGATGTGTTCAATATGATTCTAGCTTTTGATCCATTAATTGCCTACGTGGTGTCGTTATTTGCGTTTAAAAGTGTCTAAGCATGGTTTCGGGTTCCACGGAGGATTCCGGGACGTTTGTTGTGTTAAGGAGTCAGTGGTGGTAGGGGAACCCGCCACCTACCCGCTGCCCCAAAGAGCATCACCGGCAGCGGGTACGGGCACCCGCTGCCCGGAAACTCGTCCGCCGGCGGGTGGCTCTCCACCCACCGGCTACCTACTGGTTTGTCACCCACCCTGGGTCTTTGGCTTCCCCGTTTGATGTTCCCCATTCCTCGTGGTGTCCCAAAGGACCCCACTTGTCGTGCTTGACTTTAGTTTGATGTTTCGGGTGCCATTCGTAGGATAAAAGAGTTTTAGGAATTGCATGCTAGTTGAATCGGTAACCCGTTGACCTAGGTAGAAGTTGTATGAACCCCGTAGGACTAGCCTTAGTATGAGAATGATCACATGTAAGTTTATTAATACACCCCCCCCCCCCTTCTCAATGTGCTATTATGTGCTACAATGTGTTATGCGATGCATGATTCCCCAATTTGGTTGCGATCAAATTGGCTATACGGGCAGTTGGATGGGTTGAGAACCATACCAACTGTTAACCAGGCCGGTTGCAATCGGTCAGGTATATAAATATTATATAGGGCTGCGGTCCACTGTTTGGTTGCGATCAAACGTTGTACATGATCTGCGGTTCATTCTCCTGTCTGCGGTCAGTGATTCACTTCTTGGGTTGCGGTCCACATGGGCCTCGTGTGCTATGACCCACCGAACTGGACGCGCCAGGCGGTGTGTATGGCCAATAAGCCCGAGGAAGGCTGTAGTCCACCGAATGAGCAATCAGGCGGTGTGTAGGGCTACGGCTGGCTGCGATCCACCGAGTGATGGGCCAGCGGTGTGTAGGGTCGTAGTCTCCGAGGATCATCGCCCACCGACTGAGTCCCTCAGCGGTGTGTAGGGCTTGATCCGCTATGATCCATCGACTGTGCTCGTAAACGGTGTGTAGGATCGTAGTCCCCCCTTGTAAAGAGGATCATAGTCCACCGACTGAGCGTGTCAGCGGTGTGTAGGACTGTGGTCCGCCGCTGAGTTCGTCAGCGGTCTATAGGGTTGGTTGTAATCAACACCCTTCATGCTGTGGTATGAGGTAGGGTGCTGCGGGGCCATGTTAGTGCTATATGCACTAACCCTCATGTTCGGGGCATGCGATTGGTCCCGTAGCGCCACCAAAGTGTGCTTGTGTGATATGAATGATGATTGGATGATGATATGATTGATTTGAAAGTGATCTGTGACCTTAGATGCGTATTCTTTATGATGATTCTGTCTACTTAACTGCTATCATTGATTATTGTGCTTCCCCCTATTTGCTGAGTCTATTCCTGGTTTTAAGGCTAGAGTCTCCTAAGTATATATCTTCCAGCTTCAAAATGGTTTTCCTATATATATATATATATATATATATATATATATATATATATATATATATATATATATATATATATATATATATATATATATATATATATATATACCTATATTGTATTTCAACGCGTTGGAGTGGGTTACCAGCATCATTCGCTGATCGGATATATTTGGCTTTCAGGCACCGATGAGTAGACCCGGAGCGCGCTAGAGATCTGAAGCATAGATTAGTTAGTTTCCCTTTCGGCCTGTGTGCCATGATTATGTATTGACGTTTGCATTGAGGATTTTAGTTAGTTAGCCTGTGCATCTGAGTTCTCCTGCTCAGATGTGGCATAGCACCCCGCACTCTTATGTTTGGTTTTGAGATTTAATAAGGATTTACTTTCATTATATAAGTTTTAAAAGTTTAATAATTTCGGGGTGTTACACCTTGAGTGTGATTGACAGACCCTTGATTTTGGTTTCCAACCGGGTGGATATCCATGTTTCTTGTAACATTTGTCCTCTGTGTGTCCTGTGAAGCCACAAAAGTGCATATAGGTTTCTTATTTCTTCCTATAAATTTCTTGAAGTTTTATTGTTAGTTACTGCCTGCTATGGACATTAGAATGTTGCTAGCAGTACCCATTTCCCCTGCCTTATATAACTGATTTGTATTTCCATTTGCACCAATGTGGAATTGTCTTTCTTGCTGAGCAATCATAGAGTATGCATCACACACATCCGGCAAAGGTCTCATAAGCATTATTTGATTCCTTGCCCCTGAAAACCTGTCATGCAAACCAATAAGAAAAATGGACAACTTGTCCTTTTCAGTCTGCTCATTCAATTCATCGACCTTTTTGCCACATGGACACTTCATATTGTATTCACAGCTCACAGAAGGTTTAAGAATCTGAAGTTCATCCCATAGTAGCTTCTGTTGAGTGAAGCATTCATTAAGAGAACTATCACCTTGCTTTGCTTGGTAGATCTCACACTTGATTTCCGCAATTCAGAATAGATCTTGTTGGTTGAATCGGCGTTTTAGGTCTCTCCATATTCCATACGCAGTATCAATCCAAAGAATGCTGCGTCCGATTGTTGGAGAGAGGGATAGAACAATCCAGGAGACTACCATGTATTACAACGCTCCCATACATCAAATTTTCGATGTAAAGAACCATCCACAAACTTTAGTTTGTTCTTACACGATAACGCCATTGTCATGGCCCGTGCCCAAGGGTGGTAATTAGGACCATATAGGGGCGTAGAGACCAGCACTAGAGCTGGATTCTCATTGGGGTGCAATAAGTAAGGGTCCGACTGAGATTGAGGATTGAGCGTTACCTCTGCTGCTGAATTGGGTTCAATTATTGGAGTTGATGGAGCAGGAGGGACCTGAGACGAACTTCCAGTCGCCTGAACCCCTGCCGCATTATCCATTGGAGTTGTTCTTGTTCCGATCTAAGGCCATGCCGTTGCCATCCTTGAGAATATGCTTCGATTTTCTCCTTCTCAAGGCTCTGATACCATGTTGAGCAGCTGGAAGATAACTGCTGATTGAATTCTAGAGGATTGAAAGAGTGAAAGAAGAATGTATTTCTGTTTATAATGGAGAGAAAGCTAGACTGGTTTATATACATTGATGACGGAATAAACTGCTGCTAACAACTATAACAGACATCTAACTAACTTTACTGCTAACTGCTATAGACTACTGCAAAGATGAGGGCTGCTTCTGACTTGAGCTGACTTGCTGATTTGTTGATCATTTATATCCTCTAAGAGACTGTGTGTACATATATTCATGGCAGAGGAGAATGACAAAGAAACAATGTCGAGGGCTACGGAGCATTGTAGAATGCCGATTTCACTAGGGACAACCAAATAGTGGGTGGCTAACTATGATGACGCATGCTGCATAGCGTTTTAAACAATTTGATAAATTAAAATTATTTGCATGTTAGTTGGGAGTTTTTTAGGGCAGTTCTTCTCAATCTTGGTTTTTCTGGGAAGGTGGTGCAATTTATCTGGGAGCTAGTCTCTTCGGTTGAGTTTAGAATTCTTGTTGAGGGGAGGGAAACTGGGGTTGTTATTCCTAGAAGGGGGTTGCATCTGGTATCAGCCTTACCGATCCTACTAATCGCTTCCTCTATCGCAAAACCACCCAAACACCATCGCCAAGCCGCCATGTCTTCCCATTCATCCGAGAGAACCGTGGCTCCTCCCCGTTCGGCACCAATCCTCTCACTGGCGCTCACCACTACATCTCCATGAAATTAACAAGTAGGAACTTCCTTTTTTGGCATACCCAGCTTCTCCCATTCTTGCGTGGGTAAGATCTCGTCGGGTTCGTGGACGGTTCCACGCCGTGTCCGCCTCCAACCATTGCTGCGACACCTGCCGGCAATTCAAGCTCCGACGCTACCACGACTGATCCGATCCCCAATCCAGCACACAAGGTGTGGGTTCAACAGGATCAGTCGATCCTCTCCCTTCTCATCTCCTCAATGTCCGACGAAGTCCTCCACCTCGCAGTTGGCCAGAGCACCGCCGCGAAGGTTTGGTATTCCATCTGCATGGCTTTAGGGTCGAACACCCAGGCGCGATGCCTTAATCTGCTAGGCTAATTCCAGTCCCTCCGGCAAGGGAATGTGTCGCCGGCGAAGTATCTCGGGCGTGCAGAGCTTCTAGTCGGGGCACTTGCGCAGGCCGGCCAACCCCTCTCTCTTGCAGAACAGAACCTGTACGTCTTGAGAGGCCTTCGACCGGAGTACAGGACCTATGCTGCTTCTCTGACTACCAATTCTCTGGTGACACTGCCACAGATGGCGGATTATCTCCAAGCTGCCGATTTCATCTTGGCCGACGACTATCCCGTAGCGGCCGACGGTGGCTCACATACCGCACTGTATGCCGGACGTGGGCGTGGTGGTAGCGGCTCGCATGCAGAAGGTGGCCATCGTGGTGGTCGCGGCGGACGCTATAACAACAATCACTGTCGTGGCGGTCGTGGTAGGAGAGGGGCACCAATGTGCCAAGGTTGCCGGTCACACGGTCATACAGCAGTATACTGCTTCAAAAGGTACTCTGTTCCGCCTCCGGCTCAAGCTAATGTGGCAGTTTCCGGCGATCCCGCGGCGGCTCCCGTATCTCCGGCGGATTCCTGGTATCCCGACACCGGCGCCACAGCACATGCCACGCCCGATGCCGGCATGTTGAGTAACTCAGAGGAGTATGGCGGCTCCGACACGCTCCGGTTGGAAATGGTACAGGTTTGGCTATCTCGCGGATTGGTCATGCATCTATTCCATCCGTGTCAAAACAGTTATTCATGTTTAATGTGTTGCAAATCCCTAAATTAACCGTTCCATTATTGTCTGTCCAAAAATTCGCTAACGATAACCATGTTTATTTTGAGTTTCATGATAGTTGCTTTCTTGTGAAGGATTCCAAAACCAAGGCCACACTTCTTAAGGGTCCTACCTCGGGCAGTCTATACAAGTTACCTGTGTCACGATACCACTTTGCGTTTGTTAGTTCCTGTGCTACGCCGGCGGTATGGCATCGCAGACTTGGTCACCCACACAGTCTAGTTCAAAATAAAGTCCTCCAGAATTGCTCCGTTTAGTCAAATAATGTCAAAGATTTGGGGTCGTGCACAGCTTGCCATCTCGGCAAGTCCTCCCATTTCAAGTTAGATAGGATTGATAATTCTAGCCAAAATGTACTAGATCTTCTATATACAGATATCTGGGGCCCTGCCCCCGTAGTGTCATCTAGTGGCTCCCGTTATTTCCTATTGTTTGTTGATGACTTCACACGTTTCACCTGGTTTTATCCGTTACGAGTTAAATCAGATATTTATAAAATTTTTGACTCGTTTCGTGTGTTGGTAGAGCGGCAGTTTCCGCGCTCTATCAAGTCAATCTAATCAGATTTAGGGGGTGAATACCACAAATTTACATACCACTTTTCAATCCTTGGGTATTAATCATCGGCAGTCATGTGCCTACACACATGAACAAAATGGAAGAGTTGAGCGCCGTAACAGACATATTGTTTAAACGGGCTTAGCTCTTCTCGCTCAAGGCTCCGTCCCGCAACAATATTGGGACTATGCCTTTGAGACTACCACCTGTCTAATTAACTACCTTTCCACCTCGGTCTTAAAGTTTGAAAGTCCATACTACCGTCTCTACAAAAAATCCCCACCGTATCAATTTCTTCGGGTATTTGGGTGTCAATGTTACCCCTATCTATGACCTTACAATCGCCACAAGATGGAGTATCGTTCCACCCCGTGTGTCTTCCTAGGTTACCCACCGTCCTATAGGGGATATAGATGCATGGATCTAGTCAGTGGGAAAACCTATATCTTTCGCCATGTGCGGTTTGACGAGTGTGTCTTTCCTTTTGAAACAGGTTCAGTACAACAGGTCCCACCACCTGCATCTCTACCGTGGGCTTCAGCACCCATTATGCCTGTGCAACCACAACCGCTTGTTCATACTCCGGGACTTTCCCCGGACCCTGAGCCCATCCCGTTGGCTCAAGAAGCGCCACACTTGGCCATTGAGTCTAACGTTCCCACACGGGCTCGGAAATGGACCACCACGGTGCAGCCTCTTGTCAAGCGTCTTCGGCATATGACTCGGGGTACTAATGAAGAATTTCATGCACTAACGAAACGACTGATCCAACATGCTACTCCCAAGCCGTGGGGCACCCGCAGTGGCACGACGCAATGGATCAAGAGTTCAATGCCTTGCTTCACAACAACACCTGGCGTTTAGTGCCCCCGGATCCTACCTTGAACATCATTGGATGCAAGTGGGTCTTCCGTAGTAAACACACTGCTGATGGCTCGGTTGACCGCTATAAGGCTCGTTTAGTAGCCAAAGGCTTCAATCAAGTCGCAAGGGAGGACTTCTTCGACACTTTCAGTCCAGTAGTCAAACCCACTACAGTTTGCATTTTGTTCTCATTGGCTGTGTCAAACAAATAGACCCTACGACAGTTGGACGTCCTCAACGCCTTCCTCAATGGCCATTTAGCTGAGACAGTGTACTTGAAACAGCCACCAGGATACGAAGACCCGGCTCATCTTGACCACGTCTGCCTCTTACAACGCTCGCTTTATGGGCTCAAGCAGGCTCCGAGGGCGTGGTTTAAGAGACTTCATGAATTTTTATTGTCTGCAGGTTTTTCCTCATCCAAGACTGATGTCTCGCTATTTTACCACTCGACAGGAGCCTGCAAAGTTTTTCTCCTTGTCTATGTGGATGGCATCATAATGATGGGCAATGATGCGGTCCTAGTCAACTCTTTGCTACGTCGCCTGGCCTCCTCCTTCAAAATCCGTGACCTTGGCACACCAGGGTTCTTCCTGGGCATTGAGACAGTTGCGGTAGGTGATGGCATGATTCTCTCGCAGCGACGGTACATGGTTGATTTACTGGGCCGCTCCGGGATGATGGACTGCAAACCCCTAGCTACATCGGCCTCTGTTACTCAAGCGGTTACTCCGTCTGATCATCCGTTTGAGAACCCCATGAATATTGCCGTTTAGTAGGTGCGCTACAGTATCTGACTATCACCCGGCCAGACCTCTCTTATGCAGTCAACCGCCTGTGCCAGTTTATGCACTCTCCCACTGAAGATCACTGGGCAATGGTAAAACATGTGTTACGGTATATAAAAGGTACTCTGCATTACGGACTACGGCTATCTCCCTCGGCCTCCAGTGCCATACATGCCTACTCGGACTCCGACTGGCCGGCTGTCCGGTTGACAGGAAAAACACTAGTGGTTATGCTTTTTTTTTGGGGGACAATCTTGTTTCATGGCTCTCTCGGAAGCAGCGCACCATAGCCTGCTCTTCTACTGAAGCAGAGTATAAGGCGCTCGCTGATGTCGTAGCTGAAGTCACCTGGGTTATCTCGTTACTGCGTGAACTTGGGTTGCATACTAGGCAGCCCTCCAGCCTATTGTGTGACAACTTAGGGGCTACTTACCTCTTTGCCAACCCTGTATTCTACGCTAGAACGAAGCACGTTGAGATTGATTATCACTTTGTTCGTGACAAGGTAGCCTCAGGGGACTTTGTGGTCAACTTTGTCTCCACCAAAGATCAACTAGCTGATCTTCTCACCAAGCCTTTGCCCGGACCCCGGTTTTCAGCTCTGCGGGACAAGCTCAATGTTGTGGATCACTAACCTTGTGCTTGAGGGGGTGTGTTAGTGTTACTATTATTATTGTTATTTTATTATATGTAACATAGCCTGTAATTGTGTGGTCATAGAATTAGTCTTAGATAGTTAGTCTATTAGTCAGGAGTGTTTAGTGGTGTATTATGATATTCTCTCCTGTAATCGTTTCTAGTTCTAACTGAATGACATTATGTTTCTAATCGCATCAAGGGGATCCCATCTCACCCTACTTATTTATTCTGGTCTTATAGGTCTTTCACATTGTCATTCAAAGTAGAGTTCATAAAGGTCTTTTGCATGGGGTTTCTGTTGCTACGGGTGCCCCTATCATTTCAAACTTGTTTTTTTCACAGATGATTGTTATATTTTCTGTAAAGCATCTCCTTCGGAGAGTAGTGTGTTGAAGGGTCGTATTGATTCTTTTTCTGAAGCTTCTGTGCAGTCTGTTAATCTGTCTAAATCCAATGTTTCCTTTAGCAGAAATGTCCCTAGGGATCTGAGAGAGGTTATGTGTGTGGAGTTGGGAAAGAGAGAAGGGAACTTTAGTGGTAACTACTTGGGTATACCATCTTTTTACAAAGATCAAAGGAAGGATAAGTATCAGAATAAGACTATTACACTGTTCACAAGACAGGTTTGGGTCAGGAAGTCAGAAATAATATGCTATCCCACCATAGTTCTGACCGCTTCTACAACTGAAGCAAGATGGTATTTCGACAGTGGTTGTTCCAGACATATGACAGGAAATGTCAAGTGTCTTATGGTTATTCAACCTAGCAGTGGATCAGTTACATATGGAGACGGACAAAAAGGAAAAATAGTTGGAAAAGGTACCCTAAATATACCAGGTTTACCTCATCTAGAAGAAGTTCTATTAGTCAGTGGTTTGAAAGCAAATCTTATTAGCGTCAGTCAGTTGTGTGATCAAAATTGGAATGTGTGCTTCAATCGTAACTGTTGCAGAGTCAGTGACAAAGCAGATCAACTGGTAATGGAAGGAACATGATCCTCTGACAATTGTTATGTTCTGACTAACGAAAATGCTTGTCACCTATCTAAATCAGATGAATCAAAACTATGGCATAGACGACTGGGTCACATAAACTTTAGAGATATGGATAAAATGATCAAATTAGATGCTATGCGAGGGATACCTAAGATCATAATAGAACAGGAAGGAGTTTGTGGTGCATGTGCCATTGGGAAACAAATAAGAACTCCTCACAAAGCAGTAAAAGTTATCACTACTGAGAGATGCCTAGAACTGGTTCATATAGACCTCATGGGACCAACATAGACTGAAAGCATTGGTGGAAAGAAATACATATTTTTGTGTGTAGATGACTTCTCTCAGTTCAGCTGGGTATATTTCCTAAGAGAAAAATATGAAGCCTTCAATGCCTTTAGAACCTTGTGCATATGGGTTCAAAAAGAAAAGAACGAGCCAATAATAAAAATTCAAAGACTGAGAAGTGATCATGGAAAAGAGTTTGAAAACTCTTTATATTAAGATTTCTGCTCCGAGAATGGTATAGCCCATGAATTCTCTGCTCCCAGAACAGCTCAACAGAATGGTGTGGTGGAAAGAAAGAATTGAACCTTGCAGGAAATGGCTAGAGTTATGCTACATGCATCGCATCTGCCACAGCTTTTCTGGGCTAAAGTAGTACACACAGCATGTCATACTGTAAATCGAGTCTATCTCAGACCAGGTACGTCCAAAACACCGTATGAGATCTGGAAGGGGAAGAAGCCGAACTTGAAGTATTTTCATGTTTTTGGAACAAAGTGTTATGTGCTGATCGATAGGGAACAAAGAGGGGAGATTGAACCTAAGAGTGATGAGAGCGTCTTTCTGGGATACTCTCCAAACAGTCGAGCTTATCGAGTCTACAACAAAAGAACTCAATCTGTAATGGAATCAGTAAATGTTGTTATAGATGACAATCTCAACGAATCTGTAGAAACATCAGTAATTGATCCAGAGACACAACATCCTCTCAGTGAGTTAAACACAGCTGAGGACACCAGACTGTCCAAAACACAAGATTCATCAGATGAAGATAAAGAAAGTTCTGAACAGGAGATCCCTCTTGCGGATGATGTAGGTAAGAACAAGCCCACCAGAACTCAGAAAAATCATCCTTCAGACAACTTTATTGGCGATCCAACAGATGGGATGAATACCAGGAGCTGGATGAGAAACAATCTGATAGAAATATCCGGATCAGCCTGCTATACCTCAAAAATAGAACCAAAAAGTGTAAAAGAAGCTTTACAGGATGATCTGTGGATCAAGACTATGCAAGAGGAACTACACCAATTTGACCGGAATCATGTTTGGGATTTGGTACCAAGACCTGATTGAGTTAACATAATCGAAACAAAGTGGATCTTCAAAAATAAAACTGATGAAGCTGGAAATATTGCAAGGAAGAAAGCTCGGTTGGTTGCTCAAGGATACACTCAGATAGAGGGAATTGACTATGATGAAACGTTTGCTCCTGTGGCAAGACTAGAGTTGATCAGAATTTTGTTGGCAGTCACATGTATTCTGGGATTCACACTATTTCAGATGGATGTTAAGACAACGTTTTTGAATGGGTACCTACATGAAGATATTTATGTGGCTCAACCGAAAGGGTTTGAAGATCCAGATCATCCATCTCATGTCTACAAGCTCAGAAAAGCCCTCTATGGGCTTAAACAAGCTCCAAGGGCATGGTACGAACGACTGACACAGTATCTACTACACCATGGGTATAAGCGAGGAAGTGTTGACAAAACCCTGTTCGTAAAAACCACTGGAAGTCATGTTACTATTGCTCAGATTTATGTGGATGACATTATCTTTGGCTCTACTTTACAAAAGTACACTGATGATTTAGTAAAGGTCATGAAGGAAGAATTTGAAATGTCCATGGTTGGCCAACTGACATACTTTCTAGGACTGCAAGTTAAACAAAGTCCTGAAGGGTACTTTATCTCACAGGAAAAGTATGCTAAGAATTTGGTCAAGAAGTTTGATCTGGAATCATGTAAACCATCCAGGACACCTATTTCTACCTCTACAAAAGTATCCAAAGATGACACTGGCGCATGTTGATAACACAGTTTATTGAAGTCTGATAGGAAGTCTGCTTTACTTAACTGCTAGTCGACCAGATATAATGTTCAGTGTTGGAATATGTGCAAGATATCAATCTGATCCAAAAGAGTCGCACTTGATAGCTGCTAAATGGATTTTGAAATATATATAAAAGGAACAATTCAATATGGGCTATGGTACTCCAAGGACAGTGAACTTAGTCTGGTTGCATACTGTGATGCTGATTGGGCAGGAAATATTGATGAGAGAAAAAGTACTTCGGGTGGATGCTTTTTCGTTGGAAAGAACATGGTATCATGGCTGAGCAAGAAACAGAATTCGATTTCTTGAAGTATTGCAGAGGCAGAATATATAGCCGCTGGAGGTTGTTGTAATCAATTGTTGTGGATGAAACAAATGCTTCTAGACTATGGTCTTACACAAAGAATTATGACACTCTACTGTGATAATGTCAGTGCAATCAATATCTCAAAGAATCCATTTCAACATTCCAGAACGAAGCATATTGATATAAGGCATCACTACATCAGAAACTTGGTAGAATCCAAGGAGATAGAGTTGGAATACATTCAAACAGATAAGCAATTGGCTGACATTCTGACTAAGCCCCTGGATGCAAATCGATTTGAGATTCTCAGATCTGCTCGGGGAATCTGCAGGATTGACTAATAAGGCAGTAAGATATACAGAAGGAGAGTATATGGTGTCACATTTACGGGTCAAATTTCAGCCTTTGACTTCTTTTTAAATCTCCCTTACGTTTTTGTTAAGATAATATCTTAAAACTCAGTTACCATAAATTAATTCGCCTTTTCGAAATTCAAACCTTTAACTCTTCCGTTTCATTCCTAAAATGGAGGTATACCGTTGCGTCAATCACATCAGCTCTGCATGTATTTTGACGTGCCGCATTGAATATGGTTATTCACCCTTGGGATTATATATGATTTTTGGGTCAAGTATGAAGGAAGAAGAGTTCAAAATATCCTTGCTCTCTGATTATTTTCTCTCTGATCCTCTAGCTAGGGTTTACCTTCTCACATATCCAAATCACACAACAACGGCGAACGCCGTAAGAAATATCATTATTAAGCTTGGGAGGAAGATCCATTCACCAGAAACAGCCACTAAGCATGTCAAAACTCTGCTCCAGTTAGCTATGAATAAGAAGTTGAAACTTGACTCTGTTCTACGCGATGAAATCATGGTCACTTTGCGTTCAGATTATCCAGAGTTCTATGCAGATTGGTCCGAGGATGACACCAGTGAGCTTTTGATGCTGGCCTCAAAAGCGAGGGATGAGGTTAGTCCTGCATCTATTCCAGAGCCTGCAGATGGTAATCGTGCTGGAGCATTCCTTCAATATTTTGCTCAAAGGGCTCTTGAATCAGACGAAGTCTCGCGTCGTCGAGCAGCAGCTCAACCCCTCTACCTACAAGCTGCCCAGGACGAAGCCAAACACCGGCTTGAGATTCTTCGTAACAGGTCCAATACTTCTGAATCTCCTATTGAAATCTCCCATGACAAGCCTAATGATTTAATTTCTGATGCTATTAAGTCTGTTATGCCTATTGTTCAATCTGATAGTGCGATTGCGTTAATTTTTGAGAAAACTTCTATGACTGATGATCCTCCTTGTATGCTCTCTGAAAAGTCTGAACCTTCAAAAGATGTTGTTGATGATGTGTCTGATGATAAAAATAAAACCTCTGAGTTGGTCAACAATCTAAGTTTGGTTGTGCATTATGCTGATACTGTGAAATCTGCTCTGCCTTCTTCTGAAATTGCTGTGTCTGCAATTGAGATCTGCCCATCTGATAATCCCTATTCCCTCCAATTTGCCCATTGAGATTGAGGCTGCCAGTAATTCAAGCCCTCATGCATCTGAACAAATAGATGGGGTGCCTGTCTATACAGCTTCATCTTTGGCCGAGAGCCTTGAACACGTCCGGCATTTTGCAGGATTACCCTCTACCTCTATTCCAGAACCGTATCGAGTTATTCATCCTACTGAGTCCTCTAGTGAAGACGAGAAGATTCTTGCTGAAGTGTATGGCTCACAAGCCCAGTTGTCTAGACCCCCTACTGTTGAAGCTACAGCTCATCCAGATTCAACCACCTTCAAAATTCGAGAGATTACCAAGCTTCTGGGAACCTCATCTGCCCCAGTATCAGACACAAGCCACTCAGTATCACCAAGCCCTTCTGAGCACTCTCCATCCAAGGAAACGAGAAAATCCAAACGCAAGAGTGTCCTTGTAAAAGTTGTTGTTGAATCAGGTGATGACAATCTTGATGTGGCTCAACCTGAGAAGAGAAGAAAGATTGCTGAATCAGTAAAAACTGAAGCTGATCCTCCTGCACAACAAGTGTTCAAAACTCTGCGGTCATCCGTCAAGAACAAGGCTCCTGCTGTGGTTCCTACTACCTCTACCCGGAAGGGAAAACCAACTACTCGCTCAAGAGGACGAAGTATCACACCTGAGGTTCAAACTGCTACGGAGAATCCTAACACCACCATCTATAAACCTCAGTTTGTCTCCTCTTCTGCTCAAGGAAAATAGACCACGATGACCAGGAGAGATATTATAGTTTAGAGGTCCGTTGATGAACACCAGTTGAGCTCTGTTTGCGACATCTTGCCCTTGCTGAGTGATGTGGGCCTCTTGAAGACTGTCACCTCCATATGTCCTTATTCGAAGCTACTGACTTACGAGTTCTATTGTAATCTTAATGAGGAGATTGACAATTTGACCGGGATGCGGTGCATACAAATCTTCATCCGGGGAAAATGGTATGTCTTCGGTCCAGATGGGATAAATGAATATTATGGTTTGAAGGCTGTTGACGAAGAAGAAATCACGGACTGGGATTTGGTGGCAAAGACCCTCACATGTGGACAAACTCCAGCATGGCCTACGGGTGAAACTGATACTCTGCCTAGCTCGCGACTCACCTCCAAATATGTCATTCTGCACCGTATTGCTCTTCACAACTGGCTACCATCTTCTCACTTTCATACGGTTGGCAAGCAATTGGCAGCTCTCCTGTTTCGGGTTGGAACTAAAATGTCTATTGATCTGAGGACAGTGATCTTTTATCATATCCTCACGTTGATTCATCCGCGAGAGCAGAAGTTAAGGTTACCATTTCCTAATCTGATATTTGAAGTTCTGACATCGCAGAGCCTTATGCCAATGCCTAGTGAGGTTATCAGTCCGACTCTTCTGTATACTGTTGATCATCATCTTCTGAATGGAAATCACATCTGAGATGTTACGCCGGTGAATGCTCCTCCATCTTCTGACGCTAACAATGTGGATGCTGATTCACTACATGCGATGGATGTTTAACTCTCTCTTCGCTTGAAGGCCCGGGTATCTGAACTTGAGACTGTTCATGGAATCATTGCAAAGTAGCTGACTGCGGCCCGTACTGAATTGGCTACCGTTCTTCTCCGGTTGAGCTTGACTGCATCTGCTGCTGCTGATGCTGCTAAGTCCGACAGTGTGGGCCCCTCCAATGCTTGACTGCTCTTTGACTATTTTTTGCCAAAAAGGGGGAGTGTGGAACTCAGGGGGAGTGTTTTGTAGGACTTTGTACCTTCTGGTCCTGTCTGGGCGTCTGATTGTGATGGCACCATCCATATGAAGAATGTTGTTTTGTTTCAGCATAATTTGTGTGCTGTGTGTTTTTTATGGATTGTAATTCAGATCTTTGATTTTATGCAATTGTTATCTTCGTCCTATCTAGGTTGTGTTTTTATCATAGTCGAGTTGTTTTGCCAAATAATAGCCAAAGGGGGAGTTTGTTAGTGTTTTAATTACTCCAAAAAACCCCAACATATAATTGGCAATATTATTATGGCAAACTAAGATAGGGTTAGCTTGGTGTCGGTTTGTTTTTCAGAAGACTGATTGATCAGATACAGCAACAGGCGCACTGACACTGAAGATCTGTTTTAGGAAGATGTTTCCTTTTCACTGAACGCGGTATATGAAGTCAGCTTTGGAAAGAATATCAGCAGATCTGTCTTGGAAAGGTATGGACCGAATCTTTAAGATTACATCCTTCACATATCGTCCTACCACCTACAATCAGAGATACTTTTGGAGAGTGTTCTTGCTATGGAAGTATAAGTACCCTCATTCGGTCATGAATTAGGGTTACGCTTTGAAGAAGAAAGAAACACTCCTATCTATACAAAAGATCATATCTTTGATTATCAAGCCTCTTCTCAAAAAAAATTTGTTCTTAGTGATTATGATGAAGAACTTGAGAAGAAATATCGTTGCTTAAACGAAAGGGCGCTAAGATCACACAGTTGTGGGAACAACATTGGTCCGCGTCACTGAAGTGGACTGCATCAGAGTTAGCTCTCCAAGTGAAGGGATTTCATTGGACTTCTATATGCACGGCTCTCCAACTTCAACAATCCACTAAACCTTTGTAGACTAGGTACGTACCTTGTGTGGGGCACTTGAGTGAGATTATTGTTTCTCTACCTTTGTACATTGGATTATGAGTTAGTGGATTGGACACCTCTGTGATCGTCCCCCAGATATAGATACACACTGTATCAAACTGGGTAAACATCTTGTGTGTTGTTTTCGTTGTCTGCCTTAGATTACCCTTTCTGCAAACAAATCAACGTTCTATCTAACTGACTGACATCATCGTTGAATCTGTCAATCTAATCCATCAGTCATTTAATCCTATTAATATCCTTAAATTGAGGAAATGCAAAATTACATTAATCTTAGCTTTGTTTTTTTTGGCAAAGAGATCTGCGAACAAGGTCGCCCACTTCCTTGCTAGGGAGGTGTTGTTCAAGTTTGATCATGTGGAGTGGCGGATGGAGCATGGGGCAGCTGCCTCCACTGTCCAAAATTTCACAACCCCAAAACGACGTCGTTTTAAGGCTATTATATATATATATATATATATATATATATATATATATATATATATATATATATATATATATATATATATATAATTTTTTTCATTCATTCTCCACACAGATGCAAAGACGCTCGTTTCTTCCGACTTCTTCAGCGATACTACCTTGCGCACCGCAGCGCCTCTGCCTCGCAGCATTGCTGCCGGTCCACTGCCTCCCACTGCCTCGCCATCGCCTCTGCCTTGTGCCCTCGCCACAACCTTGACACCAGCCATGCAGCCACCACTCCCACCAGGTTTGGTCTTCTTCAATTCTTTGACTCTTCCATTACTAATGAACATCAACTTCTCACATTCTCACCCCTTGAACTATAAATGTTAATTTCAATCATTTATTCAATTATTTGCCTAATTTTCTTAATTTTTTGTTTGCCCTAATTTTCCTAATTTTGTTTTTGCCTAATTTCCCTAATTTTGAAGTTACTCTAATGGGCTAATTCAATTGATAATCTGTTAATTAATCTATTAGTAATCTATAGTTTTTGCCCTAATAGCTAATCTGTTAATTACTGTTAACAATTGCCCAAATTGCTAATTGTTGAGTTATGTGAATTACTAATCTACCCTGTGTGATTTATCAAATGATTGCTTAGTGTCGTATGCAGAAAAATATATTTTTGATCAAGTTTCAAATGAAATAGTTCTACAACGATTTCAAAATATGAGAGAGCGTGGAGGATCGCGTAGTTTATCATAAACCTTGTATTGTAATTTATAATATATTTTGTATTTTAACAATCATATTATTTTTTAATTTATTTTATCACTGATCATGTGGACTGTGTTTTGGTCCCTTTTCCTTCTCTTATTCATGTTTTGGAGTTGGACTCTACTTAAGTAATATATGCATTTTTCAATTTAAAAAAATAAATATTATTTGCAAGCTTGAATTTTCATAAGTATTACAATCATGAATACAATGCTCACCGTTAAAACCTTAGGGTGGACAACAGTGCAGTAGTGTAACTAGTGTTAAAGGATTTTGTGCTTACATACACGGCAATGTAGTATCTTGTTGATTTAATCACACTGAATGGAATGTACAACCGGGGTATGAGATGCACTGTAGTGCTCTTCAACGCATACATAAGTAATCCCATGCACTGGATTGTTGCATCTTTTTAAAAATATTTTGTATTCCGACTTCACAGCTACGTATACACAATAGTGCACTAAGACGCCTACATAATATATATATATATATATATATATATATATATATATATATATATATATATATATATATATATATATATATGTAGAAGGGTTCAGGTGCGGGTATAGCTTCCCGTGCGGTTGTGTCAAATTTAGATCAACCAGGGACGGAGCCTAAAATTCCATTGAGGGGGGCGAAGAAATAGGATGGATTCAGAAATATATATATATATATATATATATATGTGTGTGTGTGTGTGTGTGTGTGTGTGTGTGTGTGTATTAAATACACAAAAACACAATGTATTAAAGCCACAGGGGAAGGTCAAACTATGCTACTATAAGGTAGTTCAAACCCAAGACCCTTCCCATTACAATACACATGCTCTACCAACCAATCTAACCACTTGTTGACATTTACAAGTTTTTTATACTAATACTAAAACCTATATTATATATACATATATACATACACAAATTATATATGAGGTGGGGGTGGGGTGAGGGGGGCAGCTAACCCCCTCTGCCCCCCCTCTGCCTCCGTCCCTGAGATCAACGGCTCAAATCAATGAAAATTAAAAAAAAAAAAAAAAAAAAAAACGCGCGCGTGTCTGGAAGAAAGAAGCATAAGCTAAAAATGGCGCACCTTAAGTGATAGAAACACGCACCTAAGTCTTAGATCTTAAGCACAAACTCACGCACATTAAGTACAAAACCCACACACATTAAGCACAACCTCACGACATTAAGCACACAAAACCCACACACTTTAAATATTAACTTACAGACTTTAAATTTCAACAACTACTGACATTAAGCACAAACTCACGCACATTAAGTACAAAACCCACGCACATTAAGCACAACCTCATGCACATTAAGCACAAAACCCACGCATTTAAGTATTAACTCACAGACCTTAAGTTTCAACAACTACTCACATTAATCACTAACCTCACACATATTAAGCACAAACCCTACGCACATTAAACACAAACCCCAATCACATTAAGAACAAATCTCACGCACCTTAAGCACAAAAGTCCACAATTTAAGTTTTAACAACTACTCACGTTAAGCACAAGCCCACGCACATTAAGCACAAAACTCACGCACCTTACGCACAAACCTCACGCATCTTATATACAAAACTCATGCACATTAATCACAGATCAGCTCACCTTAATTTTGACCTAGATGCAAAAATTACAAAATTGCCACCGTGTTTGTCTTTTTTTAAAAAAGAAAAAAAATTTTGGCAATACTGCACGTTGATTTAAGCGAGATGAATTGCCTAAATTAAACCGCACAACCGCACCTAGGCACCCTAACCGCACCAGAACCTAATTATATATGTATATACATATATACATACATATATATATATATATATATATATATATATATATATATATATATTTTTTTTTTTTTTTTGGTTCCTCTGAGGTCAGGTCTTCCCGTGCGGTCAGTGCGGCATACACCAATAGGTATGCATAAATGCACCATACAGTGTTCGAAAATGCACCAGAATGAAATGCCAAAAAATACACCACAAAAAAAAAAATACACCACACATAATGGTGTATTTACGAACACTGTGTGCTGTATTTATGCATACCTAATGGTGTATGCCGCACTGACCGCACGGGAAGACCTGACCTCACAGGAACCTGACCCCCCATATATATATATATATATATATATATATATATATATATATATATATATATATATATATATATATATATATATATATATATATATATATATATATATATAGGGATGCACTCAGGTGCGAATAAGTGCTCAGGAGGGAAATGCGAACGAATCAACGCGCGACACGTGTCCAGATCTAATAACTTAAAAAAAACGCAGTGGCATTTTTGTAAATAATTGAACATCGAAGTTCAAGTAAAATCACTTACAAGTGCACCTACTTTCACCTATAAGTGCATGTAATTTTGCCTTGTTAGCATTCACTTTCCGCAAACATTCATGCACCCGGGTGTGCTTATAACTATATGTGCAACTATTTATAACTATAGGTGCAACTACTTATAACTATAGGTGCACCTACTTTCACCTATAAGTGCATGTAATTTTTCGTTGTTAGCATTTACTTTCCACAAACGTTCATGCACCTGGGTGTGCTTATAACTATATGTGAAACTATTTATAACTATAGGTGCAACTACTTATAACTATAGGTGCACCTACTTTCACGTATAAGTGCATGTAATTTTGTCTTGTTAACATTCATTGATCTGAGTTCAGCGGGTAGTAATACCCCTGAAAACCACTCGCAAACATTCATACACCTAGGTGCAACTACTTATAACTATGTGTTCAACTACTTAGAACTATAGGTGCAACTACTTAGAATTATAGTTGCAACTAAGTATTGATGCTCAATGTAAATTTTAACTTGCACCTATAATACATTTTACATGCACTTGTAATACATTTTACTTGCACTTCGATGTTCAATTATTTATGAAAATGCCACCGTATTTTTTTAAAAAATCAGTGTTTCTCATCCATTAGATCTGGACACGTTGACGAACAGAATTCATTCCTATTTCGCGCTTGGGCGAAGCATTCGCACCTGAGTGCGATTATATATATATATATATATATATATATATATATATATATATATATATATATATATATATATATATATATATATATATATATATATATATATATTGTTGGATAACCGTTGGTGAAAACGAATAATAATCCTACAAAATAAGGATTATTATTTTCTGTAGAAAAAGGGAAAGAAAAGGATGAAGAGATAGGCTCGTATTTGGTATAGTGTTTTTAGCACGAGTCGAGCGATCACTCTTTGCTTAAAACCTTATTTGCTACCTCCCACAAGTGATAGGAGCGTTGTAGCCTAGGTTTCTCATGATAAAATATACTACGGTTCAACGTTTGAGCACCCAAACGAGTGAATGCGGCGAACTAGAGCAAGGTTCTGAACACAGTAGGCTAATGGGGGTGTATTCAATCATGACTTTTGTAGAGTTTTAAAGACTTTTAAAATGATAGATTTTAATAACTTTGATTGACTTTCATAGAGTCATTCAAAACTTTATAAGACTATAAAAATCTATATAAAAAACTTTCATAAACTTTTATCAACTTTTTATTTTAAAAAGGTCATTAAAATTCTAAATTGAATACATCCTTACAAACTTTCAATAATTTTGATTCTTATCATTTATAATTTTCTTACAAAACATTTATAATATATCATAAAATTCTTCTTATTATATAGTTCTTCACATACATCAACATTCTCAACATTATTATTTTTATCTATAGTATGTTGAGACTTATATGCAGAGAACCGAATAACTCCCGTCTCTCTCTAGGGTTTTCTCTCCTTCCTTGGACTACCAAGGTTTTCCAAAAAGCTTCTGCTCGCCTCTCTCTGACATAGCGTCGGCATCCTTCCGTTTACGTCGGCTTCTCTTCACCTGCGATCACGCCTGGAATCTGCATCAGCACGGGGAGCGGTCGAAAGTTTGGGGAGACGATGGGCCGACATCGTACTTGAGGAAGAGGAAGAGGCTCTGTTTGAGCCGGCGGCGAATGAGACTGGTGAACACGCTGCAGTGACGGCACCAACATGGCGGATGGTGGGGCGGTTTCTGACCGCCAAGGTTATTAAACTTGAGTTTATGAGTCAGGTTTTGGCATCTGTATGGCAACCGGTCAAAGGAGTGCAGGTCTCAGAGATACAATCATGTCTCTTTCTCTTTGTGTTTTATCATGAAACTGATATACAATTGGTTTTGAATGGTGGCCCCTGGGCGTTTGAAAATCATACGTTGGTCTGTAAGCAAGTTGATGATGGCATGATTCCGGTCTCGGTTCCGCTAGACTCGGTTGATATGTGCGTTCAAGTCCATGATCTTCCACTTGGATATACGACAGATATTATTCTAGAGCATATTGGGAATTATATGGGAACATTTATAAAAATTGATGACAGATTCTCGGATGCACCATGGAAGACCTTTTACTGAATTAGGGTTTCGATTCCTGTCCTGAAACCTCTAAAACGACGCTTGAAACTGCTGAAATGAGACAAGACGACCTGTTGGGTAAATTTTAAATATGAAAGACTGCATAATTTTTGCTTTTTCTGTGGCATGCTAAGACACCTTCACAAATACTGTCTAAAAGCACGAGATGCGGCCTTACCGATAGCCCAATATCCGTATGGGGATGAGTTACGTGCTGGAATGCGGAAGGGGCCGCGGAAGGTGGGTGCGCCATGACTCTTTGATAAGGACGGAAAGCCGGTCCTAGCCAACTCCTCCGCTGCTATGGTGAAGTCGAGATTGCCGGTTGTTGACGTGAGTGAAGCCTCGGCCGCATGCAGGCGGGAGGCGGGAACCGTGATGGTGGTGGCGTCCAAGAGAAGACGCGATGATCTGGGAAGTGGTGGTGAAGGCACTGAAAGGGATGTTGTTATGTCAGAAGTTTCAAAAAACTTGTCCTCAGCGGGTTCTAGTTCCCAGTCCCGCCCAACATTATGAATACTCTCAGCTGGAACTGACGTGGCTTGGGCAATCCACGAAGTGTTCGTGAAGTAAAGGACCTTGTGTCGCGTAAGGAGTCTGATTTTATTTTTCTTATGGAAACTAAGGTAGGACGAGTACATGCAGAACGTATTCGGGTAAATCTTGGTTTTGAAGGCCTTTTTTATGTTAATTCTGTTGGCATAGGTGGAGGATTAGCTTTGCTTTGGCGAAAGAATAATACAGCGAGGCTTTTAAGTTACTCAAATAATTACATTGATGTAGAGGTAACTATACCTAGTCTTCTTATAACACCTCACTTTTTCTAAATCTTAATTACAATTCTAATCCATAATTAAGATAACTAAGCAGCGGATAAATAACTTATAAAAAAAGTTAGTGGGAGTGTCACCGCCACAATCACCACGGAGTGGGGCCTTCGAATTGTGTTGAAATGATTAAGGTTTAAATAATTTGCTAATTACAGTGCTTTGTTTTAGTTATTATTATGTTTTGATTTTGATTTTGCTTCTCAAACTTTCATTTGTTAAATGGTCTAGATTGCAAATTACATGATATGAGTCTTGGTTGTAATCTGTTGCGTATTTGTTACTGTAGTTGGATTAAGAGTGTAATTAGAATGAAGTCGAATATGCCGATCTCAGATATGGTTATTATACATTACTAAATTATCGTTCTAGGAATATGATAGAAATTGCCATGGAATTCTTGCATTGAGTTATGTTTAATTTGCCAATGAATTTTGTCCTATGAATTTGTATTACGACTAGTTGTTAATTGATATTCTGGTTCCTGGTAATTTACTTGTTCACCTTTTAAGTTTTGATTCAATTATTCATTTGTCTAGCTTATTGACACCCCGTAAATCTAATTTCTATATACGGATTAATTAAGTAATTAATCCTAATCTAATTGGTGATTTATTCTTTTAATCCCTGAAAATTCAATAGTCGGGGACTAGTAATTGACTAGTCAACCCAAGTCAAGGTGTTGTACCTAAAGCTTTGTGAATAGTTCCCTTGTTCCCTTACACCTTTTTCATCTTAATAAGGGTAAAGATAACTTTACACCTCATGTTGGTATCCAAGCTAACCTAAGGTCATTTCTCATTTTCTCCTTACACTCTCAAAACATAAAACTCTTCCTTCTCTCTAGAATTTAGCTAGCTTTCTCTCCAAGCCAAGTTTAAGCTTTCCAAGATCTTCAAAGTTTGTCTCCAAGATTCCAACTTTCCCACTCTTGAGCATCTAGGAGGGTAAGATCCATGTTCCTTTTGTGTTTTTAGTGTTTTCTAAGGTACCATTTCCTACAGATGAAATCTTTATGATCTTTTGGTGTGTTCTTAAAGTGGGTGTTGAAGGTGAACCTTGTTAGGGGCGTTGAGAAGTGTTATAAGTGAAGGTTGAGTCTAAAAGAGGTAACCCATGCTCTACAAAATCTATTTTCATTACATATATGATGATTTGTTGGATTCTACTTGTGATTTTGCTATGAAATGTGAGTGTTGATGCATTGTCTTGTGAAAATGCATATCTAGAGCTTGTTATTAGGGTTCATGTATGTCATTGCTTGGCTATTCCTTTGATTCAAGTCATTTTGTTGTATTTGGTGAGATTTTGGATGTTTTGGACTTGAATTTGAGCTTGGTGTTGAAAATTCCCGAAGGGATATTTTTGTACAGGGTTTGGTACCCGCGGGCGGAACAGGGGGTAGGGGTCCACCCGCCGCCCCACCTGTAACACCCCGAAATTTTGAAACTTTTAAAACTTATATAATAAAGGTGAATTCTCATTAAATCCCAAAACCAAACATAAGAGTGTGGGGTGCTATGACACATCTGAGCTGGAGAACTCAGATGCATAGGCTAAACTAACTAAATATCCTCAAAGCAATGTCAATACATAATCATGGCACGCAGGCCGAAAGGGAAACTAACTAATCTACGCTTCGGATCTCTAGCGCGCTCCGGGGTCTACTCATCTGTGCCTGAAAGCCAAATATATATGTTCAGCGAATTATGCTGGTAACCCACTCCAATGCGTTGAAATACAATATAGGTGTATATATATATATATATATATATATATATATATATATATATATATATATATATATAAATATATATTAAAACCATTTTGAAGCAGGAAGATATATACTTAGGAGACTCTAGCTTTAAAACCAGGGATAAACTCGACAGATAGGGATAAGCACATTAAACGATGATAAACAGTTATATAGTGACAATATCATAAAGGACATGTATCTAAGGTCACGTTCACTTTCAAATCATTCACATTATCATTCAATCATCATTCAAGTCAAACAAGCACACTTTGGTGGCGCCACGGGACCAATCGCATGCCCCGAACATGAAGTTTAGTACATATAGTACTTAACACGGCCCCATAGCACCCTACCTCATACCGCAGCATGAAGGGGTTGAACGCAACCAACCGTATAGACCGTCGACGATTTCAACGGTGGATCACAGCCCTACACACCGCTGACGCGCTCAGTCGGTGCACTGTGATCCTCTTTTGGGGACTGCGACCCTACACACCGCTTGATGAACTCAGTCGGTGGGTCGTAGTAGATCAAAGCCCTACGCACCGCCTGAGGGACTCATTCGGTGGGCGATGATCTTCGGAGACTACGACCCTACACACCGCTGGCCCATACACTCGGTGGACCGCAGCCGACCATAGCCCTACATACCGCCTGATCACTCATTCGGTGGGCTATGGCCTTCCTCGGGCTAGTGGCCCTACACACCGCCTGGCGCATCCAGTTGGTGGACCATAGCACATGAGGCGCATGTGGACCGCAGCCCAAGAAGTGAATCACTGACCGCAGCTAGGAAAATGAACCGCAGCTCATAAGTAACCAATTTGACCGCAGCCAACTTCTGAACCGCAGCTCCGGAACACCCAATTTGATCGCAACCAAATTGGGGTATCATGCATCACATAACACATAGTAGCACGTATTAGCACTTTGGGAAGAGGGAGACGTATAAATAAACTTACGTGTGATCATTCACATACTAAGAATAGTCCTAAGGGGTTCATGCATCTTCCACCTAGGCTAACGGGTTACCGATTCAACTAGCATGCAATTCCTAAGACTCTTCTATCCCACGAATGGCACCCAAAACATCAAACTAGACTCATGTACGACAAACGGGGTCCGTTGGGACACCACGGGGATTGGGGAACATCAAACGGGGAAGCCAAAGTCCCGGAGTGGGTGACGAGCAGCGGGTTGCCGATGGGTGGAGGGCCACCCGCCGGCTGCCCGTCGACGACAGAGTTCCGGGCAGCGGGTGCCTGGCGGGCAATCGCCTGCCCGCCGGCTGCCCGCTGCTTGGCGGTGTCTCTTTGGGCAGCGGGTAGGTGGCGGGTCCCCCTACCCCCACCTACCCCCACTTACTCTTTATCAAAATAAACATCCCGGGATCCTTTGTGGAACCCGAAACCATGCTTAGACACTTTTAAATGCAAATAACGACATCACGTAGGCAATTTACGGATCAAAAGCAACAATTACATAGAACACGTCCTATCATGACTTCTAAACATAATCTACACCCGAACATGTGAATTCCCACCCAAATGTACCAAGAAAATCCCAATACGAAATTCATGATTCATCCTAGAGCTCTAATCATATTTAAATTAACAAGATCGTAGTTTATCTTTAAAATCAAGAAACATCAAGACTTATCAACAATATCACACAATCATCAAGATCCTCTTATCCTCATCAAGATTATCAAGATCACACATAGAATCATCTCATGCATCAATCATCAAGATCATATCACAATTATCATATCAAGACACAAGCATATAGAGGAAGCCAAAGAAGGGGATTATAGCAAAGAAAATAGGTTTTGTTGAGACAAGGGTTACCTTTTAGCCTTAATTAAATTCCTTGGCTATGAAGGATTTTTCTTTAAGATTTCTTCTTTCTTGATTTCTCCTATGAGAATTCTTGGGAATTCTTGTGTGGTGAAAGTTATTGTGGTGTGAGTTCTAGGTGCCTCCTATGTCCCTATTTATATATCTAAGAGTCCTAATTAAGGTCTAAATGGTATGGGCTTGCCAATTCTATTCCTTACAGGACTAAGGGGTTGGTTTTAGGGATAAGGGCCCATGGACTATGGTGGACCCCCTTTTAGCTAATTAATGGATTTTAATTCCCTTTTTAGGGTGAGTAATTAATTAATTAATTTGGTTTAGGGGTCGTAACACGGGGTGTTACACTCTCGCCCCCTTACAAGAGGCTTCGTCCCTGAAGTCGGTGCGTGGATCCGTTCTTTCACCCCTGGACGTCACGTATTTTGGCCTCCTGATTAGGAAATGTGGCTCCATGTGTTGTCTTTGCTGGGGTAGATTAGATTCCTAGTGAAGTGATGATTGGAAAGTTCGGGTCTAGCTTGGTTTCCTGCTCCTGAGCTGGATGCCCCGCGAGTGCCCAATATGGTCTCGATTGTTGCCACCCTCTGGTCTAGTGCGCGCGTTGCGTGGATTAGGGACGAGAACCCCTCGTCCATGATTTGATTTTTCCTGGTGAGTTGCGCGAGGATCCGCTCGTTGATGGATTCTTCATTTCGGCCCCCTGGGTTTCCCCTTTCTTGTGCAGGTGCTGTTGGGTTAGGTTCGCTGTCCTTTTCTTGTTCCTCATTGTCTTCCAGTCCCCCACATTCTTGCATTGCCCGTTTTAGCTTTTTGTTGGAGATATCCAGTCGATCAACCAATTCCCTTCATTCCTCTTCGGGTTTAAGGCAAACCTCCTCGAGGGTGATGTATTGTCCCCCTTCGGTGTAGCAGATGTCATTGCGGCGGAGGTTCTGTGCATTGAAAACCATGCCGCTTACTGGTTTGATCTCTGTGTGGCTCAGGTCCACTCCCTTTTTCTCCATGATCCAACTTAGGATCATCCCGTAAGGTAGACTAAGCCGGTTGCTAGTCTTGCAAAACTCCATGTGTTTCAACATAAGGGCCGGTAGATTGAACTTGATCTTGTGTTTTAGGAAGTAGGCAAAGGTACACTCCAGGCTTCCCACATCCTTGCTTTTGTTGTTCGTGGGCAACAAGCTATCAGTTACAATCATGACTAGTATCTTTTGTTCAGCGGTTAGCCATTTCCTGTTAGGCCGGGTGGCCGAGGTGGATTCTTCTTCCTTTCCTAGTCGGTACCCGAGGTAGTCCATATACCCCGTGCCTTGGGTACCGATCCACCCCTTTCGATCGTAATATGACACACCTGTAGTGGTCAGTTTTAGGAGTTTGGCCAAGCGGCCTTCGGAGAGTACTATCTCCATGCCTAGGACTTTAGCGGTGATTTCTACTTTATCACCCCGCTTGACGGCTACAAAATGGTGACAGAACTCCTTCACCAATTCGGGGTACGTATCCCCTTTGATGGTGAGATACGTATCCAAGAGTCCTCGAAATTTAAGCATATCGACCAACTCTAGAGAGAATTGGTCGGGTTCGAGGGCTTTACCTCCGATTACCGTGTAATCGGCGTCGTTCCATTCCGGGGTTCGGATACTAACGAGACTTTTTGGCATTATGAGGTCTCCCTAGGTGGTGGCGTTTCTTCCTTTGGTGATGACTTTTTCCGGCGAGTTTCCGGCGAGACTCCGGTGAGGTTCCGGCGACACGGCTTTTTCGACGACAAAAAGGGCGGCGGCATGGCTTGGCCTTGGCGACGGCTCAGCGAGGTGGCGGTGGACCTGGGCGGAGCTGGGGCAGCAGCGGTGTGTGTGGTAGTGGGGGGCGACCGGGCGAGCGACGGGCGATGGTGGCGTCGCGGGCGGCTTCCGGGGCAGCGACGGTGGGGTGTCGCCTGGGTGGCCGTCGGCGGCTCGGTTGGTGGCTGTGGCTGGCGGGATAGTTGTTGTGGTGTTGGGTGGTGTTGGTCGGCGGAGAGGCGAGAGGGAGAGGAAGAGAGAGAGAGTGTGTGTGTGTGTGTGGAAGAAGAAGAAAGGTTTTTGATTTGGGGATTTTGTGGGTTTTAGGGATTTGTAGGGGTTTAAGAAGGGAGTGTTCCCTTGAGGTTTCAAGTAACACTCATAGTTTAGTGGTTAAGTACTTGGGTTTTTAGGTGAGAGGTTTAGAGTTCAATCTCCATTGGTGATATTAGTTTTTTTTGTTGTGTACTCCTTGGCTTTTTCCTTCTCTTGTCTTCTAGTGTTAGAAGATTTGGTTGGTCCTTCTTGTTGTTGATGCGAGTTTTTGAGGTAGTCTAGTCCTTTTTATGCTAAATTGTTTTGATTTTGCTTCTTTATTTATAATAATTCCGAAGTAGCTAATCTAAACAAGTAATTCTACTACGAGGGTGGTTACAAGGGATTCGCCAGTTATCCTAAACAGAATTCATCTCCTTGGTTTTCTTCTGGTGGGTTTGCGTGATCTTCGTCTCCTGGGACCATGTTTCCTTTGTCGAGGTTGCCCTCGTCTTCGAGTTCAGCTTGTGTGCGGCTCATGACGAACACCTTTCCAGGGGCACTGTAATTCCCTTGATTGTTTGTGCCTCCGCGTTGGCCCATGACTGTAGGGCACGAGTTCGAGGGTCGAGTGCACTGGAAGGACTTGTGTCCCTCTCCTCCGCAGTTAAAGCATCGCCAAGGGTTTCCCATGCAGTCCTTGCCTCTATGGTCTTTGTTGCATTTTGGGCAAGGGAAGCTCCTCGTATTAACTTCGTTGTTTCCTAGGGGTGGCCTCTGGCTGGCTGGATTGCTTGGCCTCGCGTTAGCGTCGTTTCTCGTTCTTTTTATAGGTGGTGCTCCACCTCCTCTTTTTCTTTTTCGAATCTGTTCCTGAACCCCACGATGTAGTAGTTGGATCCGATAGAGATTGGCGGCACTGGAGTAAGCCTCGTTGAGGGTCCGGGTCCGCTTACTACTAGTGCTTTTCGAGATTCGGAGTTGAGGCCTGATACAAACCTTTCAATTTTGGTTGCCTCCGTGGGGACTAGTTCTGGCGCGAAGCGTGCCAGTTCGAGGAATAGTTTATGGTATTCCATGACGGTAGTCGTTCCTTGTTTTAGGTGGAGGAACTCTTCGTGCATAGATGCTCTTGCGTGTGCTGGGTAGAATCGTTCTCGCAGTCGTGTTTTCAGGTTTTCCCAGTTGAACCCTGGTTCCTGCCTGTAAGTGGGTCCCTCGTGGATCCACCAAAGGTCTGCCTCGTGTCCGAAGTAAAATGAGGCTATCTCTACACGACATTCTTCTGGGCACTCTACCAACCCCAGAATTTTGTCGAAGGTCCGAATCCATTCCTCAAGGATGGCGGGATCTTCTTCCCCCGAGAAAGTGGGTGGTCGATGATTTGAAACTTGTCGGGCGACTTCTGAGTTCGTGTTCGGTGGAGGTGGTGGTGGTCTATTGTTGCGGAGAGCTACGTCGCTTAGTGCTTGGGCGACTTGGGTTAGTTGTTGTAGGGTTTGAGCCAGGGGGTCGAGTGTGGCGGGTTTTAGAGTCCTTGATTGTCTTCTGTTTGGTGCCATGCTGCTGTTAGTAATGTCGAGTTAGAGTGTTGTACCCTCACCTGGATGTGATAAACGAAGGGGATTTCTTTAAATTAGGTGTGAATTAGGATGAGGGGAAGTTTAGGGGCCTCACAATATCACCGCGCGTCCTATGACTCCTAAATCCTATGTTCCTGATTTCTTAGAATTTAAGCCTAATGTCCTAAAATCTGGTCTTAAGAGTCTTATCCTAGGGTCAAACTTAGGCTCTGATACCAACTGTAACACCCCAAAATTTTGAAAGTTTTAAAACTTATATAATAAAGGTGAATTCTCATTAAATCTCAAAACCAAACATAAGAGTGCGGGGTGTTATGACACATCTGAGCTGGAGAACTCAGATGCATAGGCTAAACTAACTAAATATCCTCAAAGAAATGTCAATACATAATCATGACACGCAGGCCGAAAGGGAAACTAACTAATCTACGCTTCGGATCTCTAGATATATATATATATATATATATATATATATATATATATATATATATATATATATATATATATATATATATATATATATATATATATATATGTATATATATATTAAAACCATTTTGAAGCAGGATAATATATACTTAGGAGACTCTAGCTTTAAAACAAGGGATAGGCTCGACGGATAGGGATAAGCACATTAAACGAAGATAAACAGTTATATAGAAACAATATCATAAAGGACATGTATCTAAGGTCACCGTTCACTTTCAAATCATTCACATTATCATTCAATCATCATTTAAGTCACACAAGCACACTTTGGTGGCGCCACGGGACCAATCGCATGCACCGAACATGAAGATTAGTACATATAGTACTTAACACGATCCCGTAGCACCCTACCTCTTACCGCAACATGAAGGGGTTGATCGCAACCATCCGTATAGACCGTCGACGATTTCAACGGCGGAACACAACCCTACACACCGCTGACCCGCCCAGTCGGTGGACTGTGATCCTCTTTTGGGGACTGCGACCCTACACACCGTTTGACGAACTCAGTCAGTGGGTCGTAGTAGATCAAAGCCCTACACACCACCTGAGGGACTCATTCGGTGGGCGATGATCTTCGGAGACTACGACCCTACACACCGCTGGCCCATACACTTGGTGGATCGCAGCCGACCATAGCCCTACACACCGCCTGATCACTCTTTCGGTGGGCTTTGGCCTTCCTCGGGGTAGTGGCCCTACACACCGCCTGGCGGGTCCAGTCGGTGGACCATAGCACACGAGGCCCATGTGGACCGCAGCCCAAGAAGTGAATCACTGACCGCAGCCAGGATAATGAACCGCAGCTCATAAGTAACCAATTTGACCGCAACCAACTTCTGAACCGCAACTCAGGAACACCCATTTGATCGCAACCAAATTGGGGTATCATGCATCACATAACACATAGTAGCACGTATTAGCACATTGGGAAGGGGGAGACGTATAAATAAACTTACGTGTGATCATTCACATACTAAGAATAGTCCTAAGGGGTTCATGCATCTTCCACCTAGGCTAAAGGGTTACCGATTCAACTAGCATGAAATTCCTAAGAGTCTTCTATCCTACGAATGGCACCCGAAACATCAAACTAGACTCATGCACGACAAACGGGGTCCGTTGTGACACCACGGGGATTGGGGAACATCAAACTGGGAAGCCAAAGTCCCGAAGTGGGTGACAACCAGCGGGTAGCTGGTGGGTGGAGGGCCACCCGTCGGCAACAGAGTTCCGGGCAGCAGGTGCTCGTTGCCTGGCGGTGTCTCTTTGGGCAGCGGGTAGGTGGCGGGTCCCCCTACCCCCACCTACCCCCCACTGACTCTTTATCAAAATAAACATCCCAGGATCCTTTGTGGAACCCGAAACTATGCTTAGACACTTTTAAACGCAAATAACGACATCACATAGGCAATTAACGGATCAAAATCAACAATCACGTAGAACACGTCTTATCATGACTTCTAAACATAATCAACACCGGAACATGTGAATTCCCACCCAAATGTACCAAGAAAATCCCAATACGAAATTCATGATTCATCCTAGGGCTCTAATCATATTTAAATTAACAAGAAACATCAGGATCCTCTTATCCTCATCAAGATTATCAAGATCACACATAGAATCATGTCATCAATCATCAAGATCATATCACAATTATCATATCAAGACACAAGCATATAGAGGAAGCCAAAGAAGGGGATTATAGCAAAGAAAATAGGTTTTGTTGAGACATGGGTTACCTTTTAGCCTTAATTAAATTCCTTGGCTATGAAGGATCTTTCTTTAAGATTTCTTCTTTCTTAATTTCTCCTATGAGAATTCTTGTGTGGTGAAAGTTATTGTGGTGTGAGTTCTATATGCCTCCTATGTCCCTATTTATATATCTAAGAGTCCTAATTAAGGTCTAAATGGTATGGGCTTGCCAATTCTTTTCCTTATAGGACTAAGGGGTTGGTTTTAGGGATATGGGCCCATGGACTATGGTGGACCCCCTTTTAGCTAATTAATGGATTTTAATTCCCTTTTTAGGGTGAGTAATTAATTAATTAATTTGGTTTAGGGGTCGTAACATGGGGTTTTACACCACCCGCGGGGTACAAGGCCGGTGGGAGTTGGTTGCCGCGGGCGGAACCACGGGTCGGGTCCGCCCGTGGCCCCACCTGCGGGGTACAATGTTGGCTTGTGTGGGGATTTGTTCCCCGTGATTCTTTTGACTCTGTATTTGATGTTTTGACTTCCCGATGTTCTTTTGTGAAACTATTTGAGTGTCTTATTGATGTTTAGTATGTCTAGAACTATATGGTAGGATTCCCTGTAGGTTTTGGTGTCTTGAATCGTGCTAAGTCTTCAACCTTGTGATTTGTTGAACTATGATGAATCTTGTGTGTTCTTCGGAACTACGTTTGGTTTACCCGTTTGATAAGCATGCTAGTTCGGTGTTTAAATGCTAGCGTGTGTGGTTTGTCCTTTCCCATTGTGGATGATGACTTGTGTTAATCATCGTTGTTGTCGAATTGTGATCCTTTCCTTGATTGAGTATGGTTTCATATCTTCGTTGTGATCCATTGATTGATTCCTATGATGGTGTTGTGTGTGTGGCTGTACCTAGATTGCACGATTAATGGAATGGGATATTAGTCACCAAGGTACGACAGTGGTCCTCGTGGTGGCCATGACGCGATTATGGAGTTTGTGACATGTGTGTAAGGTTCACGTATTTCTTGGGAGGCATGTGTTGCCAATATGTGTGATCGGTACCCTCGTGTACTATGAAATCGGTGGTATTGTTGGAGATTGTCAGAGTGGGGACGGCGGTCCTCGGAGGAATAAGATTGGACTTGGTGTACAGGGGTCCTGGAGGTAAAGGTTTGAACTAAACATAAGGTTAGGGGTAGCCATAAGGTCGGAACCGGGCATAAGGAACGATTATTGATTCGTGATGTGTGATGTCACGAAGGCATGTGTTGCCGTTGTGTGTTTCTTTATTCGTGATGAGTGATGTCACGAAGGTATGTGTTACCAATATGTGTCTTTATTCTCTTGTGTTGAGCATGTCGGGTGATATTCTATTGAGTGATGGTAGAATACACCTTGAGCTTTATTTATGTTGTCGTTGTTACGTCTTGATGTCTTGGGATGTGTTCCCTTATTCTTGTTGTGAGTGATATAGAGTCTTGTAGTTGACTTCTATCTTTGGTTTTGAACTTATATATACAGTATTCCGTTTCAAAATGATTTTGTATATACTACCTATCTATATATGCTATTGACAAGTATTGGTGGGTTACCAGCATCATTCGCTGACCGGGCGTCGTCCCATTTATTTAATGTGCTTTTCAGGTCCCGATTAGTGGTGAGCGCGATCTAGTGATGGATAGTGTAGTCCACTCAGACGGTTTAGTTGTTTTGGGCCTGTGTGCCTCTTTTGATAGACTTCTTAGATTGTTGTTGATGAGGTTGTTGCCTGTGCGTTCACCCTAGCGTGGACGTGGCATAACACTCTCCGTTTTCAGACCTTATATATATTTAGATTTCCGTTATGCTTTGCTTATGTTTTGTGGTTAGTTATCTTGCATATTTATGTTTAAATTGGCATGGAAATCGGGGGTGTTACATTATCAATTCTGTTTCCTTGACTTCAGATTATTATATTTTCTTAAGTGTTCTCTTTCAATTTAATTTTACTGCAATTCCAACTTTTATTTTCTCTTTCCAATTTTATTTTAAGTAATTAATTTGCATTGTATCAATTCCCTGTGGGATCGACCCTTGCTTTGCACCTTATTATTACACTGACTCGTGCACTTGCGAGGACTATTAAAATTGTCCATCAATTTTTGGTGTCGTTGTCAGGGATTATTAAAATCCCCGGCAACGACGCCAAAAATTGATGGACAATTTTAATAATGTCCTCGCAAGTGCACGAATCACTGTAGTAATAGGGTGCAAAAGCAAGGGGTCGAACCCACAGGGAATTGATACAATGCAATTTAAAGACTGAAAATTTAAAGTACTAAAATCAAATGCCAAAGATAAAATATCAATTCAAATGCACAATAATTAAATTAAAATCTAAGAAATTAATTAAATGAATCACGAGGAACGGGATGATGATCAAATAACAACAGAATAGAAAAGCCTAAGTTCATGAATCAATTCAATTACCATTACTAGAAGAACAATTTAACAAGCCATTACAATGAAGAAATTGTAATAAACATATAATTAGCACTAAGTAATTAGCACAATAACTATGCGAGTAGCAGCACAATTCTAAACATATTAGAATTTAAAAGATTACAAATTCCTTAAGTGAAACAGTAATTATGAGTTTCATTGCAAACTTAACAGAATTGAAGTTAAAAGGAATTGCATTACAAACTCATACTAACAATACGGAGAAACAAATTAAGAAAGGGAAAAGAACCAGAGGCTTGCTGCCGACACGGACGTTGCTGCTGCTAACGAAGATTGTTGCTGCGTCGATCAAAGTCGCCGAATTACACGCCAGAAACAAACTGCGGTGCACCAATGGAAATTAATTCTTCACCTCCGGAATTGGTCTGGGGCCAACTGATGATGCATTCCTCCTCGAGTCGCCCTCTTTTATATTGTTAGTCTCCAACCACTTCTCCTACACCAGCCACGATTTCTCCGATTTTAGATTCTCGTTGAAGAACGGGAACCAGGGAACGCCGATCAGAAATCCTTCGTACAGGCCTTTCACTGACCGAATATGTTGAATAATACCGTCCGCAAATCTGATTATCGATCCCCTTATTTCTCAATAATGATTGTAGACACAGAAAATTTGAACCCGATAAATGGACCGATTAAAGTGTTATTGGGCCAATGTTGAGAATGATGATTGGGCCAATTTGATTAATTGGATCATAGAAATTAATTTAATTTAATTAGCCCAGTTAAGTTTGATGTGAGCCATTAAATTAATTAATTAACTGGTCCAAGCCCATTTCATATTTTGAATTTGAATTATAAATTATAATTATAATTTAAATATAATATTAATTTTATTATATTTGAATTAGATAATTATAATTTTATTTGAATTTGAATTAGATTATACAATAATGAACCTAGACTTGATTCTGGGCAAGGTTCATTTTCAAGAATAATTAATTAATTAATTAATTAATTAATTAATGGGGGAGTTTGTTGAGGAATGTTGGTTAGGCTTCTAGTATAAATAGAGCCTCCGTTTTCATTCCAAAACACACTTGAAACTTGAAGAACTTGAAGGCTTAGAGCTTGAAGGCATTGAAGAACGCTTGAATCCATTGCAGGTACTTTAGAGCTGCAGGTAGTTTGCAGGCAATTTGAATCCATTGCAGGTACTTTAGAGCTTTGTAGAATTGATTGTCTCGAAGATCTTGAAGTCTTTTGAAGGCATTTGAGGATCTTAAAGCAGCTTGAATCCATTGCATGTGTTTTGAAACTTTGCAGGGTTGATTACTTCTAAATTCTTAACGCTCGTTGTTGGAAGTTACGCCACTTAGGTCCCGGAAGCTACGCCACTTAAATCCCGGAGGCTACGCTATTTGAATCCCGGAGGTACTTCCATAGATAACGTCAGTGAAGAATCAGAGGACTAGACAGAAATTTTTTACCTGCATTGAATTATACACACGCTGTACACGAAATTTTGTGAATATATACAAAGTTTACTTTTTTGTGTTTACAGATTTTGGCACACCTAGTGGGACAACTCTGCCTCTCATCTCTTCACTGTTGATTCGCGAGCGCTATAAGGAAGGAATCTAAATGGCATCAAGAAATCCCTCCTCCAAGATGACATATGCTCAGGCCACCCGCTCCAGGGCATCATCTGCGGCAGGTTCCGGTGATAGCCAAGGCGTGGGAGGATCAATGACTCGAAGCCGAGTGAGGAACCTAGGGGTACAGCTGCACGAGGCCCAGGACATTGCCCGCCACATCGTCCGAAGGATTGACAGAAACTCCACTATGTCACGGAGAGCTGCACATGACAAAGGATCATCCTCTACAAAGGAAACTGTTGCTGACTAGAATCCTACAAATGAGGGAGCTCCAAGCAACAAGAGTCCTGCGAGCCCTATTCCCTCGAATAAAACTCCAAGCAGTGGAAGTTCATCACAGTCATCACTTCTGCAGAGAACCTCACCGGAATGGAATCACATATACACAATCATGCCCGCTATGACAACGAACGCGGCTTCGGTGGAGGAACAACTCGCAAACATCACTAAATCTCTCGAGGGGATAGCTGCACTCATGCATAACCAAGAAAGGCGGATCAATGAGCTCAGCGAAAAGGTTGAAAGCGGAAGAAACGGTGAAACAAGTCGGGCTTCCGGGAAGCAGCCTCAAACCCAAGGAGATGAGATTGATGTCGAGTCCCCGCGCCATCAAAGTAGGCCAGGAATGGAAGAGACAATCTCTCGTCCACCACCCGCCGAGAAGAGTATTCCAATTTCTGAGGGCATGATACCCGTCGAGCAGTTGAACGACTACATTATGGGAGCAATTAAAGGGAAGCTCGAGGGAAGACAATCTTCATATACTTACACTAAGCCATATACTCAGAGAATTGAAGAAATGAAAATGTCGCTGGGCTATCAACCTCCCAAGTTCGAGAAGTTTGATGGAAAAGGCAACCCGAGGCAGCACATCGCCCACTTTGTTGAAACCTGTAATGATGCAGGAACGTACGGAGATCTCCTCGTCAAGCAGTTTGTCCGCTCTCTGAAGGGCACTGCCTTTGATTGGTACACAGACCTGGAGCATGGTTGCATTGATAGCTGGAATGATATGGAGCGTGAGTTTTTGACCCGCTTCTACAGCACCAGGAGGACTGTCAGCTTCTTGGAACTCACCACTACCCACCAATGGAAGGGTGAGCGTGCGGGCGCTTACATCGAGAGATGGAGGGAGTTCTGCCTTAACTGTAAAGAGAGGATATCACAAAGCTCCGCAATTGAAATGTGCATCCAAGGGATGCACTTCGAGCTCTCTTATATCTTGCAGGGAATCAAGCCTAGAACATTTGAAGAACTATCCAGTCATGCTCACGACATGGAATTGAGTATTGAAGCCAATGGGGGGCTCGGCATGTCAAGTATCCCTAGCTCATCCAAGGCACCTATAAAACAAGAATTCAAGAAAGGGGGCAAGCCCTTCCCTAAACCAGAAAAGAAAGAGGCCATGAACGTAAAAACAGCACTAATGCGGGTTTTCGCTAAAGTAACTGAAAATCCTAGGCTAAGGTCATTTTCCCGCCCATCTCGGGGTACTAGAATCATTGAAGAGATGCAGCAAAAATAGTATCCGTTATTGGACTCTGATGTGTCACCCATGTTTGATGAATTGTTAAAGCTTAAGTTGATTGAATTACCGGAGATGAAGCGTCCCGAAGAAGCTTCTAAGGTGGACGACCTCAACTATTGCAAGTATCATCGTCTCCTCGGACACCCGATTGAAAAATGCTTCGTCTTTAAAGATAAGGTGATGAGACTTACTCGTGATGGAAAGATTGAGCTGACTGATGCAACTGCCAGCACCAACCAAATTTCATGCGGAAGGTTCGCTCCGTTAGTTGAGGAGAGTGATGAAGAGGATGGGGGCAAGCAATACAAACGCCCGCTTCCATTTATTGTGAAACATGCTATTAGGCAATAGCCGGAGTTACCACAGGACAACCCGGTATGCGAGAATGATTGGGTAATTGTTACCCGCAAAAAACAAAGGAACAATGCTGGACATGTTAGATCTTTGAAGAGAATAACGAAGCAATGGGTTGAGAGAAAGCCAACAAGGGGCCTCGCCTATGACACGAAGATGAGAGGACGTCCCGGCACGTCTCGAACACCAGTTGCCCTGGCTCAATACATGCCGAAGGCGCTTCCTCCACATGGGACAAATATTCCTGGAACTCACTTGAATATTAAAGAGAGACATGTTGAAGAGGAGGAATGTTCATTCCCCGTGATTGAGGGAGGTGACGAGGTTCAAGTCCACAAAGCCGCGTCTTATACCGCCGAGATAACTTTTAAAGATGAGGATCTATTGCTTGGTGGTACACCACATAATCGTCCGTTGTTTGTTGAAGGTTATACCCGCGAGCAAAAGATTAAAAGGATTTTGATTGATCAAGGGTCGGCTGTGAACATTCTATCACTCTGGGCGATGAAGGAACTCGACATTTCCACGGATGAGCTTTCTCAAAGCCGCTTAATGATTCAAGGATTTAATCAAGGTGGACAAAGAGCACTGGGTACCATCAGACTCGACCTCAGGATCGGAACACTAAACTCAAGTACACTATGTTATGTGATAGATGCAAGGACGTCTTACAACTTGCTGCTGGGCCGGCCATGGATACATGAGAATGGAGTAGTTCCCTCATCCTGGCACCAATGTCTCATGTTTGAAAAAGGCGGGGTGATAGAAAAGGTAGTCGCTGATGAAACTCCCTTCATTGAAGCAGAATCATACTTTGCAGATGCAAAGTTCTACTTGAAGAAACAAGTTGTAGAGGAGGCTGAGCAAAGCAATGTTGACACACCTCTTGATCCGAGGTGGAAAGGCAAGCAAGTTGTAGACCAAGCTCATTGCGACAAGGAACTTGTTTTCCCACTCGCAAGGATTGAAACATTAAAAGCAGCAGCTCCAGTTAAACAGCTTGAAGATGAAGCTCAAGTTTGGGCAAGTCAAACAGTGCCCGCTAAGCGCACTGGCGGCTTCGAACCTAATGCATATAAACTTCTATTCAAAGCTGGATATGATCCCAAAGAGCCACAAAAGCTGGGGAAACTCATCCCAGAAGCTGGTGGGAAAGGCAAGTCAAACCAGCAGGAACCGCACGCGCGCAAGGGATTGGGTTATGTTTCCCCTAAGCCAGTGCGAATATTCATAAATAGAGCCACTAGTAATTGCATCACTTTTACAGATGAGGAGGAAGGTGACAAGAAACAGTCTGTTTTTGATAGAATCGGAGATGTAGAATCACGACAATCAGTCTTCCGCAGACTTGGGCCGAATCCCAAACTTGCTAAGAGAAAATCAGTACATGACAGAATTGGGCCTATTCAGAGTTTGAAGGAGCAGACCAACCCTCCTACAGAAATGGAACCCTCAAAAAGGCTCAGGAGTGTCGTTCCATCTTGCATGAGAAGAGAAGTTAACATCCATGTCTCGTGTAGTGAAGTTTTGAAGGTCCAACCAAGAACCATTGTACACACCCAAGTGCAAGGAAGAAGTCAAGAAAACATTGATTCAAGTTGTGAGGCAACACTAAGTCAAGATGAGATTGCATCGTCATTTCATATAACATTATACGATGAGATTCCAACCGAGGGTGAAGATGCAGAGGATGCGCCTCAAGAGCTAGAAGAAGGGGTACAAGCTGCATTGGACGAACTAAAAGAGGTGGATCTAGGAACTCCTGAAAGTCCTCAACCTATCTTCATTAGTTCACTCCTTTCCAACGAAGATGAAGAAATATATGTCACACTTTTGAAAGAATATATTGATGTATTTGCATGGACATACAAGGAGATGCCAGGGTTGGACCCAAAGGTAGCCGTGCACCGCTTGGCAGCGAAAAAGGGGTGTCGCCCAGTTAAGCAAGCTCAACGGCGCTTCCGCCCCAAGCTCATTCCCTCAATTGAAGCAGAAGTCAACAAGCTTATTGAGGCTGGTTTCATTCGCGAAGTTAAATACCCAACTTGGATATCCAGCATTGTGCCTGTGCGCAAGAAGAACGGCCAGATCCGGGTGTGCATAGACTTTCGAGATCTTAACGTTGCATGCCCGAAAGATGACTTCCCGCTCCCTATCACAGAGTTAATGATAGATGTCGTAACTAGACACGAGATCATGTCATTCATGGATGGCTCATCCGGTTACAATCAAATCCGCATGGCGCCAGAAGATGAGGAGTTTACAGCGTTTCGTACGCCAAAAGGTATCTACTGCTACAAAGTGATGCCCTTTGGTTTGAAAAATGCAGGTGCTACATACCAAAGGGCTATGCAGACTATATTTGACGACATGCTGCATAAAATGGTGGAATGTTACGTAGACGACCTGGTTGTGAAGTCAAAGCTTCACACAGATCACATGATGCATCTAAGACAAGTCTTTGACCGCTTGCGGAAGTTTCAACTCAAAATGAACCCCCTGAAGTGTGCTTTCGGGGTTGCTGCTGGAAAATTCCTTGGGTTTACTGTTCGACATAGGGGCATTGAGATCGAACAAGCAAAGATCGACGCTATAATGAAGATGCCTGAGCCAAGGAACCTTCATGAGCTTAAAAGCTTGCATGGGAAGTTGGCTTATATAAGAAGATTCATATCAAACCTAGCAGGAAGATGTCAGCCCTTTAGCCGATTAATGAAGAAGGGTGTCCCGTTTGTATGGGATGAGGCCTGCAAGAATGCATTCCAAAGCATCAAGTCCTATTTAATGAAGCCGCCTGTGTTGACTGCTCCAATTCCAGGACGCTCGTTGAACCTTTACATCTCCGCCCAAGAAAGCTCTGTGGGTGCTTTACTTGCGCAAGAGAATGATAATGGGAAAGAAAATGCCCTTTATTATTTAAGTAGAAGGATGACGCCAAATGAGCTCAAATATCTGCCAATTGAGAAGTTGTGTCTGGCCCTTGTATTCGCCATCAAGAAGCTCAAGCACTATTCTGAAGCGCATACAATTCGACTGGTTTCCAGGGCAAACCCGGTGAAGTATGTCATGTCAAAGGTTGTTCTTTCCGATCGACTTGCTAGGTGGTACTTATTATTTCAACAGTTTGAGATCACTTATGTACCACAGAAGTCCATCAAGGGGCAAGCCTTAGCAGATTTCCTAGCTGATCATCCAATTCCGGCCGAATGGGAGCTGTCCAGTGACCTACCTGATGAGGACGTGCTTGTGGTTGAAGTTTTACCTCCATGGAAGATGTACTTTGACGGCACACAAAGAGGGGGCAGGCGCTGGAGTTGTCTTTGTTACGCCTGAAGGGGAAGTGCTTCCTTATTCATTTACCTTGACAGAACGCTGCTTGAAAAATGTTGCCGAGTATCTGGCACTCATTTTGGGACTTGAAATTGCAGCTGATGTGAAGCAACTAAGGGTTAACATATACGAGGACTCCAAACTAGTTATCAACCAAGTACTTGGGGTTTACGAAGTAAAAAAGCCAGAGTTGATCCCATACAACAGTTATGCAAAGACGCTCCTGCATTGGCTAGGAGATGCTACGATGGAGCACATTCCATGGAAACATAATAAGCAAGCCGATGCCTTAGCTGCTTTGGCTTCAACTATATCCCATCCTATAGATGAGGCTCGGTTGCGCGTGTGCCAAAAATGGGTGGTCCTTCCAATCTTCGAGGACGATGGCTCTCTTGACGACATTGTTGAACTCCCTACTGCTTCTGTCTATGAGGTAGATAAAGAGGATTGGAGGCAATCGTTGATTGACTACCTTATTGATGGGAAGTTACCTCAAGACCCTCGTAGGAGGGTAGATGTAAGACGTCCAGCTCCTCGCTTCATATATTTCAAGGATGCGCTATACCGGCGCTCGTTTGATGGTGTGTTTCTTCGATGTTTAGGCGAAGAGGAAGCTTTACAAGCGATGGAGGAGGCTCACTCTGGAGTGTGCGGTGTTCATTAGTCTGGTCCTAAGTTACATTTTCACATCAAAAGAATGGGTTACTACTGGCCTACGATGGTAAAGGATTGCATAGACTATGCACGTAGATGTCAAGCATGTCAATTCCATGCGAACTTTATCCATCAACCTCCTGAACCGCTACATCCGACGGTAGCATCGTGGCCATTTGATGCATGGGGGCTCGATGTGGTTGGTCCTATTACACCCAAGTCATCAGCAGGGCATTCGTATATATTAGCAGCCACCGATTATTTCTCAAAGTGGGCTGAAGCAGTGGCTTTAAAGGAAGTGAAGAAGGAAAATGTTGCAGATTTCATCCGAGTTCACATTATCTATCGTTTTGGCATCCCTCGGTACATCCTAACCGACAACGGGAAACCATTGGATAATAAATTGATGGATAAAATCTGCAAACTTTTTGAGTTCGAGCAAAGAAATTCATCAGCTTATTATGCAGCTGCAAATGGACTTGCCGAGGCTTTTAACAAAACTCTATGTAATCTACTAAAAAAGGTGGTGTCGAAGTCAAAACGTGATTGGCAAGAGAGAATGGAAGAAGCACTGTGGGCATACAGAACTACATACCGTACACCAACACAAAGCACTCCCTACTCACTGGTTTATGGGGTTGAAGCAGTCTTGCCTCTTGAATGCCAAATACCTTCTCAAAGGTTAGCTATCCAAGAAGGCCTTACAGACGAGGATAATGTAAAGTTGCGGTTGGCAGAGTTAGAAGCTCTCGATGAGAAGAGATTGCAGGCCCAACAAAGTTTAGAATGCTATCAAGCTCAAATTTCTAGAGCTTTCAACAAGAGGGTAAGGATTCGCTCATTTCAGGTTGGTGACAAGGTGTTGGCGGTTCGTAGACCTATCATTATTACAAGGAAAACTGGGCACAAGTTTACTCCAAAATGGGATGGACCTTACGTGGTACAAGAAGCATACTCAGGAGGTGCTTACAAGCTAATTGATGAAGATGGTGTGTGAGTTGGCCCTATTAACGGGAAATTCTTAAAGATCTATCATCCCTAAGCACACGGACTACGTAATGAATGATACCCACCAAAAATGCAGCACGTGGTTAAACTGCTAATGCATCTCGCTTGTCTATGGGTGGCCCAAGTCATAGACGCTCCTGGCCCGCATGAGTTTAAACTGTGAACGGCCCTACCTATTCAAATGGTCCTTTGAACTACGTTTGACTTGATCTCCTTTGCAGGAGTACGTATGCAGCTTAGAAACACTTCCTCTTCTAAGTTCAGTCATAACTAAAATAAACGCCTTTGTGTCCCCTTTATGTCATGTTTGTTCGAATAATGTAGATGCATTGGAGATGGGTCATCTCTGTTCATGTTGTAATTACGGGTGAATTCTTTTGTCAGATTTCTATTAGAGTGACTCGTTTGAGTTTAGACTTAGTTGCTTCTGTTCATGCTCAAGTTCAATTACTTTCCTCCGAGTATACTTTCTTTTTTTGCACTTGTAATCAAGAAAATTGTTTGCAAGTATTGTTGAAAAGAGAAGAGAATTCAAGTCGTATTCAAGTCTTGTTTCCAAGTATAAAACTCATGCGTTATACGAAAAAAATCTAAGCAAAAAAAAATAAAATAAAATAAAAAAATCTAAAGTATTCTAAAGCTCATGAGATCTTCCTTATACGCTTCCAGTTCTCTTTTGATTGAAGTAAGCTTTTCTTCATCTTCATCTGTCGACGTGGGGCAGTCTCGAATACGTTTAACTTCCTCCTCAGCTGTGGTCATGGCCTTTTTCGATGCGTTATGTTGTTCTTGAGCCTTCTTCACACGGTCTTAGAGTTCCGGGTTCTTGGCTTCAATCTCCTTCAACTCTTCCTGCGCATCCTTTATCGTTTTCTCCAGGAGGGTTTTTCGATCGGCGGCGTCTTTGAGGGTTTTCTGTTCGTCAAGAAAAAGCGTTTCGGTTTGAGAACACTTCTGTTGAGATTCTATAAGGACACCTTGCGTTAGAACTAGCTTCGCAGCTTGGGTTTCGACGGGCAGTGCATTCAAGAGCTGCGACCGCGCCCGATCGTAATCTTTGGCTTTGTTAAAGAACTCGGCCACTCGTCGCTTCAATGTTGATAGGTCCACCCCATCCCGTCCCATTTCTTGGAGTTGTCTTTCAACGCTTCCTTGGAAAGAAGAAATTCTTTCAGCTGGAATCTCATTAAGCTTCCTGCAGATACTACTCCAAACTCCCGCCGGGGAAGATAGAGGCTTGGGACGGCTCTGGCTGCGTCTCCTGAGGAATTGTGTTTAAGGGCAACGTCGACTGGTGGGATTCTACCTCGAGGTCAAGGGTATTAGAGCGTCCGCCACTTTGTCCCATTGAAGATTCGTGATTTGATGACTGGACATCGTTGCTAACATGTGGCTCGGCAGGATCCTGTAAGAAGTAGTGCATGTACGTTAACAAAGGCCAAAATTCGACGATATACGAAATGGAAGAATTTGGGGAAGTATCTTAACCTGGTTCAATGGTCTCCCTCTAGGCCGTTTCCAACAGCGATCTTGGTCGTCATCACTACCAGCATCCTCGTCCGAGCTTCGCTGCCTCGCTTGCTCCTCCCTGCTCCTTCGAACGGCATGTCCTGAGGCTCTATCCCGAGATGACATGTCCTCTTGTGCAGGTGTTTTTTTGTTCCTTGAGGTGGTCAATTGGTCTCTTTGTTCTTGAGTTCCTTCCTCGCCAATAGGTACGTTTGGGTTTCCGTTAACGGCTATGTCTTTGAAATGATTCTCGAGAAGGTTTGCACTCACATCGATCAACCAGGCCTTGTACTCATTCGAAAAATGCTTCTTTGGAGCAGCCGGGCTCATGGGAAATGTCGCCCTGGATTGGGAGTTGATATTATCATATTGGCAATGAAGTCGGAATCCTTCGGTGAGTGAAGCATAACGAAAATCCTTCGCCAACAGGCTGGGGGCATATGCTTGATAGAATCCAAATTGACGACTGAAGTGATGTGGCATATAAGGCTCAGCTTTGCATCGAGGCCCTTGGCGCAAAACGAGGAAGCTGGGGCGCAAACATATGAAGTACTCAAAGTCTTCCCTACTCCCTCTATGGTCGTCGTAAAAGATAAAATCTCTACTATCCTTGTGGGAGTTGCAGAGCCAAGAAACGTCCCCTTTGAATATCTTCTTGCGGGCATCCATCTCGGTGTAATACCTTGCACCACCTTCTCCAGAATTAGTGACCATCTTTTGGTTTGATAACGTGAGGCTGGGGGTCTTAAAGTGGGTTTGGTAGTAAGTTGCTAGCCAGCCGTACACGTAATGGATTGGAAAAGGATCTCCTATTTGACCAGGAGAGTGGGATTCCGAGATTGAGTTTAAACCAGAATAAATACTAGCAAATACTGGAGCCGCAAGACATATCTTATCTCCTTTAGCCATCATACATGCTATCTTGAAAGTCTCTAGGCGAATGGTTCTTGTTGGTGTACCTGGTAGGACAAACACGCAAAGCCAACAAGATAAAAACGCGGCCAAGTAAGCTTCCTTTTCGAAACGCCGGGAGATGCCTAGTTCGAGAAAAGGCGTCCTGCTCACATCTAACCACCTGATGGATTTGTTAAGTTCTCCGCTTGGGTTGTGGGTATTCTTTGGCCGGGATTTCCTGTCCTTTTGAGATGCAGGTGGAGGAGTTGAATGTGTTCGCGGTTTTCTGCACCAGAAGTCAATCCATCGCGATGCTTGAACGAAGGGGGTGCCACCCGCTTGCTGGTTTAAGAGATAAAAGGCCTCGAATAAGCTTGCACAACACTTGTTTGGGCCCCTTTTTAGGTCCAGGGCACTCGGGATGTGTTCGTCATAAATGCCGCCGGACAGTGGTAGTCCCCCAAGAACGTGCAAATCCCGAGGCGATATGCTAACCTCACCAGACGAGGTGATCAGGGTGTTGGTTCGCGGGCACCATGCTTCGCAGAAGGCTTTGACAATGTTGATGTTACGGTCATATGTAAATAATTACGCGTACACAGCATCATATATCTTCCCCTCCTTTAAGGTGTCGTGGGAGAAGTGAAGCATTTCTTCAACCCACGAGACCTCAGCATTAAGTATACGATGCCCCAGTGTAAGAAGGGCGTCTTTGAAAGGTTGGTGCTGCATTCCGGGTAGCAAGGTCCACACCTTGGATGGCGGGCATTCGTACTCGGGGATCCAGTTGCTCTCATGATACGACACCGTGAGCTTTGGCGGAATTGAAGCATGTGCTCCATCTCAACTAAAAGCCTAAGCTGATAGTTGGATTGCACGTTAATGGCTATATGCTCACACGCCCCCTCACGTGTGCGGTGGGTTCCAAGCAACACGTGGACCGGTAAACCGTAGTCGCTTATGAGTGGCGCTGAGATTTGAACCCATGACCTTTGGTCTGGCTCTGATACCAGATGAATAAGGAATTTGATAATCATTAGAATAACTGAATCAGATTACAATTAATACTCTCAGGAGAGAGAACTATCTAATAGCCAATAGACTAGGACTAAACTAGAATACATTGACTAGTGACATTAATAATAATAATAATAAACTATAGTCTAACACTCCCCCGCAAGCTCAAGGAGGATGACTCACCACATTGAGCTTGGACCGAAGAATAGCAAACCGTGCCGAAGGAAGCGGCTTCGTAAAGATGTCAGCTAGCTGGTCTTTGGTGGAGACGAAGTGAACCCGGAACTCACCAGATGAAACTTTATCTCGAACGAAGTGGTAGTCGACTTCAACATGCTTAGTACGCGCATGAAAAACTGGGTTGGCGCATAAGTATGTTGCACCGAGATTGTCACACCATAGAGTCGGAGGGATAGCCGAGTCGAGACTTAGCTCACGAAGCAGAGATTGAACCCACGTCACCTCCGCACAAACGTCTGCTAGACCTTTATACTCGTCCTCAGTGGATGAACGAGCTACTGTGCGCTGCTTCCTCGAGACCCACGAGATGAGGTTGGAGCCGATGAAGACAGCATAACCACTGGTGGACTTGCGATCTACTGGACACCCAGCCCAGTCAAAATCCGAGTAGGCATGAATTTCCGAGGTCTTGGATGGTGAGATGCGTAGCCCGTAGTCAAGAGTTCCTTTTATGTAGCGAAGGACTCGTTTAAGTAAGCCCCAATGTTCCTGTGTGGGGTTGTGCATAAACTGACACAGGCGATTGACCGAGTAGGATATATCTGGCCGAGTGATGGAAAGATACTGTAGTGCCCCTGCGAGCCTCCTGTACTGTGTGGGATTGTCGAACGGCTCGGTGGACTGGCTAACGGACTATGTGATGGACGCAGGTGTGGCTAACGGTTTGCAATCAGTCATACCAGCTCGTTGCAAAATGTTGCGTATGTACCGTCGCTGTGTGAGAAGCATACCATCTGGAACCGTGATGGTTTCTATACCGAGAAAGAACGTGGGTGGTCCAAGGTCTCGGATTTTAAATGTTGTTGCCAACCGCTGTAAAAGAGAGTCAACCAAGACAGCATTATTCCCAAGCATGATGATGTCGTCGACATACACAAGCAGATAAACTCGGGAACCTGTAGTTGAATAATAAAATAGAGATACATCTTTTTTGGATGCAACAAACCCTGTTTCCAATAAGAAATCATGTAGGCGATGGAACCAGGCCCGTGGGGCCTGCTTGAGCCCATATATGGACCGCTGCAGGTGACAGACATGATCGGGATGATCAGGATCCTCATATCCTGGTGGTTGGCGCATGTAGACAGTCTCGGATAGGTGGCCATTCAAGAAAGCGTTGTGGACATCTAGCTGGCGTAGAGTCCACCCGCGTGATATGGCAAAAGATATTAGTATCCGGACTGTGGTCGGTTTAACCACAGGGCTAAACGTCTCAAAGAAGTCTTCGCCTGCAACCTGGTTAAAGCCCTTGGCTACCAGTCTCGCCTTGTAGCGCTCAACCGAACCATCGGCTTTGCGCTTGGTGCGAAACACCCATTTGCACCCTACAATGTTCATGTTCGGTGTAGCAGGCACCAGCTGCCACGTGTTGTTATGTAGTAATGCGTTGAACTCTTGGTCCATAGCGTCCCGCCATTGTGGATGCCCAACTGCTTGGGAGTAGCAAGTGGGGTCCGTAGTCGTAGTTGTGAGAGCATGTAGTTGTTCTCCAGTCCCTTTAGTCATACGCCTCAACCGCATGACATGGGCCCTCTCCTGGGGCTTGGCCCGTATAGCCCTTTTCCTCGGGGCACGAGTTGGTGCCCTGGGAGCCAAGGTTGGAGGTGCACTCGGTGGTGGTAATGGTGGAATATTAGTATTCCCACTTTGGAGGACGGGACAGGAGTCCCACGGTGTATTTGAGATGTCCGAAGGCACCTCCTGAATTTTGTGTGTATCTCCTGCAAAAGGGAAAACGGTTTCGTCAAAGCGAACATGACGACAAGTATAGGTTTTCCCGGTGTTAAGGTTCATGCAGCGGTAACCCCTAAAAGACGGAGGGTAACCTAAGAATACACAAGGACTTGACCTGTACTCGATTTTGTGACGATTATATGGGCGTAGATAGGGAAAACAAAGGCACCCAAACACACGTAGATATGTGTACGTGGGAGGGGCTTTGTGCAGGCGGTAATCGGGTGTGTCAAACTGTAGTGAGGCAGACGGAAGATGATTAATCAGGAAGGTGGCTGTTTCAAATGCATGATCCCAATAACGTTGTGGGACCGATGCTTGAGCCATTAACGCCAAGCCAGTTTCGACAATATGCCGATTCCGGCGTTCAACACGGCCATTTTGCTCGTGTGTATAGGCGCAGGATTGTCTGTGAACGATCCCTAAAGTTTCAAACAACTTGTGTAACTTTTGGTATTCCCCCCCCAAATCGGACTGAATGGACTTGATAGAACACGAAAAGGTGCGTTCTACCATCGCCCGAAAAGCATCGAAAACTTTATATATATCGGTTTTAAGACGTAGAGGATAATACCAACAATAGCGGGTGTTATCATCTACGAATAATACAAAATATCGGGAGCCATCCGCGGAAATAACTGGTGCGGGGCCCCATATATCTGTGAAAATTAAATCGAGTACATTATTACTGGACTTGACTACCCTATCTAAAGGAAATCGGGCAGACTTGCCAAGTTGACACGGGGAACATAATTTGGGAACCGCAACATTATTTGACTCAACGGGACATTCTTGTAGAACACGCTGTAGTGCTTGACTGTGTGGGTGACCGAGACGCTGATGCCACACCAGGGACGTGGCACGAGCCGAGATGAACGCATAATGAGACCTGGGAATAGACAACGAATACAAGCCCCCCGAGCTCGGCCCTTTTAGCAAAACCGCCTTAGTGATGCAGTCCTTCACAACAAAAAAATCGGGGTGAAACTCAAAATAACAGTTATTATCTCTAGTGAATCTATTAACAGATAATAACGACGCGGACAGTTCAGGGACATGCAAAATTTTAGATAATTGTAAGGATTTATTTAGAGACGGAATTGCTGCATGACCCACACGCGAGATGGCCAAACCTGTGCCATCGCCCACTCGCAAAACATCGTCACCATGATACTCCTCGGACTGCGCGAGGACACTGGAGTCCGGCGTGGCATGCATGGATGCTCCCGTATCCGGCAGCCAGGTCGTCACCGTAGAGGAGGACGCCGACGCCGATCCGCCTCCTGCTACGGCCACATGCGCCGTCGGCGGCGGCTCAGAGTATCTCCGGTAGCAAAACGCAGCGGAGTGCCCCGGCTTGCTGCAAATTTGGCAGCGCACCCCACTGTTCCGGCCACGACCGCCTCTGCCGCTGCGCTGGTTGCTACGCCCGCCGCCACCTCGCGACTGCCGGCCGCCATCTCCTTGCTGACGACGACCGCGTCCCGCGTGCAGTGCGGAGGGATTCCCGGCCGATGCTGCTGGGGAATACGCCGGGAAGTCATCCTCGTGGATGAATTGCTGTGCTTGAAGATAATCAGCCAGCTGTGGGATCGACACCGGCGTGCCGTTGATTGCCAATGCGGAGGCCATAGCCCGGAACTCAGGCCGCAGTCCCCGAAAAACATACAGGTTCTGCTCCGATGGCGTGAGAGATCTACCGGCCAATGCAAGGTCCTGAACAAGGTGCTGCGCCCTTCCTAAGTATTCGGAGGTGGAGCTATCGCCTTGACGGAGTGATTGAATCTGACCGAGCAGATTCAGGCAACGGACTTGCGTGGACGACCCTAGCGCTGTCTCTGCGGCTGTCCAGACACCACGCGTGGTGGTTTGTCTGAGCGCGAGGTACATCACCTCCTCAGATAGGGAGGAGATCAGCAGGGAGAGAATGGACGCATCCTGTTGCACCCATGTGGCGTAGGCCGGGTTCTCCGTGGTTGAGACTCCATCGCTCGAAGCGTCGCCGGCGGGAATCTCCAGAAACGGCGAAGGTTGTGATCTTGTGCCATCAATAAATCCCAATAATCCTTGACCCCGAAGAAACGGGATCACCTGCGTACGCCAATATAGATAGTTCCTGTGTGTGAGTTTGAGCGACACAAAGTGGTGCGCGCTCGTTAGGGAGGTGGAATTGTTTGGAGAGGAAATAGTGGTGACGGTGCGTTCGGAGCTGCTAGACATGGTGATCGACGGTAAGGGGGTGGGATTGGTTGGAGAGAATGTTGCCCGGCAAACTGATACCAGATTGAAGCATGTGCTCCATCTCAACTAAAAGCCTAAGCTGATAGTTGGATTGCACGTTAATGGCTATATGCTCACAGGCGGGTCACGTAGTACTATGGTTGGATTAACCGTCAGTGTGACTTGATGATCACTATTTCTGCTCGATATCACCATGACATCTTGCCCGTTACGTCGTTGATCTTGAAAGTACACCATCTTGAATATGTCAAAGTCGAAAAGTTGCTGCAAGAAAAAATAAGAACAATAACTATGATATATTACAAATATATAGCATATACATAACACAAAATTAAATTGATAAATTATATATATATGGCAAATTTTTGAACTATGGGCCACACAATTTTATGGACCATGGTCTATGCAATAACGATTGTATAAATATACTACATGTGGACTACATATGTTAATACATTGTATACATATATATACACAATATTATTATACGATTATTATTATTTTTATCATTATTATTATTATTGTATTAGTATTATTATTATATTATGTTATTACAATTGTTATCAGAATATTGAAGAAAAAAAACGAAACAGAAAGCAAAACTAAAAAAGAAAAAAAAAACAAACAAAAAACGCATAAAAAAGGGATGAGACAGAAGAAGCTGAAAGAAAAATACAATGGGAAAAAAAACACACAAAAGCAAAGAAGAGTAAAACAACGCAAAGGAAAAAGATAAAGTAAAGAGGTTAGGTGGCTGTTGTAGGCTGTGCATGTCAGTATGTGTTGTCATCTCAATAAAAGCTCAAGCCTCCATTAAAAGCATTTCTCCATTGTGGTCCTGGTTTTTTTTGTTTTTTTTTTTCTTTTCCTCATTCCCAACGAACAACACCCAGTTTGAAGCTCAACGACGGGGAGAACGGGGTTTTGGTGAGGACTCGCAGGCAATAACAAGCTCCAATCTTCCTCCGGCGACCTGCAACAGATAGAAACGGAGCCTCCGCGATAACCCTCCAGCAGCATCCACCTCTGGTAGCGTTGACGGTCAAGCGGTGATCTTCCGACGACTCCTGTGAAGCTCCGGCGGGCAGTGTCCGGCGACTTCTGCGGGGAAAAAAAAACAAACAAAAAAAAACTTCTGGCGGGGGGGCTGGGTAGTGTCGACCTCCGAGCAGCAGAGAAGCATAGATGGGCAGAGGGAAACTTCTGGACTCCTCCAGGAAGCAGTTCGGCAACCTCCTAAAAAAAAAAAAAAAAAAAAAAAAAAAAAAAAAAAAAAAAAAAACTCTGGCGACTTTTGCGACGAACTTCCGGCGACTTCGACGAAGAACGGTCTCCAGAGCGGTGATCTTCCAGCGAGAGGCTCCGGCGGGCAGCGTTCCGACGACCTCTGGATTCCGGCAGTGTTGGTGGTTGCACGGCAACAAAAAAAAAAAAAAAAACAAATGGAAACGTCCGGCAAAAATGGCAAAAATTTCAGCCGTTTCTGCGATGAACTCCGGCCAAAATAATAATACAGGTTCCTCTTATTTCATATGCTGATGCAGGGGTATTACTTCTTCTCTGTAAACAAAAACGCATGAAAAAAAAAGATATAATTTACCTTGGAAGCCCGGATTGTTGTCTTGTGTCTTCCGTTTCTTCAACCTTTTGTTAGTCTCGTTGGTTGGATGTGAAGTTGAGGAATTTCGGTCCTATTTATATAGTGTATCATAAGAAGGTATCATACGTTGAATTAGATTGAAACTCTAGAGTCCTACTAAGAGTATGATTGAGCTTGTGCGGTGGGGGATTCGTTTGTTGCTAAAGTCCCGCAGGAGGTAAATTTCAGTGTTGAAGAGAAGTTTGACTGTTGATGGGCATAAAATTTTAAATGGATTAACATGATTTCGGGCTTGAAGTCAAGACGCATTACACCAACTTTATGTTAATAATTTTTGGGCTCATTTAAATTCCAGGCATATGTTATTAAAATGGTTTGGGCTCATTTGGTGGCAATTTAATCTTTTGATTTGGGTTAGCGAAACGTCCGGACATACATTTGGGCCCGTGGAAATAGATGCACCACGATGGATTTAAAGGACCGTTTTGTTAAGTTTCGAGACTTTCTCGCACCAAGCACATCAGACGACGCATGTCCCGACAAGTCTCGAGGGGGTAATTTGTAGACACAGAAAATTTGAACCCGATAAATGGACCGATTAAAGTGTTATTAGGCCAATGTTGAGAATGATGATTGGGCCAATTTGATTAATTGGATCATAGAAATTAATTTAATTTAATTAGCCCAGTTAAGTTTGATGTGGGCCATTGAATTAATTAATTAACTGGTCCAAGCCCATTTCATATTTTAAATTTGAATTATAAATTATAATTATAATTTAAATATAATATTAATTTTATTATATTTGAATTAGATAATTATAATTTAATTTGAATTTGAATTAGATTATACAATAATGAACCTAGACTTGATTCTGGGCAAGGTTCATTTTCTAGAATAATTAATTAATTAATTAATTAATTAATTAATTAATGGGGGAGTTTGTTGAGGAATGTTGGTTAGGCTTCTAGTATAAATAGAGCCTCCGTTTTCATTCCAAAACACACTTGAAACTTGAAGAACTTGAAGGCTTAGAGCTTGAAGGCATTGAAGAACGCTTGAAGATTTGAAGGCATTTTTGTTGAGTTTGCAGGCAATTTGAATCCATTACAGGTACTTTGGAGCTTTGCAGAATTGATTGTCTCGAAGATCTTGAAGTCTTTTGAAGGCATTTGAGGATCTTAAAGCAGCTTGAATCCATTGCATGTGTTTTGAAACTTTGCAGGGTTGATTACTTCTAAATTCTTAACGCTCGTTGTTGGAAGTTATGCCACTTAGGTCCCGGAAGCTATGCCACTTAAATCCCGGAGGCTACGCTATTTGAATTCCGGAGGTACTTCCATAGATAACGTAAGTGAAGAATCAGAGGACTAGACATAAATTTTGTACCTGCATTGAATTATACACACGCTGTACACGAAATTTTGTGAATATATACAAAGTTTACTTTTTTGTGTTTACAATGATAATAATAATAATAATAAAAATAATAATAATAATAATAATAATAATAATAATAATAATAATAATAATAATAATAATAATAATAATAATAATAATAATAATAATAATAATAATAATAAAACTTATTAGAGACCATATATAACTAATCTACATTTATTAAACTCTTGCTGAACATGTACTACTAAAGTTATTAATATTATCATTAAATTAGGATCAAGGAATTATTGGACTAACAGAATTCAAACAATAAAATAAATTTAATAAAAACAACCTATAATATTAACAAAGTTATTTAATCAAAATAATAAATAAAACTATATATAAATTGATTAATTATTACAAATTAACTATAAAAATATTATTTAAAACAACAATAAAAATATTGTTTATCAACAGATCCTAGGGGTCACACAGGCTCCCAATTTTGGGAAATATCTAGGATTTTCATCTTTCGTGGGGAGAAAAAAGAAGGCAGCTTTTGCTTATATTGAGGATAAAATCAGGCAGAGAATTGGATCATGGAATAAGAAATTATTGTCTCAGGCTGGTAAAGAAATCCTATTGAAAAGTGTGGCTCATGTTATGCCTACTTTTTCAATGGGTGTTTTTCTACTACCTATATCTGTCTGTACAGCTATTAAACGGGTGATGAATCGTTATTGGTGGGAATCAGGAAATGATCGAGGCATTCACTAGAAAGCATGGAATATGTTATGCATCCCGAAAAAATATGGTGGACTGGGGTTCAAAGATTTGAGAGCATTCAACTTGGCAATGTTAGGAAAACAGGCATGGAGACTGCTTACTAACACTGACTCATTGGTGTCTCGTGTCTATAAGGCCAGATACTATCCCAGGGATACATTTATGGAGGCATGTTTAGGAAATAACCCCAGTTTTTGTTGGTGCAGTATTATAGCATGCAGTTAAGGGATTAATATGCAGTGGTGTACGGCGACGTATTGGAAATGGAAAATCTACCTTAATTTGGAACCACCCATGGCTTCAGGATGACCAGGATCCTATGATCCAAACTGAAATGCCACCACAGCTTGCTGGAGCTAAAGTTGTGGGTTTAATTGACCAGGATACTGGTACTACATGGGATCAACATATACTCTCTGAAATTTTCCAGCTAAGTGATATCCCTAAAATCCTGAAGATACCAATTTCCTTGGAATATGATGATGTATGGTATTGGCACGGGGATCCTAATGGTTGCTACTCTGTCAAAAGTGGCTACAGACGCATAACTGGAGATTATGGGAATAATAGTGGGGCATTTGATAAATGGCTCTCCCTTTGGAAAATAAAAGCCCCACCCAAATGGAAAACCTTTTTATGAAGAGAAATTTGTGATATCCTGCCCACCACCAATAATCTGCTTATAAAGAGGGTGGAGGTTAATCCATTGTGTGCCATGTGTGGAATTATGAATGAGGACACTATGCACTCATTGGTTTTGTGTGACTATGCAAAGTCCATATGGACTCAATCTACCCTTCCACTCCCTATTATTATAACAAATATTTTTCATGAATGGTTTAGTACAATCCTGAATGTTCTAGACTCTAATGGAATTATTTACGCAGCTGCAATTTTATATCATATATGGAAAGCGCGAAATGGAGCTGTATGGGATGCCTGTCTACCAATGCCGAAGAAAGTAATTGTGACAGCCGCTGCCACCATGCATGCATGGCAAAAGGTCCACTAGCGTGCCCACGAGGTCACCAATCATGCTGCCCGAGCCACCTCTACAACCGCCGAGAATACTTCGCCGGTAATACTCACTGGCCATACCGCTACGGTCCATTCGACCGAACTGGCGGCACCGCCACTACCGCAGCCGGCGTACCACGATGTTGCAATATCGACAAGGAAGTGTTACGTGGATGCCGGATATCACTATGGGACAAAATCAACCACGGTTGGAGCTGTTCTCCTAGATTCCGATGGGCACTTTATTTTGGCATTCAGTGCGCCACTCGTAAGTTGCTTCTCCCCTCTCATGGCCGAGGCGTTTGCATGCAAGGAAGCCTTGTCATGGCTACGGCCAAGAGGAGAACAGTCTATACAGATTTACACGGATTGTCAGACACTAAAGAGTTACCTATCAGCACCAGATATCCAGTCTCGTTCATACATTGGCTACGCTATTGATAATTGCAAAATGAACATGTCAACTTTTTCTTCCTGCTCAGATCTTTTTATTCCTAAATTACAGAATTTATTAGCACATACTTTAGCTACCACAGCTTGATTTTACTTCGGCTATGTATTGGGATGATGTCCCACCTGACTCTATTTTAATTTATTTATAAATACAACAGCTTGGTTGACCTTCAAAAAAATGTTGAGACTTATATGCTAATTACTTATATATATTATCAATAAACATCAACAAAAAGAACTATTTCATTAGAATTTCATAACAATATTGAGCAATAAAATTTATAATAAAAGAATTGATCAAATAAAATATTTAAAAATATAATTACAAGTTGCATAAAATAAAAAAATAAAAATCTAATATTAATAATATATATATATATATATATATATATATATATATATATATATATATATATATATATATATATATATATATATATTATACTGGATATATTGCTAGGCATCACGCAAAGAACTATTATTTGCAATAGCAATTTGAGACTGCGAACAACAACAATGTGCTACTGTTTGCAATCCCAAATTGTTGTTGCGAACAGTAGTTCGCTATTCGTAGTAACCTGTTGTTTATATATATATATATATATATATATATATATATATATATATATATATATATATATATATATATATATATATATATTACGAATATGAACATAAAAAGAATAAAAATCAAAATATATAAGTATATATATGAATATTATGAAACATATACTAAAATTTGATGATGAAATATTTGCTTTGTTCATGTATTTAGGGAGAATTAGAGAAAGTTAGGGATAAAAAATTCATAGAAAAACAAAAATCAATATAAACAAGCAATAATGAAGTAAAAATAATATTATTTCTAATTTTTAGAGGAAGATTGTAAATTTTAGGAGAGAGAAAAATTGGTAGAGTTTAGGTATGAGGAAAATAAATGATAATGAAGAAAAAAATGATTTTATTAAATTTAGATAGGTTTATAATGTTTAAATATGGAGAAAAAAATAGAGTTTAAATAGAGAGAGAAAACATTCAAAGTTGTTAGAAAGAAAATTTTGAAATCTTGGGGTTGATGGTTGGATTTCAACTATTTATATTTGAGAAGGAAAAGTCTACAAAAGTTCTAAAATTAAAAAGTCTACAAAAGTTCATAACTTTTTAAATACCACATGACTTTTAAAGACTCTTTAAAAGTCTTAATTGAATACCACACGACTTTTAAAGACTCTCTAAAAATCTTGATTGAATACCGCATGACTTTTAAAGACTCTCTAAAAGTTTGAATTGAATACCTTCAAATTTTTCAAGTTCATAAAAGTCTTTAAAACTCTATGAAAGTCATGATTGAATACACCCCCTAAGAAAGGGATAGAAGCATAGAGTTTTGAAGCTGAAAATATGATTTCTGTTGTAGTAAAATTCTGCTACTCTACCCTCTCTTATATAGGGTTGAAGGAATTCAATAGCATTCAAATAATGACATTAAAACACCCATGTACAGCACCATTACCCTGAGAATTAATTCTGTAATTTAAAATTCGAATTAATATGAAATTAAATCTGTAACAGTTGAATTAATCTCTCAAACGGTCGGATGAACTGGAAAAATTTTCGGACAGTTGGCATAACATAGCTCGTGTTAGGGAACTTGTTTTTGGTTGTTTGTATTGCTGTTGTTTTCCACTTTTGATGGTGGAGACCTCCAGAAAAGAAAACTATAGAGGGAGAAGAGAGCACTAGAAGAAGATAGGAGAATTTCCTAAATCCAAGATGATGTCCCTTCATTTTATTTCTACTTTATATATACAAGCTAATGTTAACAAACTTCCTACCAAACTGCCTACAGTTACTGATTTTATTTAATGACCAGAATAAATGAAAATAATTAAAGACAAAGTCCAAAAGCTATAATTTAGGAACATACATAGTCATGCAGCTTGAGAGGTGGTCGTGTGATCCACTTTTTATGTAGATGGCCTGACTCCTTCTCTGTAACATTACCCTCACTATCAGAAACAGCCTTGTCCTCAAGGCTAATGTGTGGAAAGGTCTCATGGAACGGAACCCAGTATTCCCAAGTAGCTTCAGAGGGTGATGACTGGTCCCACTGTACCAAAACTTGTTGTAGCTTCTGCTTATTCTCCGCCACTGTCTGTCGATCAAGTATACGCAGAGGGGTTAGAAAGTGAGCTGCTGAGGCGGGGGGCTGGACAGGCGTCGCCGCACCTAGATTCAGACATAGCTTTAAAAGCGAGACTTGGAACACCGGGTGGATGCATGCAGTGTCAGGTAATGCCAACTTATAGGCGACATTGCCCACCCGTGCCAAAACCCGGTACGGACCAAAAAAACGTTTTGCTAACTTGTTGTTGCGCCACTGAGCGACAGAACCTTGGCGATATGGCTCCAATTTGGCATACACCCAATCATCAATTGCAAATTCTTTGTAACGACGGTGCCGATTAGATTGAACCCGCATTCGTTCCTGAGCTCGTTGAAGGTTGAGTTTGAGCGTAGCTAACAAGGTTTCTCGGTCAAGTAGGGATGTGTTTAGTGAGTCAATCGGAGTGATATCACTTAAATACCCGATAAGTGGTGGTGGAGGCCTCCCATAGACAACCTGAAAAGGGGAGAAACCTATAGGACTGTGTATACTGGTGTTATATCAATACTCCGCCCAAGGCAGAGTAGTTGTATTTAGAAAAACGGTCGACAATAACCCAGATAACCGTTTTGCCATTCGAAGATGGTAATGACGTGACAAAATCCATAGGGATGTCTTCCCAAACCTGAAAAGGGATCGACAATGGCTGTAACAACCCTTTCGGTCAAAAATTCTCCGGCTTAATTTGTTGACAGATGGAGCAATCCTTGATATGTCTTGAACATCGAGGCGCATCTAGGCCAGTAGAACTCAGCTGCTAGGCGGGTGTTAGTTTTGTGTTCGCCAGAATGGCCCCCAATCAACGAACTGTGGAACAACTCTAGCAGCTTGTGTCGTAACTCCTACACGGCCGGCACATACACCTTACCGGTGTAGTAAAGAATTTCGTTCTGCATGGAAAACTTGGAGTCCACGTCATTGGCTGACCCCAGTTTGGCGATAATTGCCAGCGCCGTTGGGTCGGAAGTCAAAGCATTTTTAATGTCGAAGAGGAGCGTGGTCGAGGTGACCCCGATAGTTAACAACCCTGCAGTTGCCTCCGAAGTTTATCTGGATAGAGCATTCGAACTGCGATTGTCTATCCCAGCTTTGTATTTAATGCTAAAATCAAAACCCAAAAATTTAGTTAACCAACGTTGTTTTTTCGGGGTCTGAATAGTTGGGGATAACAATTGCTTCAGACTTTGGTAATCAGTGATGATTGTAAATGGTCTCCCCAACAAATAGGATCTCCAACGCTTCACAGCTGCCGTGATCGCATACATCTCGCGATTATAAGCCAAAGCACCTTGATAACGAGGTGGTAGTTGTTTGCTATAATAGGCTATCGAGTGGCCTTCCTGCGATAGAATGGCACCAACTGCGCTTCCTGAAGCGTCCGTTTCCACCGTAAATGGTTTGCTAAAATCCGGAAGACGGAGCACCGGAACATTAGTCATACATCTTTCAATTCGCGGAAAGACTTATTCACAGTAGACCCCCACGTGAAACCCCCTTTTTAAGCAAGTCCGTTAACGGTCCAGCAATAGAAGCATACCCACGCACAAACCGTCTATAATAATCGGTAAGTCCAAGAAACCCCCGTACCTCAGTTATCGACCGCGGCTTGGGCCAATTCTCCACCGTTTGAATCTTGGATGGGTCCACACAAACGCCATTCATCGACACGAAATGGCCAAGATATTCCAGCCTATATTGACCAAATTCGCACTTGGAAAATTTTGCATAAAGTTGGTTCTGGCGTAGGATTTCCAGGACAGCCCGAAGATGACGAATGTGTTCAGACATGGAGCGACTGTAGACTAGGATGTCATCGATGAACACTAGGATAAATTTCCGCATGTACGGTTTGAAAACCGCGTTCATAGTGGCTTGAAACATTGCCGGCGCATTAGACAATCCAAAAGGCATCACGAGGAATTCATAATGGCCTTCATGAGTTCTAAAAGCGGTCTTGGGAACGTCCGGTGGATGAACTCGTATCGGAAAGTATCCACTACGCAAATCCAGTTTCAAGAACACTGCTGCCCCATGTAACTCATCTAGCAACTCATCCACGAATGGCATTGGGAACCGGTCACGGACGGTGATGGCGTTGAGTGCCCAATAGTCAACACAAAATCGCCAAATACAGTCTTTTTTTTTTAGCCAGTAGAACCGGCAAAGAGAAAGGGCTGGTGGACGGTTGGATGATATGTTCTTGTAGCATTTCTTGTACCTGCCGTTCAATTTCCTCCTTCTGGAAGTGCGGGTAGCGATATTGCCAAACGTTTACTGGCTTTGAGTGGGGTAGAAGGGTAATGTTATGATTGGAATCTCTATTTGGTGGTAACCCTTTAGGGACGCTAAAAACATCTGAAAAATGGTTCAGGAGATCGTGTATGTCGTGATGGACCCCTTGGAAAGAACTTTCAGGGTGGGTTGTTTTTGGAAGTAGTAGGAAACACTGTGATATAGCTTTAGTTTGGGAGAGTCTCGTCAACTGGTGGCATGTGACCGCCGTAGTGCCAGGCGTGGCCGTGCCTTCCAACTTGACCCGCATTCCCTTGTATTCAAACTCCATCGTCAAGTTTTTATGGTCTGTAACAATACGCTCTAGTCCTTCCAACCAATGGACACCAAGAATTGCATCCGCACCCGAAAACTCCAGGACGTGAAAATCAGCTTTGAATTCAGCGCCTTGCATGACAAATGGCACAGTCAAACACATCCCTTTGCTCTAGAGCCGTTCACCATTGCCCAGCGAGACCATAAAGCGTGTCGTTTAGTCTACTGGAAGATGAAGATAATGAGCTAACCTCGATTGTAGGTAGTTATGGGAGCTACCGGTATCGATCAACACGGTAAATTCCCGTCCGTCTATGCTAGCTGCCAACCGAAAAGCATGCAGACCTGGGGTACCGCCCAACGCATGCAGTGAAATCTCTGGAACCTCTGTTGCCGTGGCTTGCTGCTCAACGTTCCCGTCTACGTCGGATGTTTTCGAGTTTTCTTCCTCGCCATTAACATCAATTTGATCATCGGATAAGAGCAATAAAAATGGTTTTGTTTGGCACCGGTGCCAGCCGGAACCGTTCGTCATAGTTATATTCCGTTCTGGCGTAGAGCAATAAAAATGGTAGGAGGGCGAGAGGCAAGCGGGTTGTTGGGTTACCTCCAAGAAACTGGTTTCGGGTTGAAGAGTCGTGTATCACGATGTTTGTCTTCGACTTGGCAATTGCGATCGCATCGCACAGAGTAGGCGGTTTGTAGATGGCTAACTCGCCCTAAATCGCGGGTTTTAGACCAAATAGAGTAGGGGGTTTGTAGATGGCTAACTCGCCCTGAATCGCGGGTTTTAGACCAAATATGAACCAAATAGAGTAGGGGGTTTATAGATGGCTAACTCGCCCTGAATCGCGGGTTTTAGACCAAATATGAAACTCTCAATGCCCGCGCAAACAAACTTAGGCTTGAAGCCAACCCTTTTATCTCATTTTGGAATTTGATCTACACGAGAGAAAGCCTCTATGCTATACAATTCAATAAGCCTTGAAAGAGCTCTTGTATTAATAGTGGGGCAAATCCTCTTCCCAAACAAATGTGGGACAAAAGCTTCACTTTTTCCCTTCATTTTTCCAAACTTAATGGGTCTACTTTGACAATCAATATCTCATTTAGCCATTATCCGTTTTGAGCATACAATATATCAATCTCTTTGTATCATTACGAAGAACCCGAATCCACTTTGACCCGACTCAATTTGGAAGTGGACCCCACTGATAATTGTATTACAAAATAGCCACTTAACATGTCATTTCAAGTTATTTTTTTCCTACATGTATATATATATATATATATATATATATATATATATATATATATATATATATATATATATATAGGGAAGAGATCAGGTGCATTTGTGGCTTCCCATGCGGATTGTGCGGTGGATTAATGTGCGTGAGGTTTATACTTAATGTGCGTGAGTGTTGTGCTTAATGTGCCTGAGATTTGTATTTAATGTGCGTAAAGTTAATATGCGTGAGTTTTGTACATAATGTGCCTGAGTATTGTGCTTAATATGCGTGCGATTTGTGCATAATGTGCGTGAGTAGTTCAGAATTACGAGATCAGAAGGAAGCAGAACAGAAAACTCACGCACTTTAACGCCCAAGCTTCTTGTTACTTCTTCCTTCAATTTGGCCATGGATTTTGGATTATCAGCTACCTTCAGTACAGTTGAATGTTTATATAGATGACGCACGCACAACAAAATTTGCACACCAGCTAAGTGTGGATTTCTGTTATATTATTCCCATAAATCTAAACCACCATAGCCCGCATCTGCATCATCATCATCAGGGAGGGGGCAATGGCTACTGGAGATGGGGAAGAAGCTGACATCCATATTTTCTGCTGCATTATACACATTCACGCACATTCAGTACAAATCTCAGCCACATTAGGCACAACACTCACGCACATTGAGTACAAATCTCACGCACATTAATCAACCGCACAACCGCACGGGAACCTTTCACTATATATATATATATATATATATATATATATATATATATATATATATATATATATATATATATATATACATATTTTTACACGTTGGTTATTTAACCACTGCATATATTTAAAATACACGGCGATTCTCAAAAACCATCGTAAAAAGTATTTATTTACAACGCCAGTCACTTACACGACACTTCGAAAACCTTCGTGTATGTGTAAAAAGAACCGTTGTAATATCTACGCTCTGTAGTAGTGTTAAAGTCTAAGCTGATAGTTGGATGACACATTTATATTTATATATTATATTCTCAACAATATGATGTCTTCAATTATATTGTAATTCTTTTTTAACTTTAGTATTTTCACTTCTCTCGTAAAAGCTATTTCATTGGTAATTTTTTTTTCTTTCATTAAGAGATTTTCAATGTCTAGTAGTATATATTCTGAAGTCGAATCAATGACATTGATTACTAAAACTTTGTTAAATTAAAGTTTATTAGTTTATGTATACCTAAGACCCACCATACAATAAATTTTTTGACAAAGATGCAATTAATTAATTCAGTCGAAAACCTTTCAAATCTCATTCATGAAACGATTTGTACCCCTTCACTCAAATCAACGTCGAACCATATTTTGATTAGCATATCATAAATTTAATTTAATATATTCTGAATGGTTCCTGAGTTTTTGCACTTGTATTTTCGGTGGGGCTGTAGGGGACTATTGACGCGTAGGTAGGTATGGATTTAATTATACAACTAATCATGCTTTTCATTCTTAAATCAAAATAATATAGGACAAATCATGCACTTTGGATAGACAATTAAACTATTATTGTCCTTCCACACACTTCTTCAACTAAGGTGACAATGGACCGAAAGTGCATTACTCTATGGTCGCCACCTAACTCACATACAAACCAATCATCAGCACTCATCAATTCACAAATTATATATACCATTCCGATTCAAAATGGATGAATTTTTTAAAATTTGTGTGTTGGTTTATGATTATTGCAGTCAACGGTCAATACGTTAACTTAAACGGTATAAAACAAATGCAAAAATATGAAAAGCATTAATGAATCGTGTTGGTCGCGAAAGTAATCAGTAAGGGTGAAAGTCTAGAAAGGGGAGGGGGAGGGGGAGGGGGATAGTTTTAAATAGTTGTTTTGTTTCATTCTAAATAATGGATATCATTGTGTATTTGTTTGGTTAATTATGTAAATTTGTGGCTATGTGAAAAATTTTATATTTAATTTAACATTCATAATAATGTAAAATTTGTGTAGTATATGTATGTGAGAAAATAATTGTTATTATATTATATGTTGTGAAGAGGGTAGTTTTCAAGAAATAATCAATAGTCTTTTAAAACATGCGGGAATACTTTCATTCTTTCAACCCTACAAAGCAATGTGCATTGAAAAACATATTACAAAATAATTTAAAATAAATTCAATTATAATTGATTTATTCTAAACTTTATTAAATTTGTAACATATGTAATGATTATTTTGAAATATGTTAACTGGATATCAATGTAATGGTGTTTGGTTTTCGTGTTCTATTTTTCTGTGTGTCTCTCTACTGCCTCTACCCTCTCTTATATAGGGGTTGAGGAGTTGAATAGCTTTTAATATAGGCATTTAAGGGCATCCCTACAACTCCTGTAACAGCAACCATTACCATGGATTTTAATTCAAAATTTAAAATTGGGATTAATTCCAAGAATTAATCCCGTAACAGCTGAATTAAATCCCAACAGTCACATTAGGAGCTTCAGTTCGTGCGTGCTTTCGGGTAGCCGAGAGTTCAGACCTTGGTAGGCCGAACTCTCGGCCTGGGCTACATGGCCGAAACATTCCAGTCGAACTCTCGGCTTGGGCTACATGGCCGAAACATTCCAGTCGAACTCTCGGCCTGGGCTACATGGCCGAAACATTCCAGTGGCTAGATTGGAAAATGATACCGAAGCTTGGCATACCTACAAGATCGGCCAATTTCCAGACGACATGCGAGCTTGAATCAAGCCTTTTTTCAATCTCGTCTAGTTGGAATTTGATTTGCACCACAAAATAACCACTTAACATGCCATTTTATACCATTTTAAGCTTTTTTTTCCAACAACCATAACTAATCACTCAACTGAGGATGAGAACTCTGAGTCGATCGAGGACGACAACATGACCCATTCTCCAAACCCATCACCCACTATTACATATTATATCTTATAGATTGAACAAAAATTAGTTTTCATATTATATCTTATAGATTGAACAAAAATTAGTTTTAAAAAATCATATCGATTATAAACAAATATATAGTGATTTGGTAAGATTTAACTTTTTTAAATAGAATAATTTTTAAGAAAATTAATTTATGACAATCTTTATTAATTCTAGCATCTGCTAGCTGTGCGACCGTATATGTTGAATTTCAGGTTTGCAAACTGCATAAGAATATGATATTTGCATATATATGATTGATGGTAGATGATGAGTAGGGTAGGCTAATTAAAACGACAATATTTGGTAAGACTAAGATCATAGGGAAAAGTCTTGTGATGAAGTCTAGGTTGTGTTCCTTTGATAGTGAAGCATTACCTAACAAGTCAATCATAAGCCTATCTATAATTATGTCAGTCCACCAAATTTAGATTCCAGCTGATGATGATCTTATCCTTATGGCAAGAGTTTAAATATGATTTGTAGATAAAGTAATTATTATCAAATTAAGATTCCATAGGCTACTCACCCTTGCATGCTCCAACTACCAATATTAATTTGTACATGTCACAGCATAAATAATCTGATCTGTTTAGTCCTCAAGGTACTAAAGTAAGTAGGTAAAATATTACAAGTGTTTAAAGAGTCAAATGATACATAATTGTGCTTGGTTATTCAATATTATTAACTTAATTAATGTTTGTGTGCCTAAGTTCAAGTGTAATTATCTGCTTAGGGGCAAAAGAGTGATAGTATAAAAGTGAAAGTTGGGTTCGTGTTATGTGTGAAAATTTTCAATTGATATTAAAACAATTATGGAATTCAAGGTGTAAACATAGTTTTTTTTTTTGTTTTCAGATGATATCTCACTTGATGCGCTATAGCTACGGCTAATGTATGGTGCATTAAATGAGGTTAATGATGTTTGACACGCATATCTCTACAATTGTTATATCATGAATCTCGCTTTATATAGTATTGTGAACCGTGATACAAAAATTATGTAATTTCAGTTAACATATTTTATATTTATAGTTAACCGTTTTTGTACATTAAACAAATAACTTGATAATTGCTGACACACATAATATAATAGCTACAGGTACAAAAACAATCAATTGCAGGTACGGAATGTGTCAACTATAGATACAGAATCTGACTTGATAATTGCTGACATATAATATGATAGCTACAGGTATAGAAAGTATCAACTACAGGTACAGAATGTATCAACTATTGATACAGAATTTGAAGATTATTTTTGGACCATAGCCTACCTTGCATTGTAGACCCTGGTCTAAAAATAACCTTCAGATTTTGTATCTATAGTTGACACATTTTGTACCTGCAGTTTATAGTTTCTATATATGTAGCTAGTATATTATGTGTAAGCAATTATCAAGTCATATTCTGTATCTATAGTTGACACATTCAGTACCTGTAGTTGATACTTTCTGTACTTGTAGTTATTATATTATGTGTCAACAATTATTAAGTTATTTGTTTATATGTACAAAAACCTTTAACCGTAAGTACATAATATGTTAACTAAATTTACAAAATTTTTATATCAAAGTTCACAATGTAATATGAACCTTGGTTCGTGATATAAGAGATAATTTGCCATATTCTAGAGTTGGACTTTTGGATTTGGGCCACTTTGCTGGACTTATAAATTATCTGTTGGGTTGGGCTAATATAATATTTTATCACAATCAATTTTTCACATTAATTGAATTGAAGGGCAAATTATTGTATGGACCATAACAAAAGTATATTTTTAATATATTAAATGTACATTATTTTTGTACTGAGTGTATATTATATAATATAATGTACACTCAGTACATAAATAATGTATATTCTCTGAATATAATGTATATTATTTTTATACTGAATGTATATTATTTTTGTACTGAATATATATTACTATATTATTTTACAGTATACAAAATATGGTCCACACAATTTGTATGGACCATGACCCACACAATAATGATTGGAATTGAAGTAGTCATTTTAGCACTAACTGGATATATATTTCTGTGCAGATTAAATTTCAGTTACATTAACAAGCAAATTACATGAAGTCTAATTCAATTGTCTAACAATTAGCTAGCTCTCTTCTTAAGTTTTTTTTTTTTTTTTTTTTTTTTGATAGATCAAATGTATATCTTTCAACTTATTTTTTAATCTTTTTTCAATTTCCTAAATTGACTTATAATTACTTCAAGTAAGTGAAAAAAATTCCTTATTTCCACCAGGACTACAAATATATAGTACTATTTAGTGGTTGAAAACTTAATTGTTTCAAGTGAGAAGGGTTGAATAAACTCTTAAACTATTTAGAAAAAGTCAATTACACTATCAAATTACCAAAAAGAAAAATTATATTAAATACCGAATTCTTAAAAAAGTGTAATTACGATACGTTACTTTTAAATTACCAGCTACTCTAATTTATGTTGACATGACTTTCGAATATAATTTTCTATATATACATATATAACTTTAAATGAGGACACGACCCCTCTCGGTGTTCGTCAATGGTTGAGAGTTTTAGTGGAAAAAATATTAGGTAAATTTTATAATTATTACAAATTTTCAAGTTTGCAATATTTATAGAATTGTCTCATCTCTTTTCCCATATTTTTTTAGCAAGCCCCTTCGATCGATAGATCATATTGGTCCTCACTTTTTATTGAGACGTTGTTCTCACCTGAACTCTCCTATATACACACACATATAGATGCCTTTTTAAAAATAGTTTATTTATTTAAATAGAATTTTAAAAAATGTAAACAAAGAAAATTACAAGTGGAAGCCACATCAAATATAACCTACAATCGCATGTAACTTATATGTAAAATGTTATAATTGCACTTAAAAAAATTTGATGACTTATATTAAAATTTTTGTAATTTGATAGTGTAATTAACTTATCCTAAATAGTTCCATACCTTAGTTGATCATATCATTCTTTCTTGTTTACTTTAAAATTTAAAACTCGGTCATTATAAAATGTGCGGAACAAACATAAGGGTGAATAAAACACTACATGTTACGACAAATTTGGCATAATAGGCTAATAGCCATCAATAATGAGAACCAAATTCATTGAACAATATAGGGTTAACGGACAAATGACATGGAATGAGCCCATATACATTAACAACACATTTAGCTTATGTTCCTCGAGTTCTTTCATGCATGTGAGAAGGTTATGTGTAGTTGAGGACAATGCAAATTCCAAAACCAAATAATTAAAGACAACATAGAAGACAAACTAAGATAGCACAGCCGAGAAACAAATTAGTTGACAATTTGATGTCACTTTCGCAAACAACAGTCTTAATGATATTTTCTTTCAAAAAAAAAAAAAAAAAAAAAACAAACAAACAAAACAAAAGTCTTAATTATATTACCCACAGAACATGCATTGATGGGTTTTTAAAGAAAGAAGAAATTTTATTGATGAAAGATCATACGTTACAAAATCAGAGATACAGGATTTTCTATGCATCTAAAATAAGTTTGATATGATGTAGGTTAGGGGACAATTTATCAATATGTGAGAAAGATAAACGTGAGTAGATAGTGTTAGTAAGATAATTTGTAAATTGATGTATTAGTTTATTTTGTATAGTGGTATATGTTGAATCATATTATTTTTGTATAAACTAGTATTTTCACCCGTGCGATGCACGGAATAGATTTGTTGTAATATATTAAGAATATTTGAATAGATATATAATTATTTAAATTATAACATCAAATATTATATAGTGCAACTAAAGATATGATTTGGATCGTTTATGTATTTTGATGTTATCATTGCTTGAATTTGTTCAAATAATTGCTCAAATTAATAGCTAATGTCTAGATGTACACATGCGGTGCTATAACTTTGAAGATTTTATTTATCATTGTTAGTAAAATGTTTTCTTAAAAGAAAAACTAAAATAATAAGTCATTAAGTTAATGCTTCTTAAATAAGAGCCTTTTGGCTTCTCAATACTTACCCACATTGATGGGCAAGCAATTATATTTGGAAGATGAGCATTGCTCAGAGCTCCTCTTTCCAAACATTTTCGATTTGGTATCAAAATGATCCCACATCATTTACAAAGGGGAGCTCGTGATTCCGCTTTGTCTTTTTTTTTTTTTTTTTTTTTAATTTTATTTTGTAAATAGTTTTGTTTTGATTATTATTATATTATTAATATTATTATTATTATTATTGTAATTTTATTTTATTATTACATTATTACATAATAATAACAATAATAATATAAATTTCCTTTTAGACAAGTTTATGCTGTGCGGCCAAAAATTAAAAAGAAAAATATTTTATGAAAAATAACTCATTTTTCAGAAATTATTTTTCATACTTTCCAAACGAACTTTTATATCTATACTATTAATTTGTTAAATTGCATAATAATTATTAGATAATGGCCTTGTTTGATTATTGACAAATTCGCCAAAATTTTAACATTTTGTTTTTAATTAAAACACCAAAAATATTATTTAATAACTCAACAATTTTACTCCAAACTGCTAAAAACAAAAACAACACATATACATTTTGGGTTAATCTTTCACGAACCCCCCTAATAATAAATAAAAAATTTTAAAAAAAAAAAAACTAAAATAAAAAAGTCATTAAGCTCAGACTTCGTAAATAAGAGTTTTTGGCATCTGATCTTAATACTTGCCCACATTGATGGGCAAACAATTATGTTTGTAAGATGAGCATTGCTCCTCTTATATTATCTTACATTTATATACTTTAAAGAGAAAATATCAATTTTGGTCCACTGACTATTAGTGGTGTGTTAATTGCAGCACTTGGCTATCAAAAATGCTAATTTAGTACCTTGACTATGCGATTTCTATCAATTTTGGTCACGCCGGCCAAATTACCGGCGATTTGTGACTGGAAAAACGCAAGTCAACAAATGGACTGAATTGGAAGGGGCAAAATAGTATTTTCATCTTGTTTCTACGATTTGTTGACCAAATTCGAAGCATACCCGACCCGCATATAACTAATTTGCCCTACATAAATTGTCGCTGGTTGTTGTTCCTTCCCAGACGAATCGAAGCAAATTAGAAGGAAGAGGAAGACGAAGGTTTCAGCGTAGACGAAGGTTCCCAGACGAATCGAAAATTACAATAACGTAGACGAAGGTTTCAACGTCGTGATTCTTCTTACGTGGGTATGAGTAGTGTATATGTAGCACTCCACTTTTCTATCTCTTAATCTCAACTCTAATCTAACCATTAACATAAACTAAGCAGCGGAAATAATAACTAAAAAGATAACTAGTAAGAATGTCACTGCCACAACCACCACTCTGTGGTGATTGCACATGCTAAGAGGTAATACTAGAAATAACATAAATATCTGGCATCCATAATAAATACTAAAAACAAAAGGGGAAAAGTCACCCCAAAAGTCTACATCATCATCAAATCCATAATAATAACCACGAGTCAGAAATCCGAAAACAAAGTCATCAACATATCTAGAGTTTAAACATCTCAAACTACGAGACTAATCTAACTCGATCTCCTCTCACTGCTAGGCCCACCTGAAAGGGGTTTTGCACGCAACACATAGACAAAGAGAAAAACACACGTTAGCACGAAGTTAAGTATAACCACACTCAACCCTGTAAAGCATTATAGATATACTTTGAAAACATTTGATTTCTCTTGGAAACAACAAACTTATCTCAATCATCCTTAGATCTATCACATACTTTCTAAATACTTGCAACCTATAATATCAACTGGCATGCTTATAAACATATAAGACTGAACACTTAGATACTTCAACATGTAAACACTTCAATTACATTAACAAGCAACTCATGCTTACAGGTAGGATCATACTACTAAACCATATAACAGGTATTCTTATGCTCTCACATTCTTATCACATAACTTGATATACAAGGCTTCAAATATAACAAAATAATCATGCTCGATGAACAATCTTAAATCAACATTCTCATTATGTAATCTCATGCGATATTCTACTCAAATGCAATCTTGTGCAACACTATTCATCATACTCATATGCAATCTCATGCAATGCTATACATCATACTCATATGCAATCTCGTGCAATATCATAATCATACTCATATGCAATCTCATGCAATGTTATACATCATACTCATATGCAGTCTCGTGCAATACTATAATCGTACTCATATGCAATCATGTGCAATACTATAATCGTACTCATATGCAATCTCGTGCAATACTATATATATATATATATATATATATATATATATATATATATATATATATATATATATATATATATATATATATATATATACTCATACGCTCCTTATAAAAATAGAGTACTTTCTGTGGAGGTCTCTTTCTTTCTTTCTTTCTTTCTTACTTTTGAGTCTCTATTGACTCGCTTTCTTTCTCTTGAGTCTCTCTTGACTCACTTTCTTTCCCTTGAGTCTCTCTTGACTCGCTTTCTTTCTCTTGAGTTTCTCTTGACTCGCTTTCTTTCTCTTGAGTCTCTCTTGACTCGCTTTCTTTTCTTCTCGCTCGTAGACGGCTCAGGGTTTCACCGTAGCGTTCATTGCCCCATCGGGAACGGCGTAAGTCCGACCCAATATCTCTTACCATCTATGGAACCAATCTCGTGGTTCTCGCGCTGTGGAATCAGGTATCGAACTTTAAGTGTGCACACCTCTTTCCAGGATTCCAAGCCTGGCGGGCAGTTTCCAACCTCGTAACACGGGAATACACCGTCACCGATATAAATAATACATAAATATATCTCTCATGTATGCAACAACTCTATTACTTCTCAATGCATCAAAGAATGATATGCCACATGCTTATGGTTTTTGAAAATATTTCTTGGGCTTACGTTAGCCCCTTATGCATTTTTGAAATATGACATTTGTGAGATGCCAAATACTCTATAACATGCTTCTAAACCATGTATAAAATAACATGAAGTACTCAAGAGTATAACCTCATGCTCGGTTTGCAATATAGCAAATTCTATACATTTTTAACAACAAAAATATGCTTCATTTCTCATTGATCAAATATCATAATCTAGTCATGCTTTCATAATAAATCATATTCTCAAAGATTCATGCTTCTCTACTCAACACAAAAATATCAACAGATCACAATATCAAGCATTTCTTGTTCACAATGAACTTAGCCAAACATATACTGTGTAGCAATTCCTTCACAATTCCTTCATAACTTACTCATTTTTTATCCAAATTCAGTGAAATCAAAGCCAAAACGTGCGTCGAAACGATCCCGAAGAGCCGAGCCACAAGGGCCCGTAACACTCGGCCCGAAACGACACATAGCTGAGCCACAAGGGCCCGGCCACTGCACAAAATCTCCTCAGAATCAAACTCAGGGACCTGGGGCGGGACTCCTCAAGAGCCGCCCCATGAGAATCGTTACACCATCGGGTCTAGGCGACGACCCTCCTTTAGGGCCGTGCCCTAGACCCATGTGACCACGACTTTAGCCGCGGCTTGGGCCGCTGGTCTGATCTGGTGCACTCTGTGTGAGCACCAGATGATATTTTCATCTGCAATCTGAATCCAAACAAGTCCAAAACATTCTCAAAAATTCACAAACATATACTAGATCACTTCTAAGCATAAACACAACAAAATCTCATAGTTTCTACTCAATAGCAAGGCTTCACAGAGCCAAATTCAAGAAGGAATCCATGGGGTTATACCTCTTGTAGTCTATTCTTTTAGCTTGGATCTCTTCTTCCTTTCAACCTAGCTAGTGCGTGTTTCACCACCTATACTTCCCAAACAACCAAACAATCTTAGCCTATAACCTCAGAGGTTGGATGAAACTAGAAGATAAAATGAAACTAGGATTGAAAGAAGAAGATGATGAGCTTACTGTGTTGTTTTCTCCCTTCTACTTGGCATACAAAAATGTTTGGAGAGGCAAAGAAAGAGATCAGGAAAACACAATGGAATCGTGAAGTTTATATAGGGTCCAAAATCCTAGGTAGATGGCAAATGGTTGGATAAGGGCAAAATGGTAAAAGCTTTAGCTAAAGGGTGTTCTCAGGCAGAAACCTTCTTGGAGTAGTGTGGTTCACCTTGTATCATGGACCAAGGCTAGAAATGCTAACTTTAAATGCTTTGGGGTTGAAAATGAAATTTCTCAAAAGCTATTTAGATGAACACTTGTTTAAAATCTTTTTGAATTCTCCCGGTCTCACTAAGATAAATTTCTCGATTTAAATCTTGGTACGCGAAGTACCCGAAAACTTAGGAATTTCGAATAGAATCAATTTTGGTGTCGAATTATTTTAAAATGTGACAAAAATAATTTATTCAAACACTAATTGATCGCAAAATTTTTTAATGGAGTGAAAATGGATATTTTGAAATTTCTTAATACCGAATTTATAAAATAAAATTTTGGGTTGTTACACTCTATCCCCCTTAAAAGAAGTTTCGTCCCGAAACTTAGAAGAAATGGGTGGATCAAGTTCTCGAAGAGAAAAGGTGATATAACCAAAATGTTGGAATTTTCTGTTGGAACACTTTGGAAAGATTAAGGAATCTCTGAGTTCTTGTCTAACTTATCTAAAGTCTAAACAACTACACAAACGAATCTATAACTAAACTTAAAAGCATAACTAGTTACCTTGATCAAAGCCTCCCGAGGAATCACCTGGTGGCATGTAGCTTGGATCCCAACCATAGGGAGTCCATCTTTGTACATTCTCAATCCCCATCCTTTGTTCCATGACCGCTGCCCTTTGATCAAAGTTGGCAAAACCATAGCTCACTTGAACACTCAAATTGTTAAAACGGTTGTTAATCATGGCGTACAAGTCCTCATAAGTAGGTCCTTGAGGCCCACTCATATAACCCTGTGGTGCTCTTGACTGGGTGGCTGTAACTGGTGCCCCCTCCTGACTCATACCAACTCCTGGATCGGTTCCCATTGCAATCCCCTCGCCACTAGCCTCAGCTATGTGCCCAGATTCAATTCCAGCATTCGACCACTTTCTTTGTGGTACATTCAAACTAACCACAAGAGCCATTCTCTCGTCCAAGGGCTTCTTAGCAATGTCAGCTAGGGTCAGATACTTGTTCTCAGCAACCTGATACAGCTCATAATATCTCAGATTGACGGCATTCAAAGCCGACCTAGTGGTTCTTTGTATTCTTTCTCCCAACTCAGGAAAATTCATCTTTTTGAAAACCCAGCTTAACATCATGCCATAGGGCAGATTCTTCCTGTTCTTTGCCTTAAAGTAAGCCATGTGCTTAAGGATCAAAACTGGAAAATTAATTGCACGACTAAATCTCAACATAAAGGCAATGGTACACGTCCAACTACCAATCTCCGTAGAGTTGTTCCTACACGGAAACAAGCACTCTTCTATCAACAAAACTAACAATTTTTTCTCCCCAGTCAATGTGGGTCTCTCGGGTTGATACTCTTTAGGGAACTCTTCCCTATCCTGGTCATGTATCTCAAATACTCTTGATGTGTCAACCCCGCGTGGGCAACCCAATCCTCCCGGTCATACATATCCAATCCATCCAACTGTAAGTCAAACCAATTTGACAATTTTTGTGGTGTCAATTCTACTTTCGTGCCTCTCACATTAGAGACAATCGAAGTCACTCCCTTCTTATGTTTTGTGGACAAATTCTCATAAAATTCAATTACTAAATCGGGATAAATTTCCTCTTGGATTCTCAAAATTTTCCTCAACAAACCTCGATTCTCCAATATACTATTAAAATCTTCAGAAAAGAATTCGGGGAAATAGGTTTTACCTCCTATTACTGAGTAAGTAGGTGCTTCCTGACTGGTTCCCTCTACTTGTTGTTTTCCCTTCACCATTTTGGTCCAAACTTGTTGTCTTGATCTTGTTAAAATTGCAGTGGATGACCCAACTAGTATTTTTCTTGTACTTAGAATGACTTGGAGAAGACACTCTTAAAGTTTCCTTGACGAAAGATGTTGATTTGGAGGAGATAGGTTTTTGGTTGAGGTTGAGGCAGTGTGCAGCGAAGAAGAGAAGAAGAAGAAGATGAATTTCCAATGTTTTGTTGGGAGAAAAAATCTGATCAGGGTTGGGTGAAGGGGCTTGGCAGCAGCCCTCCAAGCGATCCGCGCCAAAGCCCGGTGTCAGGCGAGGCTGACATGGCCTCAGGTCACGGACCATTACGTGGTTCGTGACCACGTTCCGTCACACGGAACGGATCCCATTCCGGCCCGTGGCCTAGAACCGCCACCGGGTCGGGTACCCGGGTCGGATCCGGTTCAGCTCCAAATTGCAATCAGTCCTCCGACTTTGTCAAATCTTCAAATCGGGTCAAAATTGGATGTAATCTTCGACTTTAAAAATTTCCGATTCTTAGTCAATCCTTTGACTTTCGAATTCCTCCCGGGAATTGCTTGTCCCAATCAAACTTATATTAAATTCTTATCCAAATCTTTTCTCGTCGTTTCTTTCTTTCATTTTCCCCGTTTTCATTTCTACTTCGGTAAACAACTCTCTAAACTAAACTTTAATCGTTCCTTAACGATTTTATCCCTACTTACACTTATTTCCATTCTTCAAATCTCTTGTTTGTTAATTCATAATATTCAAGTCTAAGCTTTTCTCTAAGATAATTCTCAATTAACTTCTAAGTTCCCAAAATTTTAAACTAGCACATCTTCCCACAACTTGCAACAACCTGTAACAAATTTTCTCAAGCATACATATCCAATTAAGCATTCATGCAAGAATCAACACACTCATTCCAAGTTAGAGTGTTACCTTTCTCGAGATTGCGGCCTCTAGCCTGAGTCTATCCCATGACCATGATCCTCCCTGGTCCAGCTCCTCCGGTACGTCCTTGCTGCGCTCCCCCTCGTCCATGATTCCCATTTCTATGCGGACCTCCTCTCGGTGGATAACCACGTCCCATAGCTTGATTCGGCGCCTGATTGATTGGACCTCTTGGTGCCTGACTCAGGATCGTACCATGGGATCCCTCCGTCCTCGGAGAATGACAAATAGCGGCTCTATGGCCCAGCTTCCCACACTAAAAGCAAACTATGGGCAATCCTCCACAAGTGATCCTAGGATGGTCCTTGCCACATCTCGGGCATACTGAAACCCTCTCACTCGGTGGTCCTCCAACTCCAACTCCCTGTCTCATAGTCATGTTTCTCCTTTCCCCGCCTCGATTGTCAAACCTGCTCGTCGGATTGAACCTGTGCCCTTGTTCGACTGCGAATCCACACCCTCATTCCTTTTCTTCATTCCCTGCATGGCATCTCGCTGCAACTGTTGAAGCCTAGAGTAACCAGCGGCTGCATCGTAGGCTTCAGTCAAAGTAGCAAATCTCGCCGCTGAGAAAGACTTCTGAGCATCATAGTGCAACCCCCGGATAAACTTGCGAGCCCTACTTGCCTCATCAGGTGCCAAGGTAGGAGCGAATCGAGCTAGTGCCACAAAGCAGACATGATACTCCGGGACAGTCGAGCTTCCCTACTTGAGATGCAAGAACTCCTCATACTTAGCAGCCTTGACATGCTCCGGGTAGAACCTCTCCCTCAATACCATCTTGAACATCTCCCAGTCAAACCCTTCTCTTGCCCGAACAGTCGGTCCCTCCATGACCCACCAGTGATCGACCTCTCCCTATAGATAGTACACAACAGCCTCTACTCGCTGATCCTCTAGGCATCCTACCACGTCAAACAGCTGGTCAAACGTGCGGATCCTCCTGACCCAAGTAACACGGTGGATTACGTCCCGTGATCTTCCTAGACACATCACCACCGCCGTTATTCCCATTGAGTACGGCAGCTCCTATGGTCTGAGTCAACTGGGTGAGCTGGCGCAAGCTCTCAGTCAAGTCTGTAGATGACGACGCTCCAGGTCCTGAGGAGCGAGGAGATTCCTCTCTAACTCTTTGCGGCGACATTGCAAAACCCTTTGAACATGACCAGAACAGATCATTCTTGTTAGCACGACTAAAAGTTAGCTGTTTCTAACTTCTCTAATCTTAAGACAAAACTTGCATCAAGCAAAGCACACAAAGCAACAAAGGCATCTATTCTCTTTTACTTTAACAACTTAACAAGAACAACTTTTCTTCTAAGCTTTAACTTTCAAACTCTTGGTTTTTCTCTTTCAACTTCTCTACTTTACTTTCAAAAGATAAGCAAAAGCACTTTAAACACATTGATAAAGCACAAAAACATATAAGCAAACGCAAGGAAACTCACTACCTCACCGCGTTCCTAACTGATACTTAGAGTTTCTCTTAACTCTGATTCTCATACTTAATCACTGAACTCGAAGCTTTCTCTTCTTAATTCATCACTTATGGCTCTTTCCCTAATCATATCCTTCTTAGGATTTCCACTTAATGTTCTCTTCTTATCATGTCTTTCTTAAGACTTTAACTTAGAGGTCTTTCCTTAACTTGTCCTTCCTAAGACTTTTACTTAGAGTCTCTATACTCAAACTTAAAGGTCAAAACTTCCTAAGTCTCCCGCGGTTCGTACCGCTCTGATACCAATTTGTAACACCCAACTTTTCTATCTCTTAATCTTAACTCTAATCCAACCATTAACATAAACTAAGCAGCAGAAATAATAACTAAAAAGATAACTAGTGAGAATGTCACCGCCACAACCACCACTCCGTGGTGATTGCACAAGCTAAGGGGTAATACTAGAAATAACATAAATATCTGGCATCCATAATAAATACTAAAAACAAAAGGGGAAAGTCACCCAAAAAGCCTACATCATCATCAAATCCATAATAATAACCACGAGTCTGAAATCCGAAAACAAAGTCATCAACATATCTAGAGTTTAGACATCGCAAACTACGAGACTAATTTAACTCGATCTCCTCTCACTGTTGGGCCCACCTGAAAGAGGTTTTGCAAGCAACACATAGACAAATAGGAAAATACCCATTAGCACGAAGCTAAGTATAACCACACTCAACCCTGTAAAGCATTATAGATATACTTTGAAAACATTTGATTTCTCTTGGAAACAACAAACTTATCTCAATCATCTTTAGATCTATCACATACTTTCTAAATGCTTGCAACCTATAATATCAACTGGCATGCTTATAAACATATAAGACTGAACACTTAAATACTTCAACATGTAAACACTTCAATTACATTAACAAGCAACTCATGCTTACAGGTAGGATCATACTACTAAACCATATAACAGGTATTTTTATGCTCTCACATTCTCATCACATAACTTGATATACAAGGCTTCAAATATAACAAAATAATCATGCTCGATGAACAATCTTAAATCAACATTCTCATTATGTAATCTCATGTGATATTATACTCAAATGCAATCTTGTGCAACACTATTCATCGTACTCATATGCAATCTCATGTAATGTTATACATCATACTCATGCAATCTCATGCAATACCATAACCATAATCATATGCAATCTCATGCAATGCTATACATCATACTCATATGCAGTCTCGTGCAATACTATAATTGTACTCATTTGCAATCTCGTGCAATACTATGATCATACGCAATCATGTGCAGTTCTATATTCATATGCAATCATGTGCAGTTCTATATTCATATGCAATCATGTGCAGTTCTATATTCATATGCAATCTCGTGCAATACTATATATATATATACTCATACACTCTTTATAAAAATAGAGTACTTTCTATGTAGGTCTCTTTCTTTCTTTCTTTCTTTCTTACTTTAGAGTCTCTCTTGACTCGCTTTCTTTCTCTTGAGTCTCTCTTGACTGACTTTCTTTCTCTTGAGTCTCTCTTGACTCACTTTCTTTCTCTTGAGTGTCTCTTGACTCGCTTTTTTCTCTTGAGTCTCTCTTGACTCGCTTTCTTTATCTTGAGTCTCTCTTGACTCGTTTTCTTTCTCTTGAGTCTCTCTTGACTTGCTTTCTTTCTCTTGAATCTCTCTTGACTCGCTTTCTTTCTCTTGAGTCTCTCTTGACTCGCTTTTATTTTTTCTCTTGAGTCTCTCTTGACTCGCTTTCTTTTCTTCTCGCTCGTAGACGGCTCAGGGTTTCACCGTAACGCGAATTGCCCCATCGGGAATGGCGTAAGTCCGACCCAATATCTCTTACCTTCTATGGAACCAATCTCGTGGTTCTCGCGTTGTGGAATCAGGTATCGAACTTTAAGTGTGCACACCCCCTGACCAAGATTCCAAGCCTGGCGGGCAGTCTCCAACCTCGTAACGTGGGAATACGTCGTGTTACATATACTGGGACCGCAATGTCCATAATAATCATTCGAGAGGACATAGTCCAAACGGGATCCTCCAAAACCTCACTGATATAGATAATACATAAATATATCTCTCATGCATCAATCTCATGCATGCAACAACTCTATTACTTCTCAATGCATCAAAGAATGATATGCCACATGCTTATGCTTTTTGAAAATATTTCTTGGGCTCACTTTGGCTCCTTAAGCATTTTTGAAATATGACATATGTGAGATGCCAAATACTCTATAACATGCTTCTAAACCATGTAGAAAATAACATGAAGTACTCAAGAGTATAACCTCATGCTCGGTTTGCAATATAGCAAATTCTATACATTTTTAACAACAAAAATATGCTTCATTTCTCATTGATCAAATATCATAATCTAGTCATGCTTTCATAATAAATCATATTCTCAAAGAATCATGCATCTCTACTCAACACAAAAATATCAACAGATCACAATATCAAGCATTTCTTGTTCACAATGAACTTAACCAAATATATACTGTGTAGCAATTCCTTCACAATTCCTTCATAACTTACTCATTTTTTATCTAAATTCAATGAAATCAAAGCCAAAACGTGCGTCGAGACGATCCTGAAGAGCCGAGCCACAAGGGTCCGTAACACTCGGCCCAAAACGACACGTAACTGAGCCACAAGGGCCCGGCCACTGTACAAAGTCTCCTCAGAATCAAACTCAGGGACCTGGGGCGGGACTCCTCAAGAGCCGCCCCATGAGACTCGTTACACCATCGGGTCTAGGTGACGGCCCTCCTCTGGGGCCGCGCCCTAGACCCGTGTGACCACGGCTCTAGCCGGCGGCCTTCCTGATGGGCTAGTCTGATCTGGTGCACTCTGTGTGTGCACTAGATGATATTTTCATGTGCAATCTTAATCCAAACAAGTCCAAAACATTCTCAACAACTCACAAACAAATACTTGATCACTTCTAAGCATAAACACAACAAAATCTCATAGTTTCTACTCAATAGCAAGGCTTCACAGAGCCAAATTCAAGAAGGAATCCATGGGGTTATATCTCTTGTAGTCTATTCTTCTAGCTTGGATCTCTTCTTCCTCTCAACCTAGCTAGTGCCTCCTTCACCACCTATACTTCCCAAACAACCAAACAATCTTAGCCTAGAACCTCAGAGGTTGGATGAAACTAGAAGAGAAAATGAAGCTATGATTGAAAGAAGAAGATGATGAGCTTACTGTGTTGTTTTCTCCCTTCTACTTGGCATACAAAAATGTTTGGGGAGGCAAAGAAAGAGATCAGGAAAACACAATGGAATAGTGAAGTTTATATAGGGTCCAAAATCCTAGGTAGAAGGTAAATGCTTGGATGATGGCAAAATGGTAAAAGCTTTAGCTAAAGGGTGTTCTCAGGCAAAAACCTTCTTGGAGTAGTGTGGTTCACCTTGTATCATGGATCAAGGCTAGAAATGCTAACTTTAAATGCTTTGGGATTGAAAATGAATTTTCTCAAAAGGTATTTAGATGAACACTTGTTTAAAATATTTTTGAATTCTCCCGGTCTCACTCAGATAAATTTCTCGATTTAAATCTTGGTACGCGAAGTACCCGAAAACTTTAGGAATTTCAAATAGAATCAATTTTGGTGTCGAATTAATTTAAAACGTGACGAAAATAATTTATTCAAACACCAATTGATCGCAAAAATCTTTAATGGAGTGAAAATGGCTATTTTGAAATTTCTTAATACCGAATTTATAAAATAAAATTTTGGGTTGTTACAGTATATTCTTCTTCTTCCAATACTGGTAATGAGTACTATGAATTTAAGGAAAGGTTCTCAATTCTCCATTGTAGATGTGGTCACCAACTCAAGATTCAAACTTCATGGACTAATGAGAATCCAGGTCGGAGATTTTGGCAGTGCTCCGGTGGTAGTGTAAGTAAACTTTGCTTCTTTTTTTTTTGTTTTTTTTTTCAGTGTTCCAGTTTGAAAAGAAATTGATTTGGTTTTTGTTTGGTTTCTGAATTTTGTTTAAATCAGAGTCAAAGGCAGGTTGGGTGTCGATTTGTGGATTGGTATGATCCTCCAATGTGCTACCGTTCGAAGCGAATAATTCCGGGATTGCTTAAACGCATTAATAGACTAGAGGAAGATATAAGAACATTGAATATGAAGATTGAAGGTGATAAGAAGGAGGCTGGAAATGTCTTGAAGAAGATTGTAGGAATAATGATTTTAGTTTTTGTAGGTTATATTGGTAGTCAGTATTGTGGCAGTGATATTTGAATTGTGTAGTTGTATGAAATGACATTTGAATTGTGTAATGTATGAAATGGCCTTTGAATTCTAATGTATGAAGTTATCCATTTGGTAATGAATTGCTCATTTGAGTGAAGTCATGAACTGGTAATGAATTGCTCATTTGCAAACTGTCATTTGGTAATGAATTGCAAACTGTCAAGTAATGAAAATTTGCAAAGTCATCATCTTCATTCATTGATCCTATGAATTCAAACTGTGAATAGAAACTGACCAATACAACTTAGCATTTGCATTTGCAATTCTAGTGTCAATACAGTTTGAAAAGCCAAAAACCAATACAACTTAGCATTTGCATTTCAAAAGCCAAAAACCAATACATTTGCAATTCTCCATTACAGTTTCAAAAACCAAAAACCATAGTTGTTGCCCTAGTACATTCCCAATGAGCATCCTTCAATGCCTTCCCTTAAAACCCTGCCACTTTCATGTTTGAGTGCAGGTGCCTCACACAAAACCTGTGCTCCAAACCAGGTATGATTTCTTCAAATGCTGGGATCAAACCTTTCTGCTTATCACTTATAAAAGTATAGTCTTGTTCTCTATCTTTTGTTATCTCCAAGTCTTCTGCAAGGAATTGTAGAAACCAAGACCAAGGCTCCATCTTCTCCCCTTCAACAATAGCATAGGCAAGTGGGAAAAGACTGTCATTAGCATCAACACCCACTGCAGTCAAAAGCATCCCACCTGATCCACTTCTCAAGTGACATCCATCCACACCTATTAGGGGTCTACAATGTCTGAATCCTTGTTTGGAAGCATCCCAGCAAATGTACATTCTTAAAAATCTTTCCTGCCCAGTTTCCCCATCTTGCAAGTCACTGAGCTTCACAAAATACCTAGTCCTAGGGTTTGTCCTATCCATTTCAGCACAGTAGCTCCATATCTTCTTGAAGTTGTCTTCAGCATCACCAATTCTTTGTTTCTTGGCCTTCCACATAGCCCTGTAGGCTTGTTGATCACTTAAATAGAACCCCTCTTCACTAGTAACTGTATCCCTGAATTTTTTCATCATCCATTCTGGGTTGTTATTTAATTGTTTGGCCCACCTCTTTGCAACCACACCAGCTTTTACCATTGAATTCTCCCAAACCCAAGAACAACCTTCATGCACATCAACCATGTTTAAAATCCTCCAAGTATGTGAGTGAAGCACTTTCCTCAGTCCTATTCTCTAAGGACAAGCATCATGTGAACACTCAACTATAACCCTCAAAGCATCATTCCTAATAGTTCTGATATCTTTCCCATTTTTGAAATTATAATTCTGCACTGCTTCTCTAAACTGTTTCTTAGAGGCAAAGGTCATGCCTAATGTAAACTCTGGATCATTCATGTCAGTAGCATCTCTAAAAACAGGCCATTTACTTTCCCCATCACTATCAGAATCAACTACAGAAGCATCATCAGAAAAATTTATCTCATTCCAATCATATGAGACTATTTCACATTGTTCTTCCTGTTCTTTGGTTAACTCTGGATCAGTCATGTTTAACTCTGGATCAGTCATGTTCAACTCTGGATCATTCATGTTTAACTCTAGATCATTCATGGTTAACTCTGGATCATACATAGTTAACTATGCCTTGAATTTACTTTTAACCACAACTTTTTGAAGTTGATTCCCAACACCACCCTTGTCATCCTTATTCAAACACTCAACCTCAACCTCCAACTCACTTTACCATTCACCCTCAGACTCAAGTTCATTAACTTCAGCTTGAATAAAATCATTTTCATCCATAGCTTCTATCTAAATCTCCAACATTTTACCTTCATCCTCTGCTTCTCTAAGACAGTTTGCAACATCTATATCATTTTGTAGTAACTTACACATACCATGTCCACCATGATAAATGTATGCTCCTATTGAAGAATACCCTAGATCTTCAATCTTATCCTTAAAGAATTGTAGACACAGATCCTTAGCTTGCACCTTGTCATATATTTCTACATCACCCCATGTATTTAATTTCACCTTGCCAATTAATTACACCATTATGGACGATAAACACATGAAAAGGGCCAAGATCATCTCCTGTAAAGCAGCCACATAATAAAATAACAATATAAACGAAATATAAGTATTCCTAGCTCCAATATATGCACAAAACACATCAACCAAAATATAGACATAGTGATCCCACATAGCTCAGCATATACACAGAACACAACAAAGGCATAAAGAAACTGGTTCCCACAAAGAATAATATATCAACAGAAACATACAAACAAGATTCCACAACACCCACTGAGCACTCAAATGAACACTTAACTTTAAGCTCAAATTGGTCCCCACATGTAAGTTTCTGAGCATATTTAAAGCACACTAACAGCCACTGTCAATTTCACACAAATTAAGTAAAGTAATCTCAAAGTCTTACCACTGACAGCCATTCGATTGTCTTGTCTGCAGCGCGAGTAAATGGAGTCTGGTTCACTTCACTGGAGCGCAAGTAAATGGAGCTTTCTTCCTTCGTCGATGGAGTCTGATTCTCTTCACTGGAGCTTTCTTCCTTTGTCGAATGAATAGGGTTTCACAGGTGGGTTAGTGGAGTCAATTAGAATTAGGCGGGTATAATTACATTTAGGCGGGTCGGGTTAAAATTTGGTCAACAATCCGTTTTCCCAAATCGTAGAAACAAGATGAAAATACTATTTTGCCCCTTCCAAATCGGTCCATTTCTTGACTTGCATTTTTTCGGTCACAAATCGCCGGTAATTTGGCCGGCGTGACCAAAATTGATAGAAATCGCATAGTCAAGGTACTAAATTAACAATTTTGATAGTCAAGTGCTGCAATTAAAACACCACTAATAGTCAGTGGACCAAAATTGAAATTTTCTCTACTTTAAATTACTGATTAAAATAAATAAATTCAACATTTATTACCTATGCATGAACATCTCCTATATAATATTGCATTGATATACTTTGAAATACGTATTTAAAAATAATTATTGGGCATTATCTCATTCGCGCAAAGCGCGTAAAAAAACTAGTACTTAGGTATAAGAGTATAATTGCACATATTTTAGTATAATTGCCTAATAATTATTATGGTAATTAAGCTACCCATGAATCGTTGGATTTCTTTTTATAATAATTATAATTAAATTATTTTATTCTCTTTTCCTATATTTATTTTAGTAATAATATAATGAGTTAATTCCACCATAGGTCCCTTGTCTTTGGTGGCAATTCTAAATTTAGTCCCAGACTATCGTTTTTGCCATTTTACATCTCAGACTATCGTTTTTAGACACTTATAGTCCTTCTTATGAATTTTTTTTATTTTTAGTAAGGGCATTTTTGTCTCTTCATATTTTTCTTTTGTTATTTTTTCGGTTTCAACCGGTTTAATTGGTTTAGAACTTTAGTAAAAATGAGTTGAAAAATATGATTACTAAAAATCAGAGGTTACCTAAAGTTCTAAACGAATTAAACCGGTTGAAATTAGAAAAATAACAAAAGAAAAATATGAAGAGACAAAAATGCCCTTACTAAAAATAGAAAAAGTCATAAGAAGGACTAAAAATGTCTAAAAATGATAGTCTGGGATGTAAAATGACAAAAATGATAGTCTGTGACTAAATTTGGAATTGTCACCAAAGACAAGGGACCTCTGTGACTAAATTTGGAATTATCACCAAAGACCAGGGACCTCTGGTGGAATTAACTCTAATATAATTACATAAATCATATTACATATCGATTTTTAAAGATAATTGCAGACAAATGAATCATATATTATTCAATTATGTAAGTGTACAAAATAGTACACATTAGATTGGCTAATTTATCAGTTTATTTTATTAATATGTAATGTTAATTAGCATGTTTTGTAATTAGTATTATTGAACCAAGCTAAAATGTGTGGTGGAGATTTATTGTCAATGAATTGGACAAAGAAGCAAGTCTGAAGATCTCAAATTAAAGAATGAGTGGTTGAGAAGAATTCAAGCCACATATGAAGCTACAATCAAGGCTTGGTGGAATGGAATTCACGTACAGTATATAAAGAAGGGAAATCGAAAGAGGAAGTTGCCAATTCTGAAATTCTAATCTCATCTGCAAGCTTCCTATATTACTGCTTTAATATTGATTATATTAATTGTGATTTAAACCTGTACTACAAATCAGTACCTGTGACAGCTGAAGTGCTACACCAAAGATGGTTATGGCATGCACGGTTCAGTCCTGAGTAGGTGTTTTAGAAGAGTTGTAGTGGTAAAAGGCTGTGAGCCGTTTGTAGTTACCTCTTGTAATACTCTGTGGTGAACATCTAGTGGATTGGGCAGACGTGGGTTGCCCCGCAGACGTAGGAGAAGGAGCTCCGAACTGCGTAACAATTCTACTGTGTCTTTACTTTATTTACGCTTTCAATTTCGTTATTTATACGTTGATTAAATTGATCTAATTAAACAGCGAAATTGTCTCGTAATATAAAATCAAGTAGAATTCTTAGTGTTAAATTGATTTCAAGATACACGGGCTTTTTCAATTGGTATCAGAGCCACCAGACTTAAGTTATTAGTCTGACGATCTGGCTACTCCGTGCCCCTTGATCTCAATCCTTCAGTGGTTAGTATTATTATTTCTGATTTTGTTAAATTGTTCAATCTCACGGGTTATTGAGTGTTACAGAATGGAGCATACTAAAGCTCTTCCCCAGCTAGTCGGTGACAACTATGCATATTGGAAGGTGCGCACGCGTACTCATCTCAAAGCACAAGGTGAAGCAGTATGGTGTATCATTGTAACAGGCTGGGAACATCCAACCAAAGCCAGTAGCAGTGAGGATGAAACTCGAGTGACGAAACCTGAAAATGAATGGACCCAAGCTGAGAAATCGAGTGCTGGACACAATGATAAGGCACTAGATATTATTTATGGGCTAATTCATGAAAGTCAGTTTCCTATTGTTGCAGGCCATGATTCAGCTAAAGGTGCATGGGAAGCACTAGAGGCTACCTATGAAGGCACATCGTCGGTAAAACAATCGAAACTGCAACTGGTACAGTCAGACTTCGAGGAGCTCCGGATGAATGAAGATGAAAACATCGTGACCTTCCACACTCGTGTGCAAGAGGTAGCAAATCGAGCTATGGTCCTCAGAGAACCGTTCACTCAAGAAAAGTTGGTGAAAAAAATTCTACGATCTCTGCCACCTCGGTTCCGGATGAAAGTTACAGCAATCCAGGAACATGACAACTGGGAGAAAAAGACTGTAACACAACTAATGGGGAATCTAAGAACTTATGAGATGGAAATCTTAACAGATCACACAAAGAAACAAAAAACAGTAGCATTTACCGCTGAAGAAAATAATTGTGTACCTAACTTAGATGAAATAGGTGATGATCCAGTTGTATTTCTTACTAAACAGTTTTCAAAACTTTTGAAATAGGTATCAAAAGGTTCACGAAACAAGAATATGCAAAAGGGGGCATCATCATCTAAAACGAGTTCTAAATCCGGATCATCAACCTTCAAGTCCTCTGGTTCACGTCCAGGACAGTCCAAAGAGAAATCCACTAGTAAAGGGATCAGATGCTATGAATGTGAGGGCTTCGGACATATACAAGCAGAGTGCCCCACCTATCTTCGACGCAAGAAATCCATGTCAGCAGTTACTTGGAGTGATAATGACTCGGACGGTGAAACAGGAGGATCTGATTCAGACGAAATTTCTGGTAATTTTGTTGCCTTTACTGCACATATGGCTGCTGGACCGTGTCATGAAGATGTTGCTGACTCAGAAGGAGGCGAGTATAATTCTGCAGAAGATTTAGAGTCAAGTGAATCATCTTTTGAAATCGAGTTTAATAAATTGTATCCCAAATGGGCAGCACTAAGGAAAGAAAATCGTAGATTAACTAGTGAAATAGGGATTGTAACAAATGCAAAGAAAGTGTATCAAACTCAAATAGCTGACAGGGATCTACTTCTCAAAGAGGCATTGGCCCGAGAAGAAAGACTGAAACAAGAGGTACAGACTCTGAAGCAGGAGCTGAACACCTACAAACGCCAAATCCAAATGATGGATACCACGTCTACTCTTGACGATATCCTTGAGTCTGGAAGAAAGACATCTACAAAATTTGGTTTAGGATTCACAGGAAACAGCTCAAAGGATAAAACAGTGTTTGTCAAAGCGTCAGGTCCCGGTCGAGGAGATATTCCAGAATCTAGCACAACGACACATCGCGTTAGTACAGTAAGATCACTCAAGCCGTACTATAAATCCTATAACCCAGTATGTCATTATTGCAGGTTACGGGGTCACACCAGACCGGAATGCTACTACTTCTACAAGGATCAAAGAATCGAGAAGTTCAAACACAAGAACATTCAACCCTTTACAAGACAAATCTGGGTGAAAAAGACAGATTATATCTCATTAGTATCTTTCCACTCTAAAAGTACAGGCCGAGAAGAAAAATGGTACTTCGATAGCGGGTGTTCACGTCACATGACGGGAAATGCTAAATTTCTGAGTAATGTTAACACAAGCAAAGGTGAAGTTACCTTTGGCGACGGTATAAAAGGACAAGTCACTGGTATAGGCACGCTAAACGTAGTTGGTCTGCCAAAGCTGGAGAAATTTCTACTAGTCAAAGGACTTCATGCAAATCTTATAAGTATAAGTCAACTATGTGACCAGAACTGGAACGTGAGCTTCAACAAAAATAGTTGCAGTGTCCTAGACAAAGCAAATCAATGTGTTATGGAAGGTACAAGGTCAACTGATAATTGCTATATTCTTACCAACAATGTTTTGTGTTGCAGGATCAATATAGATGAAACTGAGCTTTGGCACCAAAAGCTAGGACATCTAAGTTACAGACTTCTTGACAAACTTGTGAAAATCGAAGGTGTTCGTGGATTACCCAAGCTGAAAGTCAAACCAACCATATGTGGTGCATGTCAAGCAGGAAAGCAAACCAAATCCTCTCATCCAGCGCAACACACTATAAACACAAGTCACTGCTTGGAACTGATCCACATGGATCTCATTGGTCCAACTCAAACAGAAAGTGTTGGAGGTAAGAAATACATACTAGTTTGCGTAGATGATTATTCTCGTTTTTCTTGGGTTACCTTTCTCAGGGATAAGTCTGAAACCCTCGAAGCCTTCAAAACTTTGGCATTAAAACTCCAAAAAGAAAGAAATGAGCCCATCATTCGAATCCGAAGTGATCACGGGCGAGAATTCGACAACAATCTGTTCGATACCTTCTGCAACCAAACAGGAATCACACATGAATACTCAGCACCGAAAACACCGCAACAAAACGGAGTTGTTGAACGGAAGAACCGCACAATTCAAGAAATGGGACGAGTTATGCTCAATGCCAAAGGACTACCTCAAAAATTTTGGGCAGAAGCTGTGAACACTGCATGTCACATCATCAATCGGGTCTATCTACGTCCAGGCACGAATCAGACCCCGTATACACTATGGAAAGGTAAGAAACCAAACATTAAATATTTTCATGTTTTCGGATCACACTGTTTTATCTTGAAGGATCGAAACCCTGTCGCAAAGTTTGAACCAAAAAGCGATGAAGGCATCTTCCTCGGCTATTCAACGAACAGCAGGGCATATTGTGTATACAACAAAGTTACCAAAACCATCATGGAGTCCACAAATGTTGTAATCGATGATCAACCGAGAGGTATTATCACAACGGCTCAACCTGGACCAGTGATAGAACCTGACACAAGTCGTCCTGAAACTTCTGATTCCAGAACTCCTGAACCTAATCCAGAGTCCTCTATTCCATCTCCCACATCAACTCAATCTGAGCAAGGAATTGAGTCTGAGCCTCAATCTGACACTGATCTCTGTAACATTGATATCCCTACTCGTATCCAGAAAGCTCATCCAATACAGAATGTAATTGGAGATCCTAATTCAGGCGTAAAAACCAGAGGTAAACTGAAACGTGATTACCTTCAACTAGCAGGATATTCTTGTTATACTTCGCAGATCAAACCGAAGAATATCAAAGGAGCTCTAACAGACGAACACTGGATTAAGGCCATGCAAGAAGAACTGCGGCAGTTCGAACGAAATAAGGTATGGTCTCTCATTCCTAAACCTAACAATGTTAATGTTGTAGGTACCAAATGGATCTTTCGCAACAAAACCAATGCAGCTGGCAACATCGCTAAAAATAAAGCGCGGCTTGTAGCTCAAGGCTACTCCCAAATTGAAGGAATCGACTACGACGAAACGTTTGCCCCAGTTGCATAGCTTAATTTACCAAACCAGGTATTACAAATAAATTCTAATTAATCTTTTTACGTTAACATGGCTGTTTGTTTAACTTTGTTGCAGAAGGACTCTTTCGATTTTTTTTTAATCCATAAAGTTTTCTTTTCCCATATTTAATACCAGTTAAAACCAAACCATATAGTTCAATTTTTCCCCAAACCTCTATCTAAAAATTATCATCTCACGCCTCCCGCCCTCTTGTTACCTTATACGGCTCATTTGACCTCTCATATTTAATTTATTCTCAAAATTTAATCCTAAACTTAGATACTGGTTTCAACATTTCTTTGTCAAATCAGTTTGTATCTACCATTCCCTCTAGTGATATGTGTGCCCATTCCTTTCCTTTACAAGGTGATCCGTATGATTCTTCTTCAAATAAATTACCTGAAAATCTTGTGCCTTTATCTGATTTAATGCATGTTGTGTCATCTCCCTTCACCATTCGTAATATTAATCAATATGTGTCTCCCATGGCGTGTGCTGCATTCTCTATTCCCATAACCATTCCAGTCTCGAAATCAGCAGAGGTCCCCATCCCTGTGCCCACCTCACATGATTTTGTTCCCATTATCTCTGTGCCCGTGGGCAAATCTTCCCGAAAAGGGAAAGAAAAAATTACTGTTTCAGGTACAGCCGAGAAAAGAAAAATTAGAGCATTGGAGGATGTTGTCTACTTGTCTGATTCCAAGCAATCAAAAAGAGGGTCCACATTGCCACCCAGAATGACAAGATCCAGATCAGTTTCAGGCCCAGTACCAAGTCCGGCCCCTGCACCTGCAACTGCTACTGCCCGCTCTGGCTCAAAGATGAAACAACCCAAGAAGAAATATCATCCTATTTTACTGTCTCCAGATTTGATGTCTGACTGGAATGTTCATGCTACTAGGGATTTTATTCTGGAAAAATCCATCAATGTGGAGGAATTGACAGAAAAATGCAACATTGTGCCTATTTTGCGAGATCAATACCTGCTTGCCTCACTTGTTCATATTGGTCCGTACTCCAGATGGCTCACTGCCGAGTTCTACACAAATTTAACATTGGATACATTTTCGGAGGGGTCACCGCGATTTCAACAAGTCTTTATTCAGGATAAATGGTATCCCTTAAGCCCGGCAGCAATTAATTCCTATTTGGGTACTCCAAATCATCAAGCTGCCCCTGACCCGAGTCTTAATCTCCTAGCCGCTGCTTTAACTCACAACAAGATCGTCACTTGGCCAAACACCGGACTTGAAAGCTTAAAACTCACCACGGTCTACTCTGTTCTGTTACGGCTTGCTTCAACAAATTGGATGCCGGCTGTGCGTCATCATCTTGTGTCTGACCAGCTTGCTGCCCTTCTCTACAAGATCAGGAACCGGCTCCCACTCAATCTTGGAGAAATCATCTTTGGCCATCTTGCTCAATTTGTGCGACACAGGGAACCTAAGGTACACCTACCATTTCCTAGCCTCATTTTTGGACTTCTACAGGAACACGGGTTCAAGCCCTACACGGATGAGGAGGTGATTACTAATGCCTCAGTCTATAAATATGATGATCGGTTGACAAACAAGGATCACTATGATGATAGAGCTACGCTTTTGATCACTCCCGGCGCACCAACTGCCACGCCCTCTGTGTCTGCCCCTGCATCATCAACTGACACTGCCTCTGCACCGAATCCCCGTCCTACGACAGCTATCAAGGAACCTCCGACGCTCATGGATCGCCGTCAAATTGTTCTCACTCTTCAAGCGTCAATTGCTCAAGTCCGCACCTCGGTTGCTTCTCAACAAATAACCATTGATGGCTTAGAACAATTGTTGAGTGCTCAGTTGGAAGAAATCGCCAGAATGGAGGCTATCTATGCTAGGATTCGATCTAATCCTGGCGCTGGCACTGGTTCTATTTCTGAGAGTGATGAATCTGAGTCGGGCACCCCGTCTGCAAGTTAATCCAATCCACTAAAATGATGTTCACCGGTTTGTTTGTCATTTATTTGGCATAAACAAAGGGGGAGTATTGGAGAAAAGGGGAGTTTTTTTGGAATGTTTTGATATTTGGTAAGTTTTTGGTTTTGGAATATTTTGGTATGGATGTTAATCCCTGGTTCGGATGGTATGTTAATAATTTGGTACTATATAAATATATTTGGTATGACCATGAATGAATTAAATATGAAAGTATGAATGTCTTGGTATATTTGGTATGTTGACTGCATGGTATGAATTGGGTTTATTTGGAACGCATATGAAGAATGGAAAGCACCAAGTTAGGGGGAGTAATTCATTGGAAAGCGTGACATATATGGTATGTTTGATACAACACTTTTTCGTGCATGATTCTCTGTTTATTAATCGAATGAAGTTTGTGAGTCAACATCAACCAAGATTCAAAATAAAATCCCACACACAAATAAGCTTTGGTCTGGTCTTAAGAGAATTTAATTTCACATTTGTTTTATTTATATGTTCAGTACGTATACTATGGGATGTTAATAAAATATTCATTCCTTTTCCCAAAGTATAATGATACTATTGTTTTACCAAATAAATTGCCAAAGGGGGAGATTGTAAGTGTACAAAATAGTACACATTAGATTGGCTAATTTATCAGTTTATTTTATTAATATGTAATGTTAATTAGCATGTTTTGTAATTAGTATTATTGGACCAAGCTAAAATGTGTGGTGGAGATTTATTGTCAATGAATTGGACAAAGAAGCAAGTCTGAAGATCTCAAATTAAAGAATGAGTGGTTGAGAAGAATTCAAGCCACATATGAAGCTACAATCAAGACTTGGTGGAATGGAATTCACGTACAGTATATAAAGAAGGGAAATCGAAAGAGGAAGTTGTCAATTCTGAAATTCTAATCTCATCTGCAAGCTTCCTACATTACTGCTTTAATATTGATTATATTAATTGTGATTTAAACCTGTACTACAAATCAGTACCTGTGACAGCTGAAGTGCTACACCAAAGATGGTTATGGCATGCACGGTTCAGTCCTGAGTAGGTGTTTTAGAAGAGTTGTAGTGGTAAAAGGCTGTGAGCCGTTTGTAGTTACCTCTTGTAATACTCTGTGGTGAACATCTAGTGGATTGGGCAAACGTGGGTTGCCCCGCAGACGTAGGAGAAGGAGCTTCGAACTGCGTAACAATTCTACTGTGTCTTTACTTTATTTACGCTTTCAATTTCGTTATTTATACGTTGATTAAATTGATCTAATTAAACAACGAAATTGTCTCGTAATATAAAATCAAGTAGAATTCTTAGTGTTAAATTGATTTCAAGATACACAGGCTTTTTCAAATTAATTGAGTGATACTTTTGCACTAATCTTATAATCAAATAAATATACACTTTCAAATATTAGAATTATTTATAATTTCATATTTAAATTTATTATCTAAATATATAATTAAAAAATTTATCCCTGTATCGTACGGGTAATTGAGCAATTATTTACACAAATTCAATTAAGAATAACATCAAAATATAACCGATCCAATCCATTTAATCAATTGCACTATATAGGCAAATTATGTTGTGCGTCCGTATGCACCATGCATGGTGCATACAGATGCAAAAACGACGTCGTTTTATTAAAAACGCGCGTCTCACTTAAAAAAAAAAATTCAGTTTCGATTCCCAGTAACAACATTATATTGTGCATAATTTGAACTATATATTCAGAATCGATGAACTAAAATTCCAGAATCGATGAACTAAAATTACAGAATCTATGAACTAAAATTCCATAATCTATGAACTAAAAATCCATAATGAATGAACTAAATATCCATAATGAATGAACTAAATATCCAGCATGAATGAAAAAAAAATCAGTTTTGATTTAAGTCTAAATATTCATAATCAATGAACTAAAATTCCAGAATCTATGAACTAAAATTCCAGAATCTATGAATCGAAACTGATTTTTTTTTTTTTTTTAAAGTGGGATGCGCGTTTTTAATAAAACGACGTTGTTTTTGCACCCGTATATATCATGCATGATGCATACGGATGCACAGCATAACGATCCAACTATATATATTCGTTGTTATAATTTATATAATTATATATCAATTTAAAGATTCATAAAATATTATAACAAATTCATTTCGTGCAACGCACGAGTATAGTTAAAAAGAAATGATGTTGTAAAGCAATTACAATTGCCAAATCACATTTTCATAAAAAAAAACAATTGCCAAATCACAATTGCATCCAACCAAATCCCTATTAGCCCTAGCTAGTTGCCGCTTCTCTTCTCAGTTGAACAATAAGAGCGCAGATGAGCTCAGAAGACCTCTTCTCTCTCGTCACCGACTCACGCCCTCTGTTGGATACTGTACTCCATCGAGCGTCTAGTCGGGTAAACTCCACTTCACTTTTATTTGAATTATTCTGATAGTGTTTATCTGCGTTCGATTTTTGCTTTGGATTTATTAGTATTGTTGTTGGGTTTCTGTTTTATATGCGAATTGCCAGGAAGAAAAGATGTAATATGGTGCCTAATTAATATGAATTTTAAACGCTAGATCTTTGATCAGTGCCGAGATTGGTTCTATACATTTCTTGATTGAGTGAAAAGTGGAATGCTTAAAACATTGCAATAGATGGTTAATTTTTTAAGGACTTTTATCTCCTCAAGGTATTTGCTTGTGTTTCTCCAAAATACATGATTATTTCGCTTTTCTTTTGGGGAGGATAGGTTTTTGGCTTGTGGTTCCTTTATACAGAAATATTGGAACATTATCAATTTTGTTATTGTCATTGTTAGTTAGATGAGTAGAACAATATCACATTTTATGCCACATGTGGAAATAGTTTTTTATAAAGTTGAAGGGGAAATTTTGTTGCTTTTCCTCTTACATCACATATATATTTTTCTTTTGAAAATTCCGTTTGGCTTTTTTCCGTCCTTTGTGAATTAAGCAGAACGTTACATATGTAATCATGGATCTTGAATCCTTTTTCCAACAGTAATTTGTGAATTTCTTGTGATGGTCCACTTCATCATGTTGCCCTTTTGGAATTATGCATGTATAGTACCTTTTATTGTTGTATGAACTGTTGTGCATAAACACACATCTAAAATTTAATGAAGATTTGATGATGCAGTTAGAATGTATAGTGGAATTATTAACCAATTAACCAAGAAGTATAATCTATTTGGTAGGCCTTCTTTCACAAGGTACAAAATTACTCCATAATTGCAGTTTTCATTTTTAGTTTTTGGGCTATAACTGGAAGAGTCTGATGGTTCAGCATGTTTCTCTCATTTAGAACTCTCAATCCAGGAGTTCTTGCCTCAAGGAAAATGGATACATGGAAAAGGGATGAGGTCTTGCTTCAAACTTAGGAATATTCTATACTTGAATTAGCAAGGTACATTCTGGACTTCACCATCCAACAGCCCCTTACCCATTGAGTTAGAGGGGTATTACTACTAATACATAAGCTAAAACCACATAAGCTGAAAGTATTTTAGAGCAACATTATCAGTTGGGGATATTTGGGGGAAAATGTAAGAGTGATTAGGAAAGAGAATGTGGGAGGAGAGAGAAAAAAAGAAAAAAAAAAACAAAAAACTGATTTTTTGAAAAAAAAAAATATGAAACGGTAATGCGTCAGGCGCGCGTGCACTGCACGCGCCCGAGTGGCCACTTGCATTTCATTCACGCGTAGACACCCATGTTTTCTTTTTGTTTTTATTTCAGTGTGGACCCCACAATTCTTCCACCCTTTGCAGGAAAAATAACTCCACCCCACATCTCTAAATAACTCCATTCAAGTTTTTTTGGCTGACAATAACCCCCAAATAACTTCTGATGTAGATGCTCTTAGACACAAACATTCTTATGAGCATAAACTACTTACCTAAATTGCCATCTAGTTTAAACATACATCTGATGAACACTTCAATCATAATATACCCTTCTCAGTAGTGTCACTTAAGTTATTGGCCTGGACAATAAAATCAGATAGTCACTTTGGTTTTGCTTTAAAACTTTGTATGAAATTACATCTTTGTTATTAAGTTGAGGAATATACATCTTGTTAGAATGTTGGCAAAAGATATTTTAATGTAAGATAAATGATCTATGCAAGTGAAGTTTCCACGTGCAAGTAGAGACAAATGCACAATGTACTTGCTAGTTTTCTGATTACTGCCGAACCAGACTTAATATGCAAAATGGTTTGTACAAATTTCTTTGATATTTGTTTGCATTTCTACTTGAAATTAGCACAGGTATTTGGAATCACTGCAAACTATAACCCAACCCTAGAAGGCCATGTCTTTCCAAATCCAATAGATACAAGAAGCTGCATGGTAATGGTGGTATAAAATAAGGGAGTAGGACATACAAAAGGCATATTTGGTGGTATTTAAGTTTTTTTTGGAGGTCGGGTCAAGTTCAACATCTGTCATTGAAATATGATGACGGATGGTGAATTGAAATTAATCTCTTTGAATTCAAGAAATCAAGGTAAATTTTAATATATTTGGTTAGTTTAATTATTTATCTTTAACAATCAAGTCTCTGACTATCAGTTCATGTTTAGTTTAATTAGTTTAATCATTTGTCTTTAGTTTAATTTTTTGACTTTACTACTATTTCCGTTTCTGCTAACTGCTGCTAGCTTGCTACTACTAATTTTGCTCCATTTTCTGTATTTTTAGCATTGTTAAAACATAAATAATTTTAAAACTATCATCACTGTATGTTTAAATCATGATAGATCTACATTGTTTCTAATTATGGGTACTGGACAGTATATTGATTAAATATTGAATAAAATAAAGTAAAAAATACTTATAAAACAAGAAAGAAGGGAGGAGATTTCGTGATTTTATTTCTGGGTAAGTAGGATATTGTTTTATATTGAGTCCTTCCTATGAATTATGATTCGATTTTAACAATTGATGTTATTGGTTAATCCCTTGCTACTGTTTTATTGCCCTAATCAGCTTTCGCCCAGTGAATGCAATTTTCTATCCAAACACATTTCAGTAGAACATCAAGTTAAAATGGTGATTAGTGCATTTAAAATTTCTGCATTTGCTTGTTAATAGTTCATTTCCCATGCTGAAGCCTGCAGAAAAATAGATGCATTGTCAATAGTTTCTCTTTGTAGGTGGGGTATAGTTTTCTATGAATTAAGGCATTGATGTGCTCTAAATTTAATTTACCCATTTACGCTTGTGAAACTGCTAATTATTTCTGAATGCAATGTAGCAAAATATGTTACTGTATTTAAGTTTTGGCAGGTAGATGTTTAAGAAAATTTACTTTGTATTTTTTTATGTGATTGTAGACGTAGAAAATTTTAACTCGACAAATGGGTCGATAAAATTATTATTGGGCCAGATGTTGGGATGGATTATTGGCGAATTTAATTAATTGGGTCATGATAATTAAATTAATTTAGTTAGTTCAAGTAAATTTTATTTGGACTATTAAATTAATTAATTAATTGGTCTAAACCCATTTCATATTTGAATTATAATTATAATTATAATTGAATTTAAATATAATTTTATTATATTTTAATTAAATAATTATAATTAATTTGAATTAGAATGAGATGATAGAATAATGAATCTAGACTTGATTTTGGGCAAGGTTCATTTTCTTAAATAAATAATTAATGTATTAGATAAATAAAAAGTAAAGTTTGTTGAGGGATAGTGGTTACACTTTCCACTATAAATAAAATCCTTGTTTGACATCTCAAAACACAATTTGAAGACTTGAAGAACACTTAAAGATTTGAGAGTTCATCGAAGGCATTGAAGGCGTTGAACTTGAGAGCATTTGAAGATTTGAAAACATTTTGAAGATCAAGAAGGAATTGAAGGTACTTTGAAGTTTTGCGAAGTTGACTAATTTGAAGGTTGACGTTTGTTGTTGAAGGTCACACCACTTGAATTTCGGAAGCTACGCCATTTGAATCCCGGAAGCACGCGCCATTCGAATTTTGGAGGTTACGCTACTTGAATCCCGGAGGCACTTTAGTAGAACGTTAGTGAAGAATCAGAGGACTACACAGAGATTTTGTACCTGCATTTAAATTACACAGACACTGTAACCCGATCTTGTGAATATATACAATTTCGATTTTTGGGTTTACAGATTCTTACACTACCTGTATCTTGGAGTTCCGGCTTGTGGGCTCGAATTTTCTTTAACTTTTACTGTGCATCTTTTATCGTTTCTTCTAGGAAGGTTTCTTGATCATCAGAATTTTTGAGGACTTTCTGTTGGTCAAGCAGCAGCGCTTTGGTTTGAGAGTGCTTTTGTTGAGCTTCTTTAAGACACCTTGCGTCTTGGGTTTCAACGGGCATTGTATTTAAGAGTTGCGACCGCGTCTAATCATAATCTTCGGCCTTCTTAAAGAACTTGGCTACTCGTTGCTCCAATAACGATAGGTCCACTCTGTCTCGTTTCATAAATTGGAGTTGTTTTTTAACACTTCCTTTGAAAAGAGAAATGCTTTCAGGCGGAATCTTACTAAGCTTCTCGCAGATGTCGCTCCAAACACCTGTGCGATAAAAGCCATGTATCTTGACAAAAACGACTCCGCGCCAGGAAGGATAGAGGCTTGGGATGGTTTCGGTTGTGCTTCTTGATGAGTTGTGTTTGAGGGCGGCGTTGATTGATGAGATGCTAGCTCGAGGTCAAGGGGATTAGAACGTCCACTACTTTGTCCTCCACCCATCGAAGAATGGTGATTTGATGATTGCGTGTCGTTACTAACATGTGGCTCGATAGAATCCTGTAAGAAATACATGTACATTAACAATGTCAAAATTCAACAATATATGGAATGGAAAAGTTTGGAGAGATTTCTTAACCTTGTTCAATCTCCCTTTCCCTTTGGGTCGTTTCTAACAGCGATCTTGGTCGTCATCGCTAGTAGCATCCTTGCCCGAGCTTCGTTGCTTCACTTGTTCCTCCCTACTCTTTTGAGTTACGCGTTCTGAGACTTGATCTCGAGATGATGTGCCCTCTTGTGCAGGTGCTTTGCTTTTTTTCGAGACAATTAATTGGTCTCTTTGTTCTTGAGTTCTTTCCTCGACAACAGGTATGTTTGAGTTTCCATTAACGCCTATGCCTGTGATACGACTCTCAAAGAGAGATTTGCCCTCATTAATTAACCAGGCTCTGTACTCATCTGAAAAAATGCTTCTTTGGAGTAGTTGAGTTAATGAGAAATGTCGCCTTGACTTGGGAATTGATATTATCGTATTGACGATGAAGTCGGAATCCTTCGGTGAGTGAAACATGGCGGTTGTCCTTCTCCAATAGACTAGGGACATACACTTGATAGAATCCAAATTGACGGCTGAAGCGATGAAGCATATAAGGCTCAGCATTACATTGAGATCCTTGCCGCAAAACGAGGAAATTGGGGCAAATCTTTGAAAATCTTTGAAGTACTCAAAGTCTTCCTCATTCCCTTTTTCATTCTCGCAAAAGATGAAATTTCTGTCATTCTTGCGCGATGTGCAGAGTCAAGAAACACACTCCCCTTTGAATATCCTCTTACGAGCATCCATCTCATTATAATGCTTTGTATCACCTTCTCTCGAAATGGTGACCATCTTTGGATAAGTTGACATGAGGCCGGGGTCTTAAAGTGGGTTTGGAAGTAAGCTTCTAACCAGTCGTACACATAATAATTTGAGAAATGATCTCTTATTTGACTGGAAGATGGGGATCCCGAGATTGAGTTTAAGCCAGAATAAATACTAGTAAGTACTGGAGCCACGATGCAAATCTTATTTCTTTAGCCATCGTGCATGTCATCTTGAAAGTCTCGAGGTGAATGGTTCTTGTTGGTGTTCCCGATAGGACGAACACGCAAAGCCAACAAGACAAGAACGCGACTAAGTAAGTTTCCCCTTTAAATTTCGAAAAATGCCTAGTTCAACAAAGAGCGCTTTGTTCACATCTGACCATCTGACGAAAGCGTCATGTATTCTGCTTGGGTTGTGGGACCTTGGTTGAGATTTCCTAGTCTCCTTTTGAACTGGAGGTGAAGGATTTACATTCTTTCGTGTTTTTCTGCACCAGAAGTCTGTCCAACGTGATGCTTGAACATAGGTGGTGTCATCTTCTTGCTGATTTAAACGGTAAAATATCTTGAATAAGCATGCGCATCACTTGTTTGAACTCTTGGTTAGGTCCTAGGCACTTGGGATGCGTTCGTTATAAATGCCACCGGACAATGATAGTCACCCAAGTATGTGCACATCTCGAGGCAATATGCTCAACTCACTAGACGACGTAATCAATGTTAGTCACAAACTTGGGGCAATACCATTGTGCAACTCACATACTTAGACTACCATTGGCCACAGGCTAATACAGTGATTACATCGTTTGGTGAGTTGAGCTTATCGTCTCGGGGTTTTCCACATACTTGGGGGACTACCATTGTCCGGCGGCATTTATAACAAACGCATCCCAAGTGCCTTGGACCTGACCAAGAGTTCAAATAAGTACTGCGCGTGCTTATTCGTGGCATTTTACTGTTTAAATCAGCAAGAAGATGACACCACCTATGTTCAAGCATAACGATGGATCGACTTCTGGTGCAAAAAAAATCTGAAAGTATGCAGCTCCTCCACCTCTAAATTCAGAAGGAGACTAGGAAATCTCGACCAAGGTCCACCCACAACCCAAGCGGAATACTTGACGCTTTCGTCAGATGGTTAGATGTGAGCAAAGCGTCCTTTGTTGAATTGGGCATTTCCCAACATTTGAAAGGGAAACCAACTTAGCCGCGTTCGTGTCTTGTTGGCTTTGCGCGTTCGTCCTATCGGGCATACCAACGAGAACCATTCGTCCCGAGACTTTCAAGATGACATGTACGATGCTTAGAGGAAATAAGCTATGCCTCGCGGTTCCAGTACTTACCTGTATTTATTCTAGCTTAAACTCAATCTCTGAATCCCCCTCACCTGGTCAAATAGGAGATCCTTTCCCAATTCATTATGTGTACGGCTGGTTAGCAGCTTACTTCCAAACTCACTTTTATACTCCAGCCTCATGTCATCCTATCCAAAGATGGTCACCAAAAATTTTTGGAGAAGTTGGTGCAAAGCATTACAACGAGATGAATGCCCGTAAGAGGATATTCAAAGGGGAGTGCATTTCTCGGCTCTGCAAATCTTGCAGGAATGACAGAGATTTCATCTTTTGCGACAACGAAAAAGGGAGGGAGGAAGACTTTGAGTACTTCAAAGGTTTGCACTCCAGTTTTCTCGTTCTGCGACAAGGATCTCAATTTAAAGTTGAGCCTTATATGCCTCATCGATTCAACTGTCATTTTGGATTTAATCAAGCCTATGCCTTTGTCCTGTTGAAGAAGGACAACCGTCATGTTTCGCTCACTGAAGGATTTTGACTTCATAGTCAATATGATAATATCAACTCTCCATCCAAGCAACATTACCCATGAACTCGACTGCTTCAAAGAAGCATTTTTTTAGATGAGTACAGAGCCTGGTTGTTCAATGAGCGTGCAAATCTTCTTGAGTATTGTATCACATACATAGCCGTTAATGGAAACACAAACATACTCGTTGACGAGGAAATAACTCAAGAACAAAGAGACCGATTAACTGCCACGAGAAAAGGCAAAGCGCCTGCATAAAAGGACACATCATCTCGAGATCAAGCTTCAGGACGTGCAACTCAAAAGAGGAGGGAGGGACAAGTGAGGCAACGAAGCTCGGGCGAGGTTGCTGCTAGCAATGACGATCAAGATCGCTATTGGAAACGGTCTAAAGGGAGATCATTGAACAATGTTAAGAAATCTCCCCAAACTTTTTCCTTCCATATTGTTGAACTTCGGCCTTGTTAATGTACATGTACTACTTACAAGATTCTGTAGATCCACATGTTAGCACAATCATCAAATCACCATTCTTCGATAGGTGGAGGACAAAGTAGTGGACGTTCTATTCCCCTTAACCTCGAGCTAGCATCTCTTATCAATCAACGCCACCCTCAAACATAATTCATCAAGATGCACAACTGGAACCATCCCAACACTCTATCCTTCCTGGTGTGGAATCGTTTTTGTCAAGATACATGGCTGTTATCGCACGTCTTTGGTGCGACATCTGCTGGAAGCTTAGTAAGATTCCAACTGAAAACATTTCTTCTTTTAAAGGAAGTGCTGTGAAACAACTCCAATTTATGAAACAAGACGGAGTGGACCTGTCATCGTTGGAGCAACGAATTGCCGAATTCTTTAAGAAAGTCAAAAAGTATGATCAGACGCGGTTGTAGTTTTCAAATGCAATACCCGTCGAAACTCAAGTTGAGGAGCAATGTCTGGCACAAGGTGTTCTTAAAGAAGCTAAACAAAAACATTCTCAAACCGAAGCGCTTCTGCTTGACCAACAGAAAATCCTCAAAGATTCTAATTATCAAGAAACTCTCTTCGAAGAAACGATAAGTGATGCGCAGGAAAAGTTGAGAGAGATTCGAGCCTAAAATCTAGATCTCCAAGATCTTATGATCAGGGCTCAAGAACAACATGATGCATCATAAAAGGCTGTGAGCATTGATGGGTAAGAAGAAGTTAAGCGTATTCAAGACAGTCTCATGTTGACAGACGAAGATGAAGAAAAACTTGCTTTAGTAAAAAAAGAGCTAGAATCATACGAAGAAGACCGTATGAATTTTAGAATACTTTAGATCTTTTGCTTAGCTCTTATATTCCTTTGTTTTGTTTTTTTCTTTTGTTTATTTTTTTTGTATTTTGCGGTATGAGTCTATTTTGAAAACGAAACTTTGACATGAATTGAATTCATTTTTTACTTAACAAGATTTACAAACAATTTTCTTGATCACAAGTGTAAAAGTGCATTTAAAAGAAAGTAATTGAACTTGAATATGAACAAAAGCAACTAAGTCTAAAACCAAATGAGTCATTTCAAAAGAAATTTGACAAAAGAATTTACTTTAGAGTATAACATGAACAGAGATGATTAAACTTCAATTAATCTACATTATTTTGAACAAACGTGACACAAAGGGGTTTATTTTAATTATGACTGAACTTAGAAAAAAAGTGTTTTTAAGTTGCCTACATACTCCTGCAAAGGAGATCAAGTCAAACGTAGTTCAAAGGACCATTTGAATAGGTAGGGCCGTTCACAGTTTAAACTCATGAGGACTAGGAGTTTACCGTACACGGTTTAAGCTCATGTGGGTCAAGAGCGTCTATGACTTGGGCCCACCCATAGACAAGTGAAATGTTTTAACAGTTTAACCACGTGCAACATTTTTTTATCGATATCATTCATCAAGTAGTCCCATGTGCATGTGCTTTGGGATGATAGATATTTAAGAATTTTCCATTAATAGGGCCAGCTTGCACACCATTTTTATCAATCAACTTATAAGCACCTCCTAAGTATGCTTCTTGGATCACGTAAGGTCGTTCCCATTTTGGAGTAAATCTTATGCCCAATTTTCCTTGTAGTGATGATAGGCTTATTAATCGCCAATACCTTGTCACCAATTTGAAATGAGCGAACCCTTACCCTTTTGTTGAAAGCTCTAGAAATTTGAGCTCGATAGCATTCTAAGCTTTGTTGAGCTTGTAACCTCGATCTTCTCATCGAGAGCTTCTAACTCTGCCAACTGTAACTTTACATTGTACTCGTTTGTAAGACCTTCTTGGAGTTGGGGTTGTAGCCCGCTTTAGATAGAAGCTTATAGGCACTAGGGCCGAAGCCATAAGTGTGCTTAGTGGGCAACGTTTGACTTGTCCCAACTTGAGCTTCATCTTCAAACGGTTTAACTGGAGTTGTTTTTAGTGGTTCAATTCTTGTAAGTGGGAAAACAAGCTCCTCGTTGCAATGAGCTTGGCCTACGACTTGTTTGCCTTTCCACTTTGGATCAGGAGATGTGCCAACATTGCTTTTATCGTCCTCTTTTACAATAACTTGTTTCTTCACGTAAAACTTTGCATCTGCAAAGTACGACTCTGCTTCAGTAAATGGAGCTTCATTAGTGACCACATTTTTTATCAAACTGCCTTTTTCAAACATGAGGCACTGGTGCCATGATGAATGGACTACTCCGTACTGTTCATGGAGCAAAAATTTCTTCGACACAAAATTGTTAGTGCAATAAATCTATTCATGCTAACAATTTTAATTTCAACATCTGATAAAATTTGAGAATTAAAATTGAGCGACCGATAAATTTAATTTAACCAGATAAGACCAAAATTGATGCCAGATACATTTCTTAATTTTAAAAAGAATCACATCAAATTGACTTAAGCAGGTGAAAATTAAAATAAAGCTGATGATCATTCAGACTGACAAATCAACTTGCATGCATTGTTTTCAACTTTAGCATAGCTTAGCATCAGAACATTCCCCCTAAATCATATAATCCCTTACTATCATGATGCATTCCCCCTAACTTTTATATCCCTTACATCATTTTAAGAGAAAATAACTCATTTCTACGTACCTAAGTTCGTAAGATAAAATTACTAACATGAACACAAATAAATTGTAACACATTAATTAAATTAAATCACGTAGAACACATAGGTAACAAATTTCATGCAAATCACGTACACCCATTTTCGAATTAAAAAGTTCGAAATACTTAGCTCATTTCGATCATCCCCATTTCGTGCCTTAGAGTTGCAAAACGAGTTTCACACAACGGTTTTGTGAGAATATCGGCAATTTGATTTTCTGTGGGAACATGATCGATCTTCAAATCTTTCTTCTCGACGTGGTCTCGTATGAAGTGATGTCGGACGTCGATGTGTTTGGTTCGCGAGTGAAGCACTGGATTTTGGGTTATTGCGATTGCACTTGTATTATCACATAAAATACTAACATTTTCGCATTTATTCCCATAGTCCAACAATTGTTGCTTCATCCACAAAATTTGTGCACAACAACTCCCAGCTGCAATATATTCAGCCTCGCCAGTGCTCGTAGCTATGGAGTTTTGTTTCTTGTTGAACCAAGAGACCAATCTTCCCCCTAAGAACTGGCATGTCCCTGAGGTACTTTTTCGGTCTATTTTACACCCTGCAAAATCTGCATCTGAATAACCAGTTAGTGTAAAATCTCCTTCTTTGGGATACCATAATCCCACATTGATTGTTCCCTTTAAGTATCGAATTATCTTCTTTGTTGCAATCAGATGACTCTCTTTAGGCTTTGATTGAAATCTCGCGCATACTCCAACTGAGTAAGATATGTCTGGTCTACTTGCGGTTAGATATAGCAGCGATCCAATCATTCCTCGATACATCGTTTGATCAATGTCTTTTCTTTCATCATCTTTGTCCAATTTTTGAGAAGTACTCATGGGAATTTTGACTGAGGATTTTCCATCCAGCCCAAATTTCTTTATAAGATCTTTTGTGTATTTGGCTTGATTCACGAAAATCCCATCCTTGAGCTGTTTGACTTGTAGTCCCAAAAAGTAGTTTAATTCTCCGATCATGCTCATTTCGAATCTGTTCTGCATAAGCTTGGAGAATTTCTCACACAAAGAAATATTAGTGCTTCCAAAAATAATATCATCAACATAAATTTGCACTAATAAAATATGACCATTTTCTTGAATTCTAAAGAGGGTTTTATCGACTAGGCCCTTGGTGAATCCACAACCAATTAGGAACATCGACAAGGTATCGTACCAAGCTCGCGGAGCTTGTTTCAACCCACACAATGCCTTCTTGAGTTTGTAGACTTGATCACCAGTGCCTTTTACCTCAAATCCGGGTGGTTGTTCTACGTAAACTTCTTCTTCAAGTAAGCCATTAAGAAATGCGCTCTTTACGTCCATTTAATATACTGTGAAGTTCTTGTAGGCTGCATATGCTAGGAATATCCGGATTGCTTCGAGTCGTGCGACGGGGGCAAATGTCTCATCAAAATCTATGCCTTCTTCTTGTGAGTACCCCTTTGCGACTAATCTTGCTTTATTCCTAACAATGACGCCATCTTCGTTTGCTTTGTTCCTAAAGACCCATTTGGTGCCGATTACATTTTGGTGCGTTGGTCTTGGAAGAAGTTCCCATACGTCGTTACGCTTGAATTGGTCTAATTCTTCTTGCATTGCATCTATCCAACTTGGATCGGCTAGAGCTTCATTGATTTCTTTCGGTTCCAATTGCGATAGAAAGCATGAGAACATTGCATCTTGTTGGTCCCTTGTAGATGATCGTGTTCTAACTCCGTCTCTCGGATTTCCAATGACTAAGTCATGTGGGTGACTTCTTAGCCATTTTTGATTTGGTTGAAAACTCATTGGATTCTCAGAGTTTCCTTCTTGTTGAAATTCCACTTGTTGTGCCACTTGTTGAATTTCATCTTGTTGTAAATTGTTGACGGGTATTTCGTCGGGTTCATCTACTGGGATTTCTTCCATTTCGGGTGCAACTTCGGGTGTGGTCACGATTGGTACATCACGTACCACAGTGGGCATTGACTCAAATTGATGAGTACCTATGTTATTTGTTTCTTCGAAATCCTGCAACATATTTTCCTCAAAGATATTGTTAGAATAATTTAATTTAGAATTACTTCCCTTATCTTTGACTTCTTTTTCGTTTCTTTCGTCGAACACAACGTGAATTTATTCTTCTACCACCATTGTTGATTTGTTGAATATTCTGTACGTCTTGCTGGTGGATGAATATCCCAAGAATATTCCTTCGTTCGCACGTTCGTCAAAAGTATTTAAATAGGACTTTCCATTAACAAGTACAAAACATTTACACCAAAATGTATGAAAATAGGTGAGGTTGGGTTTCCTTCCTTTCCATAATTCATATGGCGTTTTGTTATATGACTTGTGGATTAGACTTCGATTTTGAGTATAGCAAGCCGTATTGATAGCTTCTGCCCAAAATCTCTTTGGTAGATCGGCAGCTGATATCATGACACGTCCAGCTTCTTTGAGTGTCCTGTTTCTTCTTTCAGCTATTCCATTTTGTTGCGGCGTTCGTGCGGCAGATAGTTGGTGTAGAATCCCTTGTGAATTGCAATAGGATTGAATCACGCCATTCACAAATTCGGTTCCTCGATCAGTTCGAATTGTTGTAATCTTCATATCTTTTTCGACTTGTAGTTGCTTTAGCAGCTCCGGCAACTTTGATTCAACTTCACTCTTTTTCTTTATGAATAACGTCCATGTGTACCTGGAAAAATCATCAACAACAACCAAAGTGTATTTCTTACCACTTATACTTACTGGGTCTACTGGACCAAATAAATCCATGTGCAGTAGACTTAGAGGTCTTGATGTTGGCTCTTGAGCTTTGGATTTGAAAGATGTTTTGATTTGTTTTCCCTTCTGGCATGCATCGCAAATTTGATCCTTTTTGAATGCAATGTTGGGCAATCCATCGACTAGCTTATTTTGTGCAAGCTTATTGATGGTTTTGAAATTTAGATGATTTAGCCTCCTGTGCCATTCCCAACTTGCTTCATTTGAATTGCTTGCCATCAAACATACAGAGTCCTTCGTTGTACTCCAATCAACAACATACATATTTTTCTTTCTCGATCCGGCTAGTACAACTTCCTTCGTAGATTCGTCTTTGACTTGACATTTATCTTTGAAAAATTCTACGAGGTAGCCTTTGTCGCAAAATTGACTTGTGCTAAACAGATTGAATTTTAATCCTTCGACAAATGAAACATCTTCAATTCGTAGGCCATTCTTCACAATTGTTCCGGTGCCTTTTGTCATTCCATATCGATCGTTTCCTCCAAAAACTACTTTTGGTCCTTCGATACTTTTGAACTCAACTAGACTAGCTTTATTGCCGGTCATGTGTCGAGAGCATCCGCTATCGAAATACCAAACTTCCTGCAAAAAAGATTAATTTCTTTTAGGTACCCATACTTGTTTGGGTCATTTTGTGTTAGTAATTTTTGGCATCAAAATCCACCTAGATCCCACTGATCCAAGAGTATGTGATTTGTAACCATTAAAAACTTTATAATAACGCACTTTCGAATAGTAATTCGGTGCGGGTTGGGAAGCTGATAGTTGCTTGATTCTATGAAATAGAGCAAATCTGGACTTGGTCCATGGTTTGTCTTCAAGCGACCAATCTTCTTCTGAGGGATATAATCTCCCAGCCCCAATTCTCGGAATTCTTCCCATATCCCTATGAGGTTTTATTGCACTAGACTCGTTGGTTCTCCTTTGAGATACAAATTTTTGCCTTTTAAAATTTTGTTGTCTTGCCAAGATATCATTGTGTTGATTCGGCCTTGCAACAATTTTCTGGGCATTAATTTTGTTTCCAACTCCTTGTCTCATTGTGCTATATTGACTTTTCACAAATTTTACCACTGGAACTTTATTGATTAAAGTAGTAGTAGAATTAGTCAACTTTTGAGGGGTTTTAGAACATGATGGATCGTAGCCTAGTCCGGCTTTATCTCCAGCGGGTTTTTACATGTTTACCATTTTATCCATTATTTTGGATGAACGCGTAAATGATGCGATTACTTCTCGAAGGTTATGTTCTCTAACCTCTCTAGCTTTGCACTCTTCTTGAAGTCAAATATTTTCGGCTTTCAAATTACTCATTTCATTTAGAGCATTTTGCAATTTTTGTTCCATTTCTTCCTTTTCAAGGATTAATGTATTATTGCGCTCTTTGATTTGAGTATGAGTGGCCATGACCTTTTGACAATCTTCCATAAGACTTTGAAATGATTCTTGAGTCTCGAAAGAAGTGTCAACGGAACTAAAGGAACTAAAAGAACTAGAAGATACCTCTTCGTCGATTTCGCGCGCCATTAAACATTCCTCATGTTCGGGTGTCTTGCCGACTAAACATAGAAGCGCCGTATCTTCTTGTGATGAATCACTCTCGTCACTGGATGATTCTTCGGATTCGCTTGCTTCTAGTGGATCACTTATCAAAGCTTTTCGTTTATCCTTCTTGAATCTCTTTTCCTTCGACTTGTATTCTTCCTGCGAAGGATTAGAAGTATTCGAATTTTTGCTTACCTTGGGGTGTGGACATTCTGCCATAAAGTGTCTAGGCTTTCTACAATTATAACACACATTTGTGTTATCTTCGACTTGTTCTTTTCTTGGTCTTCTAAACGAGCTTCCTTGTGGTGAATTCTTGAACTTGTTCTTTTACATGAACTTTTTGAACTGACCTTGATGTGGACGGTTGATCGACCATTAATGCGGATGTTCGTTCATCGCGTTCTTCTTCATTTCGTGTCTTGATCTCGAACTCATACGCCTTGAGATCACTAAAGAGTTTATCCGTAGATAATGTCCTTAGATCTCTATGATCTCGCATCGCGGTTACTTTCATATCCCAATTAGAAGGTAGTCCACGCAATACTTTGAGCGATATTTCTTTCTGGGTAATGGTCTTTCCCAGATCTGTGATTTCTCCAAGGATTTTGATCAATCGAGCTTCCATGTCGGTGATGCTTTCGTTCGGTAGCATTTTGAAATCTTCGAACCTCTTCATGGCAATGGTTAGTTTGTTGTCTTTTTCTTGCTCATCGCCTTCACCGATACTAATGAGAGTATCCCATATTTCTTTTGTCGTGGTGCACTTTCGAATCTTTGGAAATATGGTGTCATCGACCGTTTTGAACAAAATGTCCTTGGCAATATTGTCCAAGTTATTTCGTCCTCTATCTTCCTTTGTCCACTCCATTTTTGGCTTTGGAATATATCGTGGAGCATTTGGATCTCGTGGGGTAGCTGTATTAGCTTCCATAATTTGGATAGGACCATTTGTGATGACTTCCCACATTTCATCATTTAAAGCAGATAAGTGCACCTGCATACGTATTTTCCAATCATCAAATTTATCAAGTGAGAAAAGCAAATTTTGAGCAAGAACCATATCTCTCTTCATCTTGAAGATTTTGAGATCCATCTAGCAGTCAAAATTGACTCAAATAGACAACTGCTCTGATACCATTTGTTGGTCCCGAAAGGGTGGCGAGAAGTCTAGAGGGGGGGGGGGGGGGGGTGAATAGACTTCTCTAACTTTTTCAACTTCTTTTGCAAACAACACTTTGGTAACTTCAACTCTAAGTAACAAGCATAAACAAGTATAACAACTTAGAGTGTGCACAGCGGAAAATGTAACGGCAAAGTGTTATGCTTTAATTGTGTCGTGCTCAAAGAGAGATTTTATACATGCATCACGTTAGAAACACTTGATATAGATTAAGGATGATGTATGTAAAATTTCACTTGCATGCAAACGAGGGAACTATCAAACCCAGACATATAAAGATACGTAATAAACCGTAACGGGTTAGTTCACAGATGATATAAGCATGCACGAAATTAAATGAGCAGTAAGTAAATAAAGAGAGAGAGAGATTTATAGTGGTTCAGAGGTGGTGCAATCCTCCTAGTCCACTCTTCTCCTTTCACTCCAAGGAGGAAATTCACTATTCTTCGATCACCCAGATACAATAGTGAATAAGTGCCCAGCGACACTTCTTCGAGTGCTTCGCACAAAGCTACACTCCACCAAGGTTTTTCGCAAGCTCCTCTTGTTACTCTGCCTTCCCGAGTACTTCGCACCAAGCTGTACTCCTACACCATGAGAACTACGCACCAAGCTACGCTCTCACTGGGTTTTCACAAGCTCCCCTTGTTACTCTGCCCTTTACAATCGAGTGCTACGCACAAAGCTACACTCCAACTGGGTTTTTCACTCTCTCCAGTTACTCTACCCCTTTTCTACACTCAGTAGAAGATTTACAATGAGATAAAATTTTTCTCTCACTCAGACTTGAATTTAATCGTGTATTGCTCAATATATCACTTGATGATTGATTGGATAATTTTCTTCGTTGTTCAAGTGTTTTTTTTTTAATCTCTGCTTGTTTTCAAGTCTGCTTGGGCATTTTATAGCCAATGAAAGCTATTTGCCCGTTGATCAACTTTCGATCTTGATCGTCCATTTTGAATTTGTAGTTGATCAAATAATTTTGCCAACTTGGTCTGCAAAATCATTTCGCCGTCTGTCAGAAGATTTTGAGTAATCTTGCCGTTGCTCTCCTTTAATCTGACAAAGCTTTTCTTTGGAATGGGTAGCCTCCAAATTTGAATTTCTCTGGCATGACTTTTGTTGAATTATTGATCTGATGTGCCAAGTTGATCAAATAATTTATCTGCTGATTCTTGCTTGAGTATTAAAAAGATTTCCTTCGTATATCAGCTTCTTCTTCTCCTTAGACTTCCTTCGCAGAAACAGAGCTTCAAAAGAATGTTTCTGTCTAACTATGATGTCATGTTCCACCTTATATCATAAACTAGTATCATGTTCCACCTTATATCATAAACTAGTATCATGTTCCACCTTATATCATGGACTAGTATCATGTTAGGCTACTATCATGACCTTGATATCATGTGTTCATAAAATTACTTCAGGTGGGAGTCGAACTGTGGATCATTTAGTTTACCTTGCAAAGCTTTTTCCATCTCGACTAGGTAACCAATTGATATTCTTCAAGACTTAAATTCTTTTGTCTTATCTCTTCACATGGGTTTCTCAAGCCATACCACACTGTGATGTCATCATCCGATAGTAGTGACGTCATCATCCGATATATCTTACTATCATGTTATAAAAATGTTTCTTCATGATAGTTCTACCCGATATCACTTCCTGATATCTTCTTTGTGATATTACTTCCCAATATCACTACTTCATGATAGCATTTCACTTTACACAAAAAATGCTTCCAATGGGATTCAAATTACGGATCATCAAGTATCAAGCATGCTTCAGTAAGTCTTCTACCATTTCATCCATCTCAACCTTTGATGACTTGATGCTTAATAAATGTGTTAAGCTATGATCCCGCTTTCATTTATTCTTCCTTCAAAGCTGCTTTCACGTAGACTTCATGGCAGTGGTGCACCATACTTTGTGAACCAGAACTGACTCAAATAAAATAAAATTGGGGTCTACAAAATACATTTGGCTCATCAAAACTTATACAATATATTCCTAACAAAGCTGCAGCTAGTCCAGTCCGACTTCGAAGAGCTTCGGATGAATGAGGATGAGACTATCATCAACTTTCACACACGCGTACAAGAACTGGCGAATCGTGCAATGGTCCTTGGTGAACCATTCTCGCAAGCGAAGCTTGTTAAGAAAATACTGAGATCTTTATCCCCCAGGTTCAGAATGAAAATCACGGCTATTCAGGAACACGACGGCTGGGAAAACAAAACTGTTACTCAATTAATGGGAAATCTTAGAACCTCTGAAATGGAAATTTTAACTGATCACACGAAAACGAAAAAACAAAAAAAAATGTAGCTTTTGCCGCTGAAGGAAATGATGTTGTATCTGATTCAGATGAAACAGGTGATGATACAGTTGTCTTTTTGACTAAACAGTTATCTAAAATTCTGAAACAGGTATCCAAAAATTCACGCGACAGAAATCGACAAAGAGGAGCAACATCGTCCAAAGCTGGTCCCAAGACAGGTTCATCAAACTTCAAACAATATGTCTCACGTTCAGGACAGTCCAAAGAAAAACCTAACAATAAAGGAATTAAGTGCTATGAATGTGAAGGCTTTGGACATGTACAAGCAGAGTGTGCCACCTACCTTAGACGCAAAAAGTCTATGTCAACCATTACCTGGAGTGACGATGAGCCTGATGTTGAAACAACTGGATCTGATGTCGAAGAAATCTCGGGTAACTTTGTCGCATTTACTGCACGTGTCGCTGGCTGTTCGGAATCTATTGAAGGAGCTGACTCAATGGGTGGTGAATATGTCTCCGCGGAAGATTTAGAACTAAATGCCTTGTCTTTTGAAGTTGAATTTAATAAGTTGTATCCCAAATGGGAAGCCCTACAAAAAGCAAATCGTAAACTAGCTAGTGAGATAGAGATTGTAACAAATGCTAGCAAAATATATCAAACTCAAATAGCTGATAAGAATGTACTGCTTAAAGAGGCAGCTGACCGAGAAGAAAAACTACAAAACGAAGTACAGACTGGGAATGTACTACTTAAGGAGGCGGCCGACCGAGAACAGAAACTACAACAAGAAGTACAGACCTTGAAGCAGGAGCTAAGCACCTACAAACGACAAATCCAAATGATGGACACCACTTCAACACTTGATAAAATCCTTGATTCCGGAAGAAAAACTTCTGCAAAATTTGGTTTGGGCTTCACCGGAAGCAACTCAAAAGATAAAACGGTATTTTTCAAAGCGTCTGGACCTGATCCAGAGGACATCCCTAAATCCAGCACAATGAAACGCACCCATAGTATAGTAAGATCAAATAAGCTACATTATAAACTCTATAACCCCGTATGTCACTATTGCAGATTACGAGGCCATACCAGACCTGAATGCTACTACTTTTACAAGGATCAAAGAATCGAGAAGTTCAGGCACAAGAACATTCAACCCTTTACAAAACAGATTTGGGTTAAAAAGACTTGCTATATTTCATTTGTTTCTTTTCACTCTAAAAGTGCAGGAAGAGAAGAGAAATGGTACTTTGACAGCGGGTGTTCCCGTCACATGATAGGAAATGTCAAATTCCTAAGTAACGTAAATGCCAGTAAAGGTGAAGTTACCTTTGGCGACGCTATTAAAGGTCAGGTTACTGGCGTAGGCACACTAAATCTTGCCAAAGCTAGACAAAGTATTGCTTGTCAGTGGCCTTCATGCAAATCTTATCAACATAAGTCAACTATGCGACTAAAACTGGAATGGTGGTTTCACCAAAAATAGCTGCAGTGTTATGGACAAAACAAATCAATGCGTTATAGAAGGTAAAAGGTCAATTGACAATTGCTATATTCTAACTAACATATCTTCTGTTGCAGGACCAGCATAGATGAAGCTGAGCTATGGCACCAAAAAACTGGGGTATCTGAGTTACAGACTACTTGATAAACTAATGAAGATAGAAGGTGTTCGTGGTTTACCCAAGATAAAAGTTGAATCAACCATTTGTGGTGCCTGCCAAGCTGGGAAACAAACTAAATCATTTCATCCAGCTCAACATACCATAAACACGAGTCACTGCCTAGAACTGATCCACATAGATCTCATTGGTCCTACTCAAACAGAGAGTTTTGGAGGTAAGAAATACATACTGGTATGTGTTGATGTTTTTTCACGTTTTTCGTGGGTAATCTTTCTCAGGGAAAAATCCAAGCACTTGAAGGTTTCAAAACAATGGGACTGAAACTCCAAAAGGAAAGAAATGAACCTATTATTCGAATTCGAAGTGATCACGGACGGAAATTCGACAACAACTTGTTCGATGCCTTTTGCAATCAATCAGGAATTACCCACGAGTATTCAACACCAAAGACACATCAACAAAATGGAGTCGTTGAATGAAAAAACCGCACCATTCAACAAATTGGACGAGTCCTGCTCAACGCCAAAGGATTACCTCAAAAATTCTGGACAGAAGCTGTAAACACTGCATGTCACATCCCCAACCGAGTCTATCTTCGGCCAGGCACAAGTTACACACCGTATGAATTATGGAAAGGTAAGAAACTGAATATTAAATACTTTAACATTTTTTGCTCACGATGTTTTATTTTGAAGGATAGAAATATTGTTGCAAAATTTGAACCAAAAAGCTACGACGGGATCTTTCCCGGTTATTCAACGAATATCAGTGCATATCATGTATACAACAAAGTGACCAAGACCATCATGGAGTCTAAAAATGTTGTAATTGATGATCAACCGAATGATATTGTTGAAGTTTCACAACCTGAGTCAGTGACAGAACCTGATGCAAACTGTTCTGAAACTCCTGATCGTGAAACTCCTGAACCAGATCCAGAGTCACCTACACCATCACCAACGCCATCTGAACCTGACCCAGAACCAAAATCAGAATCTGACACTGATCAAGACGACATTGACATTCCAACACGCATCCATAATAGATCATCCATCTTCAAAATTAATTTTGCCATCATCTTTGATGATAAGGTCTACAGGTTCATAATCTCTAATTCCTTTTGTTAATTTTATGAATATTTTAGGGTGTCATTGTCTAATGTGTCCTGTGAAATACCTGCAATTTTTCTTATGTCTAAAGCTAAGTTTTTATGTGTTCCTTTACCTAATTTGGTGCCCTCTACTTCAATATCCTTGCATTCATCAAATCTTGACAATTCTTCATCTTTGCTAGTGTAATTATTCTGCATCTGTGATAGAATCTATTTCAGGATCAGGGAATTTTTCTTTTGAATTAATGGTTTTGTTCCTACATGCTCTCACATTGCATCTATGTCTTTTTTTTTGTGCGTATCTCTCTATGATTGATTTGTCCTCTAATCCAATTTTTTTTTAAAATGTTCTCGCAATTAGTCCTTTTCGTTACCTAACTCTAAATTGCGGATTAATTCTCTGTGTTTGTTTTTTACTGTTTCTGTGTGTTCACTAAATGTCCTATCTATGTTGTTTTGACTGCTTTTGATATGATAATCCTTTGATTATGCCTTTTTGTTGGTGTTTCTTGTGCTAAAAATTGGAATTCTATAAGGTTGCTTGAATGGTAAATTTGCTGCAAGTTGATATTCGTATGTGTTTATGTGGATATACCTATTGATTTACCTGCAATCTCCATAAAAGTGTTATCTGTAATCTTGCTCTGTGTTATGTGTTTAGTCTGGTCATGACCGTATGTGTGTTTATTTGTGTGTTTTCCCGTGCTATCTGGTATGAATTTGTGCCTAAATTTGATTTATATGAATTTGTGCCTGATTTGGCTTTATTTGAATCTCTGGCTGAATATGCTTTACCTGAATGTGCTTACTGTCTTATTTACCAATATGTCTTTTTGAGTGACCCAATTGTGTGCTTTTTGTATAATTTGCTACGAATTTGTGCCTGAATGCGTTTATTATTTGGTATGTTTTATCTACTTAATCTGCTCCAACTTGACTTGTGCTTATATGTTATCACGTTATGCTTTTCTCGTTTTGTTTCTAATCTTCTTATGCAGGTTCAGTCCCATAGGGCACTCCGTCAGACTCAATCCACCAATATAGATGTTCACCTTTGTCAATTTATTGACAAAAAGGGGGAGTATATACTAAGGGGGAGTATGAATTAAGCACAAAGGGGGAGTATGGGTTAAGGGGGAGTTTTGGTAAAACTGTTGGAATTGGAGTCGCACTGATTGGTAGCAGTTGGATGATGGTTGGATGGTGGTTATTTTTGGCTTCTGATTATTATTGGATTCATAATTCATATTATTGGGATTTGGCTTCTGATTATTATTGGGATTCTTATTACCTTCTGAACTTCAGTGGATTCTTATCTATATCTTATTACTCACATCAGTTCAGCGGATTATCTATGGATTATTAATATTTGAGTGTGATACAACTTGGGATACAGTTTTCTGTTGGGATTATTATCAGCGGATGAAGCTACATTCCATATGACATGGTAATTTCTCAAAATAATTCTAACCCATAGGTTTACATGTCAAGCAAGTATACTAAGGGCCACCTATTAATAAAATTGTTTGAAAGTGAATTTATTTTGGCCCTAAGTATACATGCATTAGTTTTTGCCAATTAAATTGCTAAAGGGGGAGATTGTAAGTGTACAAATGATACACGTAAAAAACCCTTAATATAAATTGGCTAATTTAATTATTAAAGGGTTAGAATTATTTAATGTGAAATACTTTATGTTATACGCTTGAACCATCTCATATTTATGTTGCTCCACAGGTTTGAAATTAATATTGAGCTATTATTATTTAACATGGAATTAATTATTATGGTCATGGTATATTTCAAGTGAGCAGCGCCTGGAGCAAAAGGCATGATTATATGGTTTATTATGGCACTCAATGGGCTTATGGAATCAAAGCTATAATTAAGGAGTTTATTATCTTTGAGTGGCTTTGGTAAATCTCAAGTGAGTGGATGGCTACTTCAAATCGAATGTGTATGGTTGCGGTTTATCGAAATGAAATGGATGCTAATATTAAGGATCAAGGTGATGGGTTAAACAACTATAAAAAGAAGCCTCTCCAAAGAGGAAAGTTGTCAATTTCGTGAACTGCTATATTGAGCAAAATCTACACAAGTGCTATTTAAATTAATCAGCTAAATTATATTATTATTATTATTGTAGTTCAATTCTGGTCTGCACAGACAGTACCTGGTACAGCTGAAGCTTCGCTTGAAGATTGCTATGGCATGCACGGTTCAGTCCTGAATAGGTGTTAGGAAGGGTTGTAGTGGTAAAGGATGAGGGCCATTTGTACTTACCTCTTGTAATACTCCTTGGTGAACATCTATAGTGGATTGGGCATACGTGAGTTGCCCCGCAGACGTAGGAGAAGCGCTCCGAACTGCGTGATCAATCTCTGAGTACTTGTTTTATTTTTATGCTTTTATATTTTGTTATTTATGTTCATTAAATAACCTAATTAATTGATAATGCAATATCTCTTCTAAAAACAAGTAGAACATTGGTGAATTTGGTTTCCTCCTCCACATTCCATTCTAAGTACCTATCGAACTTGCATTGGTCTAGCATTAGACTCCCAAGATTGGGAAGTTGTGCAATTGTTGAAATTGTAGACACCAATTCAAACGTATTTCCTTAATACTTGATGGAAACTTGCCGATGGAAGTTGAGGACTTAATTGGACAAGAAAAATTGTCGAGGACTTAATTGGACAAGAAAAATTGTTGAGGACCGAATTGGTAATTTCGCAATAGTCGGGAGCCCATTTCGGTAATAAACTCTTTGAAAAACATATATATATATATACATATCTTCTATTATAATATAGCAGAACCTTAGTTTTCCCGCTCAATGAAAGAAAGTTCTAGATCAATTATAAAACAATTATTACTGATACTAATAAGGAGTAATGATTGAATGTTAAAAGATAAAAGGAACCGAATAGGCAAAGTCACATCATTAAATTACAGAACTGGACAGTTCACTCTCCAATAACACAATTAATATCTAATAATTATTAGTTTAGCTATAAATAGTTCAAACTGACACCTAATTCTTCAAACGAAAGGTGCTGCCAAAATACTCCAAATTTCTTTCGAAATGCCATCTCAATACATCCTTGCAAGCCCTCTCCATACAAGGAGAGCAATCTGAGTTCGAACTGGTCAGAACCTACCCTACGAAGTTCCTGAGATAGTTCATGACGAAGAGGTAATGTTAATATAAGATATTATGTAATATTTTTCTGAATCCTTATTAACAGTTGCTATTGTTTCATTCTGTTCTGTTCAAAGTGTGGGTAAGACATATTTGTTTTCCTATTTTGACACAAACAAATAAATAATTTTTTTAATTTATGTTACTTATTCATATTTATATAAACAATCTTTTCATCATTTAACACTCTCATAACAGTAAATGCAGAGCTCTCTACCTACTGTTCTGCCTTGGATGGGGATCAAGAAATAGACCTTTTGTCAAAAATGATTGAAGAAGATTATAATAGAAGATTTGTTTATAGCTTTATTTGATATTCTAACTACTTTTTTAAATGTTTTTAACAACTTTTAGGAAGCATCACAGGTGTTGAAGTTAAATGAAGCAGGACAAATTTTGTTTACAGAAAAAAATGGCATGTTCAATTTTACATTGAAAAATAAATTTCAAGATAAAAGTATAAGCAAATTTGAGTTAAAATGAAGCAGCACACAGTCTGTTTACCTAAAAAAAAAATCAGTAATAATAAGAATTAATATCTGAAGGCTGATTGAAAATAAGTTAATTGAAAAATTAGAAAATTAAAAAATAATAATAATTGTTCATTGTAAGAAATTATGAACTACATTTATTTCCAAACTTTGAGAGTAAAAAAAAGAGATAGAAACTGGATTGATCTACACGAGCTTGGATAGATAAAAATACAGACTATAACTAAAATTACAATCTACATATACCACAGGGAAGATCTATCAAAGTTTATTAAGAAGAAGTAACTTATCTCAGACGGGTCTACACGAGCAAATTCAATCTCACTGAGTCAGTGATGAAGGTGATTTGAAAAAAATACAACTTAGAAATTAGATCGAACCTGTGCATAAATAAAGTATACAAATTGTAACTCAAAATTCAATCTATCTATATAAAATGTATGGAATACCTAAAAAAGATTATTAGAATAAGAAACTTATCTATGACGGATCTACAGGACAAATCTGAAACCCCCATTGTCAATGCTAAGACGGCGTACAGGGTCAGGTAGAGCGACGGTTGACCGAACAATCTTGCAACAGATAAGCACAGAACATTCATCCATTGATAGTTGCTGAAGAAAAAAATATGTATTTCGAAACCTAAGTTTGAGATTTAGCGGAAGAGAGAAGAAAGACATTTGCTCAGCCGGTCTCGAGTTCGGCCGAGTGTAGAAGCCGAATGATGAAGCTGAAGAGTTTTGTCATTTTATATTTAGGGTTAGGTTTAGATTATGGACTCGGCTATGTTATGGGCTTTTTTTGCGAGTTAAGTTAAAATTATATAAGTTTGGTCCCAAAACGCAAACTATTAAGCAATTAAATTAATTGTGTGGTTTGAAAGGCCCTATAATATTTTGGGTCAACCATGTTACATTATAAATTAAATTATGTGTGTATGTGTATTTATATTTATTATACAATTATTGTTGTATTTATTAATTTATTAATTAATTTTTTGGGTTTTCTAAATTATTATATGTGTGTATACATACACATACATACATATATATATATATATATATATATATATATATATATATATATATATATATATATATTTATTTATTTATTTATTTATTTATTTACTATTTTTAGTTTCAATTTTATGTATGTATATTTATGTATACAATTATTATATTATTATTGAAAATGGTGATGCTGATTAATACTCATTAATATTTTACTTTTAATTTTGATAAATAATTGGTCGATTTTATATAAATTGGATACACATACCCATGCATATATTTATTTCTACGTATCTATATTTTATATATAAATACAAATATATATATATATATATATATATATATATATATATATATATATATAAAACAAATTAAATATTTATATATAGATTTTTTCTTAAATTTACTTATTCACAGGAATTAAAATTTTAATATGTAGTGATTGTCAACAATGTTGTAAACTTTTTAACCGTGCACCGCACAGGGCAAATACTAGTATATGTATATAGTTGAAATTGTAGTGTATTTTTAGTATTAATCCAATACATTTAAAAGTTTGCTTTATACACTCATATTTCAGCAGAAGGATTCTAAGTATTATATTCTAATAGAATGCGTTTACAGAGTAAATATAAATAAAAGAGTTACAGTACAATAGAGAAATATTAATATTATTATTCAAATTTAAACCATAAAAGTAATATCAAGTTGTGATTATTTTATGAATCACTTTGGTCATACTCTTGGCCTCTTTCTCCTCCTTCTTTCGCCTCTTTTTATTTTAGCGCACATGTCATCAAATTTCCTCATCCTGACACGTACAACTAATTTGAATTTATTCCAAGTCTCATTCACAGAGTTCGACTCATGCTCAGAGTTGATCCTAGATGGCTCTACCATTCTTTTCAATAAACAAGAAAAGAGATTAGAAGGACTTTTTTTTTTTGAAGGGAGATTAGAAGGACTTGACACATCAATAGTAAAAATATATTTTGCATGCATATTTTATCTAGAAAGTGTTCAATGCAAGCTTAGTAAGAGAATATAACATTTTTCTTTAAAATATAATCATAACTCTATTCTGTCCCACCAAAAAAAAAAACAAAAACAAACAAAAAAAACAAACAAAAAAAAAACAAAAAAAAACAAAAACAAAAAAAACAAAAAAAAAACAAAAAACAAAAAAGCGGTTTGTACATATATCGACATATGAAAGCCACAAGATGTATAAAGCCATGTTTTGATGAAAAATTTTTATATGACTGACTCGTAATATAAATCAATTTTGTATTCATTAATATTGTACAAACATGCCAATTTAAACACCAAGTCAAAAATGATAATGAAAAAAATAAAGTGAAAAATTAAGTTAGTTAATTTCACTTACCGAATATCTTGACATTGAGTTGCTTGTTTCCTATATCCCGTGCAGATTCCTCAATATTCTTCACCCAACTTTCAACAGTGGGATTGCAATATTGCACAACGATCTTATTCAATGTAAAAACATCATCAAAACTAGAAGGCATTAGTCGTAAGTTGCGACAGAATTCCAAAAGTAATTGCTCAAGGCAAGGAAAGGACTCAGCAGCATAACTAATATTCCAAATTTGAATATCAACATCAAGTAATTGGAGGGTTTTGAGTTTGGGGAATTTGGTTTCCTCCCTCACATTCCATATTAAGCCCTCCTCAAACTTGCATTCAAATAGTATTACACTCTCAAGATTGGGAAGTTGTGCAATTGTTGAAATTGCATACACCGAAAGAGTAATATAAGATAAATGTATTTCCTTAATAGTTGATGGCAACTTGCGGAGTGGAAAACTTTCATAAGCACCACCGGATAACTCAAGATTTTCAAGATGATGGAGAAAGTCAATTTCAGGAAAGCCTTCAGAACTTGAGACTCCACAACTCAAAGTTTTGAGATAGGGAAGCTTTCTCAATAAATCTTCATGCATTGGAGTGAGTGGACATGGCGAAACCCAGGTTTGCAATTCTTTTGGACAAGCAGGAATTACTTCAATCATAACTGATTTTGATTTCTCAATGCAAGACTCATTGCAACGACAGACATTACTAGTAATAATCATATGTCTTAATGTACTCATATTCCCCAAAAAAATTGGTAAATGCCCCCTACTTGATTGCAACTTTAATGTTATGAGACACTTAATATTCCGTAGTAATAATGGTGAGACAACATCATATTCCATTCCATATACTTTGAGATCTAGAGACCTTAGATGAGCTAGTGAGCTAACTTCAGACAAAAATGATTGGTCTACAGAGATTCCTTCTAAATCCAAGATTGTGAGATGTTCAAAATTTTTAGCAATCCATGAGGCATTATAATAAAAGGATAAATAATGATGATCGAAAACCAAAAATGTTTGAATAGAAGAATTCTGTGGTACCAATTCAGAAGCATTATCAGATGTCGAATGCATATGAAAACATATTCGACGTGGGGTAAAATTTAGAGTTGGATCCCACTTCTTTTCCATATTAATTATCTTCAAGGAAATTTCTTCTCTAGCTTTTGTTAAGCAAAAGTCATGTACCAAATCATGAACTATGCATGATTCAATGCGACCATCATAATTCTTTCCAGACACCATAATTAGGTTACTGCTAACCAGATGGTTTAAGTAATCCTCAGCCTCATCTTCTACTCTCCCTTTCTCTGTCATTCCTATGATGAATCCTTCAGATATCCATAGTTTTATTAGTTTCGAAACTTCAATTTTTTCATCCTCTGGGAATGCAGCAAAGTAAAGTAAGCATGGTTTCAAATGATCTGATAAATACTTGTAACTAAGCTCTATCACATCATTGCTTTGTATTCTATCTCCAATATGACATGTGAGTTTAAAGTAAGAAGAAATTCACGCCATATTTGTTCACTCTTTTAACCTTTTTCAAGAAGACCCGCTATCAAACCAATTGTCAAAGGTAATCCCCCACATTTTTTTGATATTTCTCTTCCAACATTTTCAAGCTCTTCAGGACATCCCTTCCCTTTAAATAACTTCACTTGCAATAATTCCCAACTCTCATCAATAGTGAAGAAAGGAAGACGACAAATATGTTTGGCATCAGAAACCACACTTTCTTGTCTGCTTGTTAAAATAATTCTACTTCCATTGTCACATGAGGGAAAAACTCTATTCAACTCTTCCCATACTTTTTCACTCCAAATATCATCCAACACTATGAGGTATCTCCTTCCCATAAGGCTTTTGCGAAGCTCTTCAGCTACACTGTCAATCTCTGTCTTGTGGCCACAAACATCCTTATATATTTCATTCAACAAGTTCTTACAATCATATTCTTGAGAAATAGTACACCATGCACGCTTGTCAAAGTGGTTGACTACATTTTTCTCCTCATACACTCTCCTTGCTAAAGTTGTTTTTCCCAATCCGTCCATACCAGTAATTAAAATAACTTCTCTCTCATCTGACCCATGAATAATATGTTCTATGATAGTTTTTTCTTCCTTCTTGAAACCCACAACTATAGCATTATCTGGATTAGAGATGTTTGGCATCATTTTGATCTCGAAAAGCTTGTATTATGTCTACAATTACAGGGTTTGGTTAAAATATATTCAATATTTTTCATCCATGCATCAGAATAAAAGAACAAATTAAAGTAAGAAAGTGATAAATTATGAGAGGCAAAGAACTTGATAAGGGATGTGATGAAAAGAGAAGAGTGTTGGCACAAAGAGGGCAAATTATATCATGCACCGTGGTGCATGATCACTCATGCACCGCGGGTCATTTTTTTAAATGAAAAGAAACGGTGTTTGTTTTCCGCTGTTTCGCACCTTTTTGCAAAAAGTAACCCTGTTATTCAGTGTCATTTTGTATACTCTGCAGTTTCAGTTCAACACAACTACAGTTTCATTTCGATATAACTATAGTTTCATTAGATATTTATAGACTCAAATATGTGAAAATGTTATTTAATTTTATTTTATATACACTATAGTTTCATTAAAACACAACTACATGATCATTTTGATATAATTACAGCTTTATTGTACAATATACACTCAAATATGTGAAATGTTATTCAGTTTCATTTTATATACACTGCAATTTCATTTCACTATAACTACAGTATCATTTTGATATAATTGCAGTGTCGATTTAGATATACTGTAGTGTCAGTTGGTGTTTAATACATCAAACAAGCGGACTCCGTTAACTATAACGGCGGGCTGTTTCTTTACTTAAAGAAACGGCGCCGTTTTTTACCGCGGTCTATGATATAACGACTCCACAAAGAGGATATAAATTAATATTAAAGTTTTTACTTTTTCTTTTCTTTTTAGGAAATATAAAGGTATCTTTTAGAAATGAGCTGCCATAAATTGGAAACTTTATACAGTAATAAGTAATTACAAGTAGTGTTTTATGGGAAGTGAGAATTGAAAGAAATGGAGATCAGAGAATAAACGAAGGAGAATTGATTTTTGGTGTTAAATGATTGAGGTGAAGACTTTAGAGGATGGTGGTTAATTGTGTGGACGCGTCATGCCCATGTGAACAAAAGTTGTTGGCAGAGATGTTGTTTAATCTTTTGGTCTTATTCATTGACTAGTTATAGTCACTATTGCAAAAATCGGTCTAGGCCCTCGCTTAGGCGTTAGGCGTCCTTACGTTGTGACGATTTTCCCCTAGGCGCTCGCCTAGTGCTTAACTCGACCGATTCCGTCGAATTTAGTCGAGTTAACTTGTCCATTTTGGTCTAGGTAGCTAAGTTAACCCAGTCGTCTTGGCCTTACTAATTTTTTTTTAGCTAGCCTAGGCCGTCTTGGCGCTAGGCGCTACTCTACCGCTCGACTAGCACCTAGCACCTACTGCAACCGTGATTATAATATGAGTATTGCACTATTAATTTAATGCCCTATATAACAATTAAAATAAGAAACTATTTAATACACTTTTCAAATAATAAATAATTATATGATTAAAATTAATATTTTCAACTTGTAATAAAAGTAATAGTAAATATGAGTTTTGTTGTAGATAGTTATAATCGAGAATAAAAATGATTTCTTAACAATTTTCATATTAAAATAAATTAAGCATTCTTAATGCAATATTGATGATGGGTCAGTAAAACTTAACTTATTGTTTTGTTAAAAGTAAGATAATTATAATAAGCTTCCTGATGTTGTTGAATAATAATTAAAAAGTTGTGCAATTATGTTATAACATATGAATTCATAAATTTCCTTATGTATATGATTGGAACCTCAAATGTTGTTATATATAAATATTCATCTTGTAAACTCTCATTGACATTTTAAAATATTATTTAAAATATTATTTAAAATATAAATAGCGAAATTTTATCTCATACATAGTATATCAAGTTGTAATAAAATGTACTTTTTAATTAAAGTAATATAGATTTGGAATAGAAAATTAAAATTTGTGCTATAACAGATAATGTTTGATTTAAGTAAAAAAAGAAAAACTATATTTTTAGAATAATTATAGCAATACATTCATATATCTTTTAGGATGAAAATTCTAACAAATAATAGCTTTTATATTTTTTTAATTTTGATGTCTTTTCTATTAAATTTGTTCTACGCTCTTCTAATAATCTAGCTCACTCTCTTGCTACAGCTACCTATTCTTAAGCAAATAGTGTGTACCAGAACTCTTTCCTTCTTGACTTTATCTCGATTCCGTTTTAATAAATCAAGTTTTGATTTGCCTTCAAATATATGCTTTAATCCCATGAGAACACACCTCCAGAGAAAACTAAGATTAAATCTCAACCTTACATTTGTAAAAATTCGATGAAAATGCAATTAGGTCATCGAACTTTTAAAAAAAATACAATTAAGTCCCTGAATAATACAAATTCATGCAATTAGCCCCAAAATGACCTGTTCAAAGAATTTTATTTCTTGTCGTAGAAATCGAACCAAACAGCAGAATAGATCTATTCTAATATTCAATTCGCAATATCTTTCACGAACCAAACCTCACATATAATTCATACTAACAAAACTATTTCAGAAATTAAAGAAAGTAAGTTACCTCTATTGATATGAACACCTCGAGTTACGTTGATTGAGAAAACTTGTCAAAGATATAGCATAGCTCAAAATCTGAAATTAGATACAAAAATAATCAAATGAATTAATAGCCTAGCAAATCTGCACTAATCATCGTTAAACTAATGAACATATATTACAGTTTACAGAAGCAAGTAGTTTATATATAATATTTGAGAAAGGACATAATTACCTCTGCAAGTGAATGTGTTTAAAAAGACAGATGTTTCATCAAAGTAGAAGTAAAAGGAATTTAAGAAGAAATTGAGAGAATAGAGAGCAGTTGATATAGCAGCGGAAATTGATCGGAAGAAACTGCTTTAATTTATAAGAAAGAAAATGTTGAAGGGGAGAGAACTAAGTGTGACAATGTATGGTATTCCTACAAATAAAATAATTAATTTCAATTTGACATATTCATTGATAAACACTTACCAACAACTACAAAATTTTTTATCCTCTCAACCATAATCGTTTTGTCATTTTCTACGTTTATTTTCAACTTACATTATAAAAACATGTATATATTAATTTCAAGTTGATGCATTCATAATCATTAACAAAGACTTAATTGACAAAACCACATCATTTTTAATCCCCCCTACAACAATTATCATTTTGTCATTATATGTCTACTTTTAATTATTTACAATACTAACAACGACTAATAATACAACTACTAAAAATATATTATTGAATAGAGTTCTACTACATAGACTCCCAAAATTCTACTCCCTCATTTATACATTCTAAGGTGGCAAACCTTGATTGATTATTTTTATCATGTGAGTCCACTGAAAAGTGTCTACATCAAAAGCATGTGAGAGGGAGTACAAGTTGGGAGTTTAAAATGGGATACACCAAGTATTTTCTTATTGAATTATACTAGTCTTTGAATTAGTGCTGCAAGTTGCAAAAGCCATCAGAATATTTGACTAAAAAATGTTTAACTGTGCTCCAAAGGGGAGCTGAACATGTGGAATATAATTCATGTACTTGAAGGGAGTGTTTAATACATAGTTGTTAGCTGATTGAGTTAATGAGTTTGACTAGTTGATAACATTAGCTAATTGTAGAGAGATGTTTAGTAAATTAGTTGTTAGCTGATAGCTTATTACATACAAAATGACTTTCTCAAAAAGCTAATCAAAAAAACTGCTTTGGAATTTTTTTTTTTAAATTTTAGGGTGTGTTTGTTTTCCAGGTTTCCAGTGTTTGGATGTGTCTGGAAAATTAAGTCAACGGAAATCATTTTCCGTTGACTTTGAAAAATATGCTTGTTTTGGAAGAAAATGACTTCCCCTTTTTTGGGGAAGTCATTTTCCAACTTTTACACCACCACCTCACAGCACTACCGCCACCACCACCATTGCCACCCCTGTCGCCACCACCACCACCATACCACCGTAATCACCGCCACCCTCACACCACCATCAACACCATACCACCACCACCACCTCACTACCACAATCACCACCACCACCAGTACAAGACCACACTACCACCACCACCACCACCGCCGCCGCCACCACCACCACCATACCACCGCAACCACTGCCACCACACCATCACCATTGCCACCACTGCCAGTTATTGTTGTTATTATTATTATTATTATTATTATTATTATTATTATTGTTGTTGTTGTTGTTGTTGTTGTTTTTTTTTTTTTTTTTTTTCTTAAACAAAACTTTATTAAGCAAAGGAATTAAAATGTCTTACAACTGATGGTCCAAAAGTGACTATAACACTTACTCAGCCCTTGAGATTGGGCCTATACTAATATAAAGAAACTAAAATAAAGGATGGACTCAAGTCCTAACAGGCCAGGGCTAAAGAATGAAAGAATAAAATAATTGACCCAAGCCCAACTAATAAGCCAGATCAAAGGAATAATAAATGAAGAAAAATAAATAAATAATAGGGGTGCTGAAATGGAGACACAAAATCCCACTATCGACGTCGCACCAATTTTCGCAAAAACCAGCAGCATAATGGTTGTTTCTAGGAGAATAGCTACACTTGCGTGCCACCATGTACTAGTGCGCCACCATGTACTAGTGCGCCACCATGCCGCACCACCACAAAGTTGCAATGCCGCGACTCTGCACCACAATGCAATGATGCAACAGTGTCAACACGGTGACAACGCTTCACGCCCACGTCTCGTCAAATTATTGGCTGGCCAAAACCTCCAGGAATGCTAGCCCATTTTGTAAGATATCCGACAGCATAACGGTTGCTGCAGGGCTATCTCACAAGGGCAGAAATACACAACAACAGCTGCCCAACTATCAGCACAAGGCAAACAAATCACAAAGGAGGCACGTAGGCCCAAAAAACTAATAAATGACACGCAGGCCACCAAATAAAGCACACATGCCTGAGTTATTTTGATATCTGATTAGTTATTTTTTATTATATTTAAATTTATTATTATATTATTATATATTATTATACATGTTGTAATATTCTAAATAAAATAATTAAAATGCTTAAATATACAATTCTACTCATTTTTCAGAAAATGAACCAAACACACCAAAACAGTTTTCTAGAATGCAACCAAACACTGAAAAGAAAAATATTTTCTAGAAAATGACTCATTTTCCAGAAGTCATTTTCTTGCTTTTTAAACGGACCCTTAGTGGTTTGGAGTGATAAGTTGTTATAAAAAGTTAATTAATTTAACACTCATATTGGTTTTTTAATCAAGTCATACAGCTAATAATGGTCAAACAAGTCAAAATTAGTTAATATGCTAACTACAGCAAAAAAAAATCTTATTTAAAAGAGTGAAGTGTACCCTAGCTACGACTAAAATATCCAATACAACACACTCAAATTTGGTAAAAAATAAAAAATAAAAAATAAAAAAAAGTGTCGACATAAAGTTGCTCATTTCCTATGTCCCTTGCATCCTCCTTAATTCTCTTGGCTGAACTTACAGCTCCATCATCACAGTCACGCACACTGATTAGCTCCAATGTTAAAATATCTGCCAAATTAGAAGGCACCTCCTCTAAGAGCATACACCCTTCCAAAATCAATAGCTCAAGGCAAGGAAATGACTCCTCAGCACTGCTAATATTCCAAGCTCTAATATCAAGATAGTGTAATCGGAGGGATTTGAGTTTGCAGAATTGGGTTTCCTCCTCCACATTCCATTCTAAACCCTCCTCAAACTTGCAAAAATCTAGTGTTAGAGCCTTGAGATGTTCAAAATTTTTAGCAATCCATATGACATTATAAATCTCCGGACCAAAATGACTAAAAGTGTACTAATAGAAGAATTCCATGGTACCGATTCATAAGGAAACTTCTTACCTCCAAGTCCATTAAAACATATCCGATGTGGAGTAAACATCATACTTGGATGATCCGATTCCTTTTTCCAAATTTATAATCTGCAAAAAAATTTCTTCTTTAGATTTTGTTAAGTAAAAGTCACGTACCAAATCATGAACAACACATGATAAGATGTGACCATCATACTCCATTTCAAACACCATAGTTAGGTTACTGGGAATCAATTGATTCAGATAACCCTTTGTCGCTTCTTTCTACTCTCTCTTTCTCCATAATGTATATGAATCCTTCAGATATCCATAATTAGGTTACTCCGAATCAAATCATTCCTTTAAAAATATTTTTCAGCGAACCAAATGGGTTGTCAGATCAACACAAGGACATGCAATTTTTATTGTTTGTTTGAAAATCATTCAATATATAATCCTCCAATAACTGGTTCAGGTAAGGGCAAATATTTTGCTTGAATTTTAGAAAAAGAATTGAAAGAATGTCTATTATTAAGAGTATAATTAATTTGCTGCATCAATTTGCATGTCAGGTAATACGCATCAATTTGCTGCATTCCGCAACTTATCAGCTCAAAACTTCCAACATAGCAAAAATGAACAAATAAGTGTTTATTTACTTTGAAATCATTATAAAAAACTGCAATACAACATGGACATAAAAACCCCAGGAATTTACAATTATCAAGAGTATTTTCAGGTTAGATGTGTGAGGCAGACACAAAATTAGTAGGACTCTAATTTGTTACTGTGTTGGTGTGCTTGCAGTATTTATTTATTGTATCAGATCCTTAAATTTAATTTGTGGGTTAAAATACATACTACATTTGGCAATTAAATGCATGTTATTCATAGAGCTAGACTAGAAGCAAAAAAAAAAAAAAAAAAAAAAAAAAAAAAAAAAAAAACCAGTTCCTCAATTCAAATTGTGATCTAATTAAGATTTGTGAGTTTGGTCTGAATTGCCCACACAAACTAATTATGTATTGAAGATGTTGATACTAGATTGTACCGGGTGGCCGATCGAGCTCAATTCTGTTCAAGTCTTCAGATTACAGTGTGGTGCATCTATCTCATCTCATCTTCATGGAGCAAAGCAATCTCATCTATCTCATCTCATCTTCATGGAGCTTATGAACAGGCAAGTTAAGGAATCTCTGATCTTCAAACATATCATATATATATGCACCAACTTAGTTCTACGCATTCTCAATCAACGGAAAATGATCTTCACTGGAACGTGCAACAACTTTAATACCAATCAGAATCATGGAAGTCATCATCCCTGAAAAGTAAAACACCATCATCTAAAGCATACAAATTGAAATAAATTTGGATTACAATTAAGAAAATTATGGATTAAAAGTTACAAGTATAATAATTATTATTATTTTGAAAAACAAAAGTAGCTAGAAATCTAACCGTAAAATATCAACAGTAAATGCGCTATTTCCATACTCTTGTTGCTCTTTTTGAATACACTTGGCAGAAGATATAGTTGACTTTGAACAATCATATAACTTGATTGATCTGAGAGTAGCTATATCTGCAAAGTCACTAGGAATCCTTTTAAAATAATGCATGTTCATGAGGACTAGACATTCAAGGACAGGAAAATGACCACTGGTGGCTTTCCAAATTTGTAGATCACAACCATCTATGCTTAAGAACTTTAACCCATGAAATCCACCATCTTTCGGTTCCCATTTTTTGCCAACAACAGCATCAAGATCCAAGATGAGGACCTCAAGCTTTGGCAACATACCAAAAACATCCATATTCTTCCATTTTAATTCTGTACAAAAGAGTTTCAATTTCTTAAGATTTGGCAAAAGATTCTCTATGCTCAAAGTCTCCATAGAATGAATAGTACTAAGCTCAGGATGAAGAAGTGTGCCAGAAACTTGTAGATCTTCCAGTTTATATAAACAGGCAAGGCTTACGAACCAATTGAATGCTTTGCAAATCCGGTTAATTTGATGATGATATCTATCAACTTCCAATGTCCTTAGATTTGGGATTCTCATAAACAGCTCCTCAGTACAACTCCTATAATCCAAAAATCTAATGCTCTCCAAATTATGATGAACTGATTTCGGAGGAACCAGTGTAATGCCTCTCCAAGCAATGAGATTCTTCAGTTGGGGCAATCCCCTAATATTAAGGGGTTCATCTATTAAATAATCATCATCAACATCAAGATCTAGCTTCTGCAAATTCCATAACATGAACAAGGGTAGAGAATTAAGTTTCAAAGTAGAATGACATCTTAGATATCTCAAATGCACTAGACCCATTATGTCTGTAAACACATAGTCATCGTCGCCATTCATTTTTACTATCAATCCCCTTAAAAACTTAAAATGAAAATGTAAAGAGTTGTAATCGGAAAAATCCAAACTTAAAAAGGTGCTGCAGGTATGAGATAAAGAGTTGTAACTGCAAATTTTTGATCGGATACTCCATGGGTGAGATATACGAGAAGAGTTTATTAGTTGAGTTCTCCTAAACCCCACACCACAGATGTCATCATAATTGACACAAAATAGTTTCTCCTTCTGAGCTTCTCTCAAGGCCAATTCACGCAACACATCATGCATTTGATATACTTTCAATAATCCATCCTCATCCATCTTTGTAGAAACTAAAAGAAGATTCCTATCTACAAGATCTTGTAAGGATTCTCTTGCCACATCTTCCAAGCTCTTAGACTTCAAGACCTTTAGAAATCCCTCTGAAACCCAAAAATCAACAATAAAATGTTCAGCAAGTTCTTCGTCTTCTGGAAAACACCCAATTGACAAGAAACAATGTTTAAGATGATGAGGTAAAAAGGTGTAACTCAAGTCAATGATGTTTTCACCCTGCTGATTAGAATGATCTATACTTAATGTATGAACATTTTTTAAAATTAGCTCCCATTCATTTAAGTCTTGTTTGGGGTTTGAGAGGAGTCCAGCAACCACATTAATTGCAAGAGGTAATCATTTGCATCTCTTTACTATCTCTCTACCAATTCTTTCAAATTCAAGGGACAGAGTTATTCCTTGGGGCAACACCTTGTTGCGAAAAAGGTTCCAACTTTCATATGAATCCAAAAAACGCATTGTATGACAAAGATTACCACCTGAACCAGCATAATCAACCACATTTTTTAGTCGAGTGGTCAACAACATTCGACTTTGATTGTTATCATCTGGGAAACATTTCTGCAAATCACACCAATCATCTGTACTCCATATGTCATCAATTATGATCAAATACCTTTGACGTTTTAGACATTTGTAAACTATCTCAGCCAATTCGTTGTTGCTAGCTTCATAGTTTTCTTCATGGACCCCTAGGGAAAGAGAACGAATAAGGGATTTGAACACTTTTGTTGGATTATACGCCTGTGAGATAGTAACCCAAGCTCGACAATCAAAGCGAGAAATGAATGAAGCATCTCCATAAATTCTTCTCGCTAAGGTGGTTTTACCGATTCCACCCATTCCCACAATTGACACAATTTCTCGTTGCTTTGATTGCTGGTTCAGCTTATCCATTATCATGTTGAACTCATCATCACAGCCCACCATTTCTATTGTAGTATGCTGCAACGAATCTCCAACTGTAACGTTCTCCCCTTCCGGCCCTCTAACTCTAAGAGAAGCACAAGTATTGTTCCCTTGTGGGGTATTGGATTGATTGTAGAGTCCATTCTTAACCTTCAGCACATCTTTCTTGATGTAGGATGTAAACTTAATTCCTTGCATGAAAATTTGATGAATCTTATGTCGAGCCTGTATCCGTTGCTTCATGTATTTGTTGAGATAAGAGGGGGCTCTCAATTCTTGCCTGATTATACTTTCTGCCTCACACAAAATACTCTCCCATTCATCATCACTCTCCTCCTGTTCATCATCACTATTTTGTTCTTCCTCATCAGTCTCCCATTCATCATCACTCTCCTCCTGTTCATCATGGCTTCCTTGTTCATCATCACGATTTTGTTCTTCCACAGTCTCCCATTCAACATCACTCTCCTCCTGTTCTTCCTCAGTCTCCGATTCATCATCACTCTCCTCCTGTTCATCCTCGCTCTCGAGTTCATCCTCGCTCTCCTCATCATTCTCCTCCTGTTCATCCTCGCTCTCCTCATCATTCTCGCTCTCCTCTTCAACCTTGCTCGTAATGAGATCAGCATATCGTGTGAGCAAAACTATGGCCCTCTTATTTATATGAGCCGGCATGCCAGATACCGGCAGCATGAAGTGCTTCCCTAGCATCTTCAACACATATTCCAAATCCACAGTTTCTACGCCGCCTTTAGTTGCACGATTCAAAATGGGAAGAAGCTTTTGAGCAGAGTGAAGCCTAAGCTTCATGGATTTCCCCAAGTAAAACAATGTCAAATGGTGTTCAATTTGGAACCTTAGTTCAACGGAGAAATCTCTCATTTGTGCTTCCAAAGCTTTGGTCGTTTCATCACACTCCCCCACTTTGAAATCTTGTTCAAGGGAGGTTTGCAAAGAAGAAAGATGTTTGTAAAGTAATCTGACCTTTTTTTTGTTGCGAAGAGAGAAACGGGGATTGGGTTGGAGGAAGTGTTGGTGGAGTGTATCCATTAAAATTGTTACCGCAGCAAAAGCCATAGCCGGTGATGTGATGTGATGTTGTAGAGAGAGAGAGCAGGAAGGAAAGAAGTTGAAAGAAATAATTCTGCCAATGAAAGGATGGTGTGGAAAATAAAGATGCAACTTTTTGGAGAGTAGAATTTGCAAAATAAGAATACCATGGAAAATCTTTCTAGTTTTCAATAACAATATTTTGAATAAGTAATTATTATCATAATCTAATTAACAAAATTAAAATTAAGATGCCAACACAAATAATATTGTTCTTTTTGAAAATGAACCTATTGTTTTTCACTCTTATAAATTCACCAAAATAATTACACAATAATAATGACATATATATAATTTGGTTAAAAAACCAGTTCCTACAAAATCAACCAAATTAATAATAAATAATCAGATTATAATTTAACTATTAATTCAAAAATCATTTTTCAACTTGATAGGTGACCTTATTAATTCAAAAATCACTTTTCAACTTGAATTGATAGATGAATAGCTTAAATTCACGAATTTAACATTAGAATTTTGATTAATTCAATTTCAATTAATTCGATACAAAATTAAGCAAATGATCACTCCTGATTATATTATGATATATACTCGGTATATACAAATAAATTACGTGTGTTAATGTAATTACTATATTGACCAAAAAGAAAATATATCATTTAGCATAAAGTGACTCTGGTCTAGGGAAATGGTGAAGTCATATTCATGTCCTAACAAATATTAAAAAAAAAAAAAAAAAAAAAAACTCAAAAAAGCATACTTTAAATTTTTTTTTTTTTAAACTTACATGAGATGGAAGCCAATTTGGAGATGAGATCAATGCTTTGATGTAGCAGCAAAAGGCATGGACAGTAGGTGATGTTGTAGATCGAATTGAAGAGCTAATAATTAAGATAGATATAATGGGGTGGCTTGGTTTAGCAGAGAGGAAAAAAGTAGATCGATTTGCAGAGTACAGTTTGAGATTAAGAAAAGCGCAACTTAAGTTTTGAGAAAATAGAGCAAAAAAGGGAGAAATGTGGTGTAGAAAAGGTAGAAGATCATATAAACAAATCATTCTTACCTGTAAATAATCCATTAAATATTACAAGGTTCGACCCAACCCATGTGATGATGAACCCTAGGCTATGTTAATTAGATTCCCCAACCCATGTGAGCTCCGTCGTACTTAATCTCTTAATTACACAACCCTAGGCCAAATGCCCAAATCCCCCAATATTTTTAATATTTTAACTACAATACCAAACGGCCCTTAAGGGTGTACGTGTGGGGTTCAAATGTTGGAATTAAATACTTATAATAATAATAATGGATTTTCATAGGGAATATACCTTGGGTTTACAACCTATACATATTAAACATTGAATCGGATCTGGCCCTTTACGTATGGAGGATCGTTTAATGAGCTTCTGCTATGAGTCCTTTATACTCGATCCTGACTCAAATACTCGTCTAGGCCTCGAGCTCATGTGATAAGCCTTTAAAGATAGATGTAGACAAATATCACTTGAGTCATTAGCGACAAATTATGGTCCACACAGTATTATGTGGACCATAACAAAAAATATATTTTTAATATACTAAATGTCATGGTTGCAATAGGCGCTAGGCGCTAGTCGGGCGGTAGAGTAGCGCCTAGCGCCTAGACGGCCTAAGCAGCCTAGGCGGCTAAGTGAAAAAAAAAAAAAACAGTGCACGTCTGTAAATGCATATATGCCATATTACACACACACACACCATATATATATATATATATATATATATATATATATATATATATATATATATATATATATATATATATATATATATATATATATATATATATATATATATATATATGTCATATAGATGAAAAAAATTAGCAAGGTCGAGTCGGTCGTGTTAACTCGACTAACTCGACAGAAATTGACGAGTTAACTCGGCGTAATCGGACGAGTTAGGCACTAGGCGGAAGCCTAGGGGGAAATCGCCACGGCCTAGGGGCGCCTACCGCCTAGGCCCCGATTACTCGGTGCCTAGGCGGAATTTTTACAACCCTGCTAAATGTACATTATTTTTATACTGAATGTACATTATACAATATAATGTACACTCAGTACAAAAATAATATACATCCCCTGAATACAATATACATTATTTTTATATTGAATGTACATTATTTTTGTATTGAATGTACATTATTTTACAGATACAAAATATGATTCACACAACTTATGTGGACCATGATCTACACAATAATGATTGGTCATTAGCCACTCAAATATTCTGCTACACACGAGTGTGACCCATTAATCCATTAATATTTGAATTGCACTACATCTGATTTTAGATCCCCTAACCCATGTGATCTTCCACATACTTAATCTTTTAATTACATATATCCATGTTAATTAGATCTCCCAACCCATGTGAGCTTCTACGTACTTAATAATCTCTTAATTACACAACCCTAGGCCAAATGCCCAAATCCCCCCATATTTTAAATATTTTAATTACAATGCCCAAACGGCTTCTTAAGGGTGTGTGGGGTACTGAGGTTCAAATGTTGGAACCAAAATGATACTCCTTCACTCATATTTTATGTGTCTAATTCAATTAACGAGGCTTGACTAGTGTTATTTTTATTATAATTTTTCATAATATTAAGTTTCGTATTAATATACAAAATTTATATATTTAGAAACTGATAGGAATATTTTTGTAAGTTTTGATGAGCCAAATGTATCTTTAGATCCCCTTAGTTTTTAAGTCTTTAGTACAAGCATCATAAATCAGAATATTGAAATCAGAAGGAATCTACCATAGGAAGAACAAAATTAATTTGAGAAATTAATTTTGGTCCTACGAGTATTCATCCGTAAAAGAAGCATAAAGCAATGGCGTTGCAAGGAATGACTGGATGAGCCTAACGGCGAAATGGTAGAGGTCCTTACTCTAAACAATCATACCCGAGATCAGTTCCCCCCAAGGACCTATATTATATTTTTTATCCTTTTGAAGGAGCACGATGTGTCTAAAAGAGCACAACGTGTGCTAAAGGAGCACAATGTGACCAAATCTGAAAGGAGCACAATGCGAAGGAGCACAATGCTGTCAGAAGAGCACAATGTTGTCTAAGAAGCACAATGTTGTCTAAGAAGCACAATGTTGTCAAAAGAGCACAATGAATCGAAAAAGAGCACAATGTTCAAAGTCAAAAGAGCACAATGTTCAAGTCAAAGGAGCACAATGTGGCAAAAGAGCAAGTTGATCAGAAATTGGATAAATTCGAAGGAATTTACTCCAAGTCCACCCACATGCCACAAGACTCCAAAATTGCCTGAAAGACATTTGATCAGAACGGAAAAATATTTATGAAGGCATGAATAAAAAAACTTATCCTAGAAATAAATTCTATCAGATGAATTTATTTCAAAGATTCGTTGGATATTCAAATTGACAATTAAAGTAATATTTTTAGAAACAACTAGAAAATCAAAGTTGTGCTAAAGAATTACTTTGTCAGGCAAGTTGACAAATCAAATCAAAATTGAAGATCTACTACTGTCAACAATATCAGGCTATGAAGATTCAAATTTCAAATATCAAATTATCCCACTCCAACGGATATATTTGATTGACTATAAAAAGCCATGAAGAATTGAAGACAAAGTGTGTGGAGCAGAGGTGAACGAGATAGAAGTGCAATACACCCGAAAATTCAAAAAGTGCTAGTGCTCAAAATATTCTAAGAGACTTAGTCTGAATAGTCTCAAATCTAGTTGGAGAGAGAAATACAAATCCTTGTATTTGTAAATTGTAGAAAGAGTATAGCTGTGTGCAAAATACTCTAGTGAGTGTAGCTGTGTGCAAAACACTCGTAGTTGCTAAGTGTAGCTGTGTGCAAGACACTTAGTTGGCGTTGAGTATAGCTGTGTGCGAAATACTCGGAGTTGAGTGTAGCTGTGTGCGAGACACTCGGAGCAGGGTGTAGCTGTGTGCAAGACATCCGGAAGAAGTGCCTGTGTAGCACTTGTTCACTATTGTAACTGTGTGTGGAAAATAGTGAATTTCTCCTAGACGAGAAAGGAGAAAAGTGGACTAGGAAGATTACGCCACTTCCGAACCACTATAAATTTCCTCTCTCATTTACATACCGCACTTACATTATTTGCTATATCTATCTATCTCATCCGACTAACCCGTTTACTATTCACAATTAATCTTAATCATCCGGGTTTAGTGTGTTCTCACGTATGCATGTGACTCAAACTTCTCGAGCTTAAATACTAATTTATTCTAAGCAAGTTTGACGTGCTGCATGTAACATTTGTCACACGGACGACGTGACACGATATTTATTTACAATCTTTAATATTGTTATTATATATTGAGTGCACCATCTCCTTTATATATTCAAGATATCTCTGTCACTTTACATATCATTTGTACCTATCTTACTTATACTTGCACACTTAATTTACTAGTTGGACATAACTCTTTACTATCATTCCGTTGTGCAGTACAAACTTGCTCTATTTACTTGTTACTTAGAGTTGAAGTTACCAAAGAGTTATTTAATTTGAAAAAGCTTGAAAGTCTATTCACCCCCCCCCCCCCCCTCTAGACTTTCACCACCCTATCGGGACCAACAGAAACTACACAAAAAGTATGAGTTTTTTGCACTTTTGGTCCCACGACTATAGTGACACTATCAAGATTGATCCGCGATATTCAAACCTTGTAATTTCAGTCCACGACTATTATTTTTGTTGCAAAAATATTCCTTCCGGCCAATTTTTCGTCAAAATCTCATCGGAGAAAAAATTCCACATTTCAAGCAGGGATAAAATAAACATTTACATCGACCTAGTAATCTCGGACCGTTGTTGACCGCTTATTCTGACCAAAGTGCGAAAAAATCAAACAAAAAAATCGAATTGCCAGAGATGAACCTTAATTTGCTCTCATCTCATCAACGATGTAGTCGTTATGTTTTCCTTCAAAATAAAGAAGATGAAGACCGACAATGGATGGCGTGTTGAAGATGGCAATCGATGTTTTCTTCTTGTTCGCAGATGGGTTGATGAGATGAAAGTAGATTAGAGTTCGTCTTTAACATTGGTTTTTTTTTAATTTGATTTTTTCGCATTTTGGTCAGAATAAGAGGTCAATAGCAGTCCGAGATTGCAAGGTCAATGTAAATGTCTATTTTATCCCTACTTGAAATGGAGATTTTTTTTTCCGGTGAGATTTTGAAGGAAAATTGGCTGGAAGGACCATTTTTGCAACAAAAACAATAGTCGTGGACTGAAATTGTGAAGTTTGAAAGTTGCGGATCAATTCTGTTAGTGTCACTATAGTCGTGGGATCAAAAGTGTAAAAAACTCCAAAAAGTACTATTAAACACAAAAAATCCAATTTAAAAATAAGTAAAAAATAATAAAGAAAATAAACAAAGAAAAAAGCGTTGATTTGACTAATGAATAGTAAGTAAGACAAATAAAAATAGGATAGGGGTAATTGGAATTAAATACTTATAATAATAATGGATTTAAATATGATTTTTTTTTTTTTTTGTTTGGGAGTAAATACGAATAGAATAAAAAAAAAGTGAAATACTCATGATTCTTTATTAGGTAGTATTTGTTCTATAAATAAATTGTTAATTAAAATAAAAATAAATAAATATATAAAAATATATAATGCATATATATATATATATATATATATATATATATATATATATATATATATATATATATATATATATATATATATATATATATATATATATATACACATACACAGACATGGATTAATATTTGATGCACCGCCAGTGTATAGATGTTATACATCAGCGGTGAATGAGAAAATGTCAAATCACTAAAAAGAGAAAGATAATATTGACCGAGTCCTTTCTTGTAGAATATTTATTACTTTCTAAATTATTATGTATTCTATTAGAAAACTCATTATTTCTAATTAACAAAATTTATCCAATTTTTGTCACCTTGGGTAACCCCCTCCTCATAATAAAAAAAATAAAAAAAAATAAAAAAAAATAAAAAATAAAAAACAAAACAAAATTTATCCAATTTTTTAAACATACATATTTATTACTTATTACCTGACTAATTTTCAAAACATATTTATTACTATTATAATATTTAAACGGTTCATTCATATAACAAAAATTATCTATCACAACATCATTTCTAGTAAAATAAATGAATTGATTAGCATTCTCAACTAGAAGTATTATTTACAAGGTACATTGTTACTTTAATTTATATCTATTTAATTCAATATGTATAATTAACTTTCTAAATTATTATATTTATAATTAAAAAATCTTTATTTTTAATTAACAAAAACATCTCTCTTATATCTATCTAAACCCCTAAATCTAGTTAACCCCTAAACTCCTAAATTTAATTACAATTTTAGTCACTCTTAGAAACAATTGCAACATATTGTAATAATTTTTTTTTTGGGTGTACCTACCTAGAGTTTTTACCGTTGAACAAAATGACTAATTCCCTCGCTAACTTGTAGGCATCTCTATAGTAAGCTTTTTTTGTTTTTTTTTTTTTTTTTGTTTTTTTTTTTGTTTTTGTTTTTGTTTTTTTTTTTTGTTTTTTTGTTTTTTTTTTTTTTTGTTTTTGTTGGTGTAATTTGTGAACTCTAAAAGGCTATACTTTTGGATATAAAGTGAAAAAGCTTAAGTTGAGTATGTAACTTGATTGATGAGTTTTTGTGTTTTATTATAGAATTTAATTACAAATGAATAACAATTAGTCTAGGGATGGCAACGGGATGGGGAGTATACTCCATGTCCCCATCTCCACCGGAAAATTGAAAATATTCCCCATCTCCGTCCCCGCGGAAAATTATGCGGGGACGAGGATTCTCCATTCCTGGTCAACTCCTAGTCAAAATGTTAAATAATTGTAATTTTTAATAATAAAAAAATTAAAATCTTAGTCCTAGTTTCAAAAATTAAAAATTAAGTATATATATATATATATATATATATATATATATATATATATATATATATATATATATATATATATATATATATATATATGATTAGGTGCACATGCCATTTTTCGTGCGAAAATGCGGTATGTGCACTTGAAGGCTCAAAACCATGCACTTGAAGGGAAAAAAATGTGCACTTGAAACTAAAAGACGTGGTCCACTGAAAAATGGGCGCGTAAGCTACGGATCGAGATAGGCATGCTGTGCAACTAGGCTTGGTGATCAAAGGTTGCGGTAGGTGCTTGGAGGGGGATTGGTGGGCGTTGGCCGAGTTCAGCCCCTACTCAATTTGAAACGTGGCGTTGTGGCTTACCATGACGAGATGTGGTTAAATTGTTAATGTCCACCTACTTATCACCAATATGTCTACTAGGTACCAAAAAACTCTATGGTTAAGCGTGTTTGACTTCTAGTCATCCTGGTATGTTGTGCAACTGGGCTGGCGTTGGCCGAGTTCAGCCCCTGCACGATTTGAGACGTGGCGCTGTGGCTTTCCATGGAGAGATGTGGTTAAATGGTTAATGTCCACCTACTTATCACCAATTTGGCAACCAGGTACCATAGAACTCTATGGTTAAGCGTGCTTGACTTCCAGTAATCCTGGCATGCTATGCAGCTGGGCTTGGTGATCAAAGGTTGCGGTAGGTGCTGGGAGAGGGATTGTTGGGCGCTGGCCGAGTTCAACCCTGCTCGATTCGAGACGTGGCGTTGTGGCTTACCATGGAGAGATGTGGTTAAATGGTTAATGTCCACCTACTTATCACCAATATGGCAACTATGTGCCATAGAACTCTATGCTGAAGCGTGCTTGACTTCCTGTAATCCTGGGATGGGTAACCCCTTGGGAAGTAAGCATAGTGAAGCGCTGAGATCTAACAACTAGCAAACATCACCAAAGCTTTAGAGGGAATAACTGCATTCATGCATAACCATGAAAGGAGGATCAATGAGCTTAGTGACAAGGTTGAAAGTGGAAGAAACGGCGAAATAAGTCTGTAAAGGCTGTCGGCGAAGAACCACCATGATCACTACTTGTGATGAACTCCTCCACGCCCAAGAAGTCGGCCAGTTCTTTAAGGGTGATCGGTCATCCACTAACATTGAGAGAGGACGTTAGCGCACGAAACTTGGGTTGTAACCCCTTGAAGACATAAAGATTTTGTTCTTTAAGAGATATCGGCCGACCAGTTAGGGTAAGGTCCTCAACCAAAACCCGCGCCCTACCGATATAGTCCACAATTGAGGAATCGCCTTGATAAAGCCATTGAAGATGACCGAGAAGGTTCAAAGACCGAGCCTGGGAATAAGACGTAAGGGAGTTAACAACGGCCTCCCATGTCGCTTTGTTGGTGCGATGACCGATCACCAACGACATGACTTCCTCCGATAAAGAGGACATGATCATGGAGAGAAGCGCCTGATCTTGACGGACCCATGCAGCATAAGCAGGATTCGGTTGAGTCGATGTACCGTCGTCGCCGGAGGAAATGAAGGCCGTTGGACATGGATTCGTCCCATCAATGAAAAAAGCAATGCTCAACAAGATCATGGTAAAGTGTGGTCAACTAAATTCACATATAAACGCTATAACCCTATTTGTCATTATTGCAGGATTTGAGGCCACACCAGACCTGGGTGCTTTTACTTTTATAAGGATCAAAAGGCTGAAAAATATGCTTGCAAATGTATTACCTCATTTACTAAGCCAATTTGAGTTAAGAAAATTGACTATGTTTGCAGTGTTTATTTCCACTCTAAAAGTGTAGGTCTAGAAGAAAAGTGGTATTTTGATAGTGGTTGTTCGCGCCACATAACTGTAACACCCCGTGTTACGGCCTTCAAACCTGGATTAATTATTAAATTTATCCCGTTAACAATAGTTTGAAAGGATTTAATTTGGTTAGGATTCCCTTAATTAATTAATGTGGTCCACAAGGGATCGCCGGACCCTTGCCTAAACTAGAGCCTTAAGCCTGTTAGGAATAAAGAAAGTGGGCCTTACCATTCAGTTTACAAATAGGATTTTCTAAATATACAAATAGGGGAATAGGAAGCATTTAGAACCTCTCTCACCTCTCATAACCCTAATACACGAAATTCCCCAAAGAATCCTAGCAAAAGGGATTCCCCACCACCAAACCTAGGAAGATCAATCGAAGGAGAATCTTACAGAAGGACCTTAGTAGCCAAGGGGAAATTGATTAAGGCTAAGAGGTAACACATGTCTTACAAAACATATTTTCCTTGCTATTGTTTATTGATTGGCTCCGTTAAACGATTGAATGTATGGTTTTGTATTTGTGTCTTGTTAGAGCTTGTCTTTAGGAATTTGTGATATGGATTCTTGTTATTCTTGATATTCTTGGTGGCCCTGTGTGGTCTTAGTATGTTCTTGTATTTAATTGTGTTTAGAGCCTGTCCCTAGGGTTTATACAGTGAATCTTGTTATTGATAACATTCTTGGCCTTCTTGGGTGGGTTTATGCATGCTCGGGTGTTGATTCAAGGTTAGGGCTTGTTTTTAGGGCTTTCCATATAGGTTTCTTGATGATCTTGAAGTTCTTGCTGCTCTTGGACCGTTATGTGTTTAATCTTGAGTCTTGACATGATTAGAAGTTGTGTTTAGGTTTTAATTGTGGTGTTTCTTGTCTTAATTCTTGTTGTTCATGTCTAGGTTGTTGTTGATATGTATTGGGATATATTTGGACGTGATTTTGGGTTTAATTGATGAATTCCTGAAGAAAGAAAAATGTCAAGTTACCATTGTACCAGCGGAGGGTCGGTGGGGGAGGGGGGGCGATCCCCACCTGACTACCCGCCAGGTACCGCCCACCGTACCAGCGGGTGGACGGCAGGTAGACGACCACCCGCCGTGTACTCGCTGGTACAATACCTGTAACACCCCTAATTTTTAAAACATTTTAAAAGCTTATATAAATAACGCAATCCATCATTGAACATCCAAACAGAGCATAATCTATCCATAGGAGTCGGGGTGCTATGCCACACCTAGGTTTGTGAACCTAGATGCACAGGCTAAACTACGAATCATATGAAATCCATAAATTACATACAATTCAAGGCACTCAGGCCATTGCTATTACTAGTACTAATTAGACTAAGACTACGAGTCCATATAGCGCGCTCCTTAGCTAATGATCATCACCTGAAAAACATATCGTAGCAACCGTCAGTGAATGATGCAAGTAACCCACTCCCACACATTAAGTACAATAAATATAAATATAGGAAATCATTTTGAAACTGGAATACATATATAGTCTTAAGCAACACTAGCTTTCAAATAAGGATCAAGACTCAAAATATAACAACAGAACGACATTACGAGCACCATTAACATGCATCCTATGTTTGCAAGGCATAATTAATAGGCAAGCTCATAAATAACAATTAAAGGAAACAATGGAACCCAACGATAATCAAATAGCCAGTAAACATCAAGGAACACAATCCATCTTCCAACCTTATACCAAGTTCCAACCTTTACTCCTCTCCATCCATATATCAGTTCCAACCTGTACCTCCAGGCCACCCTTATATCGCCTCCCTAATTCCTCCGGAGCAGCTACATGTCCCACACCAAAATCACCAACAAGTCCACCAACATGGTAGCACCAAAGTGCCATACACATGATCCATGCCTCTAGCACCACTACCAAGAGGTCAGCGCATATAGCTCTGACATGTCACCGCGACGCTTATACCATGACCCAAGCCTTTAGCCAGCAAATCTAAGGGGTGGTCCGTGCCTTTAGCATGATAACCGAGCACTCGTTGTGCTATCCGTCAATAATTCATTTCCACCAATCACAATCTCAACTATCATTGCGCAATGATCAGAATACCCATCATCATTCAATCAATTAATCATATACTCAATAATAACAATCAAGGTACAATAACAAACCACACATGCTACATACAAATTCCTATAATGGTACTCAAAACATCATACGAGACTCATAAACATCAAACGGGGTACGAGACACAACGGGACTCGGGGGAAACAACAAACGGGGGAAAATATCCCATCGCACGACCCCGTTCCAGCGGGTGGGCGATGGGTGGATGACCACCCGCCGGCCACCCACTGGTGGGGCGGTCACATTCCAGCGGGTGGCCGACTGCCCGCTGGAATTGGGCAGCCTACCCGCGGGTAGGTGGTGGGGACTCGTTCCCCCCACCTACCCCCCCCCCCCCACTGGTACTAAGGTGATTATTTAGTTCGGTGTTCGTTTGTGGAACCCAAAACCATGTCCAAACACATTCCAACATGTATCAACAACAACACGGATTCGATTAACAAAGATTGAACCAAGAATCATTCCAATTACATTCTAACACGATTCCTAAACGTGCCAAGACTCGACATAAATCACATAACGATTCAGGAGCATCCGGAACCTCAAGAATATCAAGAAATATATATGCAAAGCCCTAAAGACAAGTCCTAGACTAGAATAAACACCCGAGCATGCATAAACCCACCCAAGAATACCAAGAACATCACAACACGAGATTCACGATATATACCCTAGGGACGAGCTCTAGACATCATTAAATAAAAGATCAAACTAATAACCACACACGGCCATCAAGAATATCAAGAATAGCAATAATTCACCATATAAACCTAAAGACAAACTCTATCAAGATATACATACAAAATCACATAACCAATCATTCAATCGGAGCCAATCAATAAATAATAGCAAGGAAAATAGGTTTTATAAGACATGGGTTACCTCCTAGCCCTAATCAATTTCCTCGGCTACTAAGGTTCTTCCCTAAGATTCTTCTCCCAATCGATCTTCCTACGCTTGATGGTGGGGGAATTCCTTGGCTGGATCTGATCTCCTGAGAGGTATTTTCGAGTAAGAGAGAGGTGAGGAGGGTTCTAACTTCTTCATAATCTTCTATTTATATGTTCAAGGGAAAACCTATTCAGGGTCCCACTTTCCTTATTCCTTACGGGCTTAAGGTTTCTAGTTCAGGCAAGGTTCACGATCCATTGAGGATCGCATCAATTAATTAAGAGAATTATAATTGAATTAAATCCTTATTAATTATTTTAATTAACGAACAGAATTAATTTAATAATTAATTCGGGTTTGAAGGCCGTAACACGGGGTGTTACAATACCGCCCACCGGCGGGTGGACGGTAGGTGGTTGACAACCCGCCGTACTACCCGCTGATACCGGTGGGGCGAGGTGTTGTTCTACCCCGTTTGTTGTTTTCCCGTGCCCTGTTGTGCTCCGTTTGATGTTTAAAAGTCTTGTTTGGTGTTTCAGGTACCGTTTTAGGAGTTGTGAGTTTTGGGTGTTGCATGCAGTTTAAGTTGGTATCCCGTTGGCCTAGGATGAAATTGGTATGATCCCGTGTGTGTCTTGTGGTTGTCTTGTTATCTTGGGATGTAGGATTTAGGTTGTATCTGGTGGGTGATGTGTTTGTATTGTTGTCAATTGTTGATAAAAGTCTATGTGATTGTTGTTCCCTTCCCCCCTGACTAACCCCTCGCTATGTGTTGACGAGTATTGGCTATCATTGCTGTTGTGCTTTGGTTGTTGTTTGTTGTTGGGTATTGATTGCTGTTTTTGATTGAACATTGGTTACTAATCATTGTTGTGTGTTGATTATTCCTATTGTGATTGAGTTTTGATCGTTGTGATTGATTATCCATGATGAGAAAAGAGATGTGATTGGTGGAAAAGATTTTGTTGGCGGTTTGGCACAACGAGTGCCCGGTCATTGTGCTAAAGGCACAGACCATTCGGTTATTGTGCTAAAGGCACAAACCACCTTGATTAGTTTGCTAAATGCATAGATCAAGTTATTAAGCACTACGGTGCCATGTCATGTGCTATAGGCACTGACCCCTTGATTATAGTGCTATAGGCACGGGTTATGCGAATGGTACTGCGGTGCTATCAGATCAGTGGCTTTGTTGGCGGTATGTCAGTGGGGAGCATGCGTGCTCCAGAGGGATAAGGGAGGCGTTATAAGGGTGGCCTGGAGGTACAGGTTGGAACTAGTATAAGGATGGAGAGGAGTAAAGGTTGGAACTTGGTATAAGGTTGGATCATGGATGTGTTCCCTATTGACTGCTTGTTGTTATTGATTGTTGTTGAGCCCCATTGTTGTCATTGTTTGTTATTATCTTATCTTGCGAGCTTAGGATGCATGCTAGTATCTCTATGGTGTTCATAGTGTCAACTTGTTGTTGTGTCTTGAGTCTTGATCTTAGTTCTAAAGCTAACGTTGCTTAGGATTATATATGTATTCCAGTCTCGAAATGATTTTCTATACTTATACTTAATGTACTCAACGGGTGGGAGTGGGTTACTCAGCATTATTCGCTGACGGTTGTTACATCATATGTTTTTCAGGTGCAGATTAGTAGTTTCGGAGTGCGCTAGATGGACGCGAGGACTTAGCTTAGATAGTTTTAGCCTTGGTAGATGGCCTGCGTGCCTTGGCTTGTATTTTGCATATTAAACTTGAATTATGTTCTGCTTAGTTAGTTAGCCTGTGCATCTAAGTTCTCAAGCTTGGATGTGGCATAGCACCCCGTCTTTTATTGTATAGTCTCTCCTCTGTTTGGGAATATTAATGTTAGATTGCCTTTATTTCATAAGCTTAAAAGTTTTAAAAAAATTAGGGGTGTTACAATAACAGGCAATGCAAAATATCTTAACGATGTCAAAGAAAGTAAAGGAGAAGTCACCTTCGGTGATGCGGTCAAAGACAAGATCACTAGTGTTGGCACTTTAAATATTGCAGGCTTACCAAAGCTAAAAAGAGTGTTTCTTGTAAATGGTTTACACACCAATCTTATAAGCATTAGCCAACTTTGCTACCAAAAATGAAATGTATGCTTCACAAAGGACAGTTACAATGTCATTGACATTCAGAAACAATGCGTCATGGAAGGTAAGCGCTCGTGTGACAATTGCTACATTCTGACTAATGACATTCTCTGTTATAGGTCCAATATCAATGAATCTGAATTATGACATCAAAAGTTAGGTCATCTGAACTATAGATCTCTATACAAACTTGTGAAAATAGAAGGTGTCATTGGTTTACCTAAGCTACAAATCAACTCAATTAGTATTTGTGGTGCGTGTCAAACTGGAAAACAAACAAGACCACCTCATCAAGCTCGAAATACCATCAACACTAGTCACTGTCTAGAGCTGATCCACATGGATCTCATTAGACTAACCCAAACTAAAAGTATTAGAGGTAAGAGGTACATTTTTGTATGTGTTGACGATTTTTCACGTTTTTCTTGGGTGGTATTTCTTCGGGAAAAATCTGAAACCCTTGGAGCCTTCAAAGCACTAAGTCTCAAGATTCAAAAAGAGAAAAAAAAACAATTATTAGAATCTGAAGCGATCATGGACGAGAATTCGACAATATGTCGGCATATGTCGTGGTAGATGAGCAACTTGACCATATAGTTGAACAATATCAACCTGGACCAGACTGGTGCATTTCTGAAAATAATCCAGACTCTTCAACAAATAATTCAGAATCTCTTGACACTAATCCACGATCACCTTAGCCAGATATAACCAGGGCACAACCTACTACTGAGCAAGATTCAGAGTCTGAACTAAAACAAACGAAGATAGTTCTACCAACACGTATCAAGAAAAATCACCCAATCAAGAACATCATTGGAGATCCAAACTCAGGTGCCCGAACCAAAGGAAAACCAAACCCGATTATCTTCAACTAGCAAGTTACTCATGATACACGTCAAAAATAGAGCCAAAAATAGTGAAAGAGCTCTTGGATTCTGCAAATTAACTTATTGAAGGGTATCCTTTGAAAATAAAAATAGGTATTTTAAAATTTGAATAAATTTTGTTATTTTCTAATAAAAGGTGATACTGTTTCAGAAATAGTGATTCTGTAGTCATGTTTTAATTCAAGTTTTTGCAATCTTGGAAGCGAAAAAGACAAATTCATCAGTGTCAGGGACGTCGGTAACCTCTACTTTATCAATCTTCTGTTGTTGAAAAATCTTCTTTGTTTGTTTTTGAAATGGTTATTCCTTTTATGTCTTATATATCTGTTTCTACGTGTTAGTTGTTAGGTGGGGTCATGACCGTGTCTGATACTATTTGTCTGCTTTTTTTGCTATTTGTTATGAATTTGTGTTTGAATGTGCTTACTACTTGTATATGCTTTATTTGCTGATCTTCTTGATTTTTCGGCTCCAACTTGATTTTTGTGCCTATAAGTGCTTCTGTGTTATTTGCTTAATTGTTTTCAAGTTTAGGGTCTCTTGTCTCTATTTTTCTTATGCAGGTTCATGTGGCAAAAGATTCCAGAAAAGGAAGGAATTATTATGGTGTTGATTTTCTTGTTTCAGCTTCAAGAAAAATATGAAATAGTCACGAAGATTAAAGGAAATTATTCTACTATTTCGAGTCTTGGTGTATTGTTTATTTCTACTACAGGATACTACATGATCACAATCTCTTTGGAAATTTCTGGGAAGTATTTTTTTTAGGGGGAGTGTGAGCAAGCAAAGCTTATAAAATGTGGTAACTTTAAATATTGATTTTCGTTTGGGATATTTTAGTTGGATTATCATAATTGTAGTATTATGATTGGATTATATATGTTGCTTGGTTGCTTGATATTTTATTGTTTGGTGAATTAGTTGTTGATATTAATCATGATGGTGGATGATGAATTATTGGTCTCATTATGGATGGATCTTGGAAATGTTGCATCTCTTAAGGTTCCAGCCCTTATACAGATACCTCTAGCACTCCATCAGCCCAATACATGTTCACCTTTATCAATTTTTTGGCAAAAAGGGGGAGAAATCATTTGAGGGGGAGCTCGTATTTTGGTAAACTCTAAATTTGGTGATTTCTGTTGGTTAGTTTCTGTTGGTTTTTGGATGGGTAGATTCTAGTGGTTTTTATGGCTTTAGATTCTGGTCTTGATGAGGATTCTGTCGATTTATTGGCTCTAGCTCCCCGTTAGCCCATTAGATGTTCACATTTGTCAATTATTTGACAAAAATGGGGAGAAGACAATTGCTGGGGGGGGGGGGGGGGAGTTTTTTTTGGAATAAATTTGGTAAACTCTGGTCATTTTGTTGGTTATGTTTTGGATATTAGATACTCTATTTTCGTATGCTTTTTGGTATTTCATATGGTTTTCTTATTCGTATATTTGGATGGTTGTCTGGTTTTCTATTTACTTTGAATGGTTTTCTGGTTATCTATATTTATTATATTGTTTATCTCTTGATTGAATCATTAAATTGGTTGAGCATTAGTTTTTCTACAGTAAGGGGAGTATCTTAATTGTTGAAGGATTGTCTTATTAGTTGATGTTTGGATTTATGGATTTTCTAATCTGATTTGGGTATGGAGTATATTGGCATGATTGGTTAGTCTCTTAGTTTTATTTATTTATTTATTTTTTTTTTTTATCTTTAGGCTGTGATTGTTAGCAAATATACTTAAGGCTTTTTGTTAATAAAATGTTTAATTATTTAATTGTAGCCTAAAGTATATTTGTATTTAGTTTTGTCAAATAATTGTCAAAGGGGGAGATTGTAAGTGTACAAATGATACACATTTTACCTTAATTTAATTGGCTAAATTATTTGTCAAAACATAGGCAATTCTTGTTTAGACTAGTTAGGACCGTATTGTCGCCTGGGTTAATTTATGCTACCTTCTGGAACAGTGCCAGCGCATGGTCAGAATACACAACATTTTTTCTAACAAAATTTAGTTTCTTTGAACAAGTTTTCAAGTTGGAATTTATTTATATGGTGCTAATTAATTCATGGGAATTTGGCATATTATATCTAGTCAAGTTGGTTGTGCTAAATTGACTATATAAAGTGAAGATTTTGGGTTTTCCAAAACACAACTTCAGCGCATTCAATTGAAAGGGAAATTAATTAGTTGCATTAAGCTGCTTAGTTGTGATCTTGAATTGGTAGAATATTCTTCACGAGGTTGTCTCTTGCAAGGTGAAGGTTGAAGATTGAATCTTGGCATGCACGTACCCTCTCCCAATATAGATGTATTGAAGATTATGTTGGGGTATTTGGCCGTGGCCATTTGTATGTGATTATGTCATACAAACACCTATAATCTTGGTGAACATCTAGTGGATTGGGCTGAAGTAAATTTCCCCACAGACGTAGGAGTTTTAGCTCTGAACTGCATGACCAATTGATTTGTCCCTGGTTCTATTTTTCTATACTTTCTTTTATTTTGTTTTCTCATTTTATGACGATCAACTAAATTATAGATAAGTGGTCTTTTAATTAAAATTACATAGAACCTGTAGGAGAGACTTGTTATTCAAGATATACGATTCAATTTCATTTACATATAAATTAATGTGTTCACCGATATTCACAAGTGGTTAATATTAGATCGAAAACATACAGAGAAAATATTAAAAAGTATGTACGTACTCCATCCCTATCTATCTAGTATAGCATTTAGACCAACAGTGTGTGTGGATTGAAAATGGATCTTGAGAGTGCGTTTAGTGGTACGTTAGTTTGACACATCATGAAAGAGCAGGATATCGTGGGGTTGATCAAAACTGCGGTAAGCGTTGTGTCTTTGATTGTCCCTGAAAACCTGAATAAGCATAGAAGCATAATCGTGAAGTTGGTTTTTAATTGATAACCCAATAAAGCAACTAGCCATCCAAATATGACAACGGAAAATAAACTAAAGGAGGTGATTATAAATAACAAATATTTTAAAATGAATACAATTTAAGAATCAGGTTAACCATATCATGATATAAGGGTGAATATGAATGAGTAGAAGAACACAAGGAAGTTAATAAACAATGATAAAAGTATTAGGAACATGAATCCAATACCGAAAGTAAGGGAAAATCAACGATTTGGTCCCTCAATTGTTAGCGAAATATCAATGTAGTCCCTTAATCGTGAAATCATCGATTTAGTCCCTGGAAATAACTGTTTTTAGTTGATTTGGCCCCTCCGACCGTTCCCGTTGAAATCCGGCGAAGGCTCTGATTTGGCATGGGTAATTTAGTATTTTCACACCATCTTCTTCATCCTTAACTAAGCTTCACCGGAAAACACTCGTCGGCCGTAAAATGGAGCCAAGTCCATCTATCACGAAATATGCCGCTGAGCCGATTTGCCTGACCGAAATTGCTGCAAATTGCTGAATGCTTTCATCCAACCTCAACCACAAAGAAGAAAGTGTTCTGACTATGCCCAGAGGCCAAAATCTGGAATTAAATTAATCAAGGGGGTTATATATTACTTGTACATATTAAGAAATCAAGTTGAGGGCACAAGGCCTTAGATTTTCCTGCTCACATTCACCTACAGACATGCAAATTCACCCTGGTAGATACTTATACAGTTGGTTTGATGCACACAACACACCCTTAAATTTGGCTCTACAATTGTCAAAGCATAACCAAATTCATTATAATAGAATACCTGCATCCACTCAAGGCACGCACGGCTGAAAAACAAGTATGCCTCCAGCTCATTGTATGATCCTCCATATATGTTCTGTCCCTTGAAAAAGTGGTTAGTTGGTTCGATGAATATCACAGGAATGTCTGAAACTTCTCCTTGATAAGCATTAGTAGGGACCCAGTTTCCATCGTGACTAAGTGGAACCCTATCCCCATCAGAAACGAGATGTGTATTTTCCGGTCAGGCAGGCAGCGAGATGTCCCTGAGAAGCAATTCCAGTCAGACAGGCAGCAAACCAGCAGATCCGACGGACCACCATACCCAGTGCAAATCGGCTCAGCGGCATATTTCGTGATGGATGGACTTGGCTCCATTTTCCGGCCGACGAACGTTTTCCGGTGAAGCTTAGTCAGGGAGGATGAAGAAGATGGTGTGAAAAGACTAAATTACCCATGCCAAATCGGAGCCTTCGCCGGATTTTCAACGGGGAACGGTCGGAGGGGCCAAATCAACTAAAAACAATTATTTCCAGGGACTAAATCGATGATTTCGCGATTAAGGGACTACATTGATATTTCGCTAACAATTGAGGGACCAAATCGTTGATTTTCCCCCGAAAGTAATATTATACTATTTATTAACTCGAATTATAGCTTCGTTCTAACTCTTACCAAATCACTTTGTATGGCCTCCAGAGCTGATCATGTATTATTCTTAGTTGTTCATATGTCTAAAACATTTATTCGAATATATATACAACAAAACCATTAAGCACATAATTTATAGAATCTTCAATTTATAACCAAGTAACTAACTGTTGAGATTAACAAGAACAAGAAATAATAATAACGGCAAAAAAATTAAAGAATGCAATACTTACGTTTTGTAATGTGCCTAGGTCTACGGGGTGAAACTATTCTTTTATTAATTGCAATGGTGATAGTGGTGATACAACATTTTAGGGATATAATCAATGTATTTACAGGCACCTAATCCATTATCCATGTATAGTAACCACTTCATCACTCTTATTCAATGTTGAGACTGAGGGCTGGTTCAAACATTTCATAGGCCCGGGAAGAAATAAAAAAAAGAAGGTCCCGTATATGAAAAAACTAAAATTTAAATTTAATAATACTAAAAAAATTATAATATCAAATAACACTACAAGAAAAATCGCGATTCGCGACAGGCAGATTCCATCACGAAAACGCGAAATCCTGTCGCAAATCGTGTTTTGCGACAGAATTCATTGCGTAGTCTCAAGGCTTGTCGTATTTCATTTCGTGACAGAAATAATCCGTCGCGAGCGATTGCGACGAAAAATGGTGACGGAATTGTCTGTCACGTACTAGGTGACGGAAGTCATTCCATCACAAGTCTGTCGCAACTTTGGCAACGTAAATGTTTCTTTCTTTAACCATCGCGTGAAAAAATATTCCGTTACATATTTTTTTCGTGAAATATAAGGACGGGAATAATTATTGTCGCAAATCCTTCGCTAACCTTTCCGTTGCAAATTTTGTATTCCGTCATAAAATTTTGTCGTAAAAAAACGACGAAACAAATTGTCATCGCGATTCCATCACAAACTTTTCAGTTGCAACTTTTGTCTTCCGTCGCACAAATTTGTCGTAAGAAAACGACGGAACAAATTTCCGTAGTAATTCCATCGCTAGATATTGCATCGCACAATTTGTTTTACATCACAAAATTTCGTCACCATAGTTACAATGAATATTTCATCGCTAAAATTATATTTCATCGCAATTCTGCTAAATTAATATTTTTAAATATTTTTGTAATTATTATATTTTGTTAAAATTCTAATATTTATATTTAAAATGTTAATATGCAAACTAAAATACAATATAATTAGTACTATTAAAGTGATACTACTTTATAGTTCCAAAAAAAAAAAAAAAAAAAAAAAAAAAGTAAATGTTGTACTTAATACCAAATTAATTAATGTCTAAACAATAATATAGTAGAAAAATCAAATCAATGTGAATTGGGTCATGATGATGAGGGTGATGATGAAGTTCCAGCTCTATCACTCTCAAGAGAATTTAATCTTTGCTGCATAAGAACCATAGAAGCCTTCAATTTCTCAATCTCATCATGGATCTTTACAGAATTAGCATTTTCTGATGGCTGCGAGGTTGATGTTATATTGTCCGATGTGTTAGCATTTATTGGACTACGAATGATACCATGAGCCAAGTCCATAATAAACTCATCTTTTCTTATCATGCTCGCCAACTGCATCATAATACAATTGACTATCATCTACTTCTTCTCCATTTTGTGTTAATACCTCCCGTTGCAATGCAATTTGTTTCTGAAAAAATTAAAAATTTTAGTACAATTTTTATAAAAATTCATATATATTCAAGGAAAATCAAGATACATAAACTTAAATGGATTTTTTTATCTTTTTCAACTATAAATGTTTAGCCATCTTGTTTTTTGGTATGTGTATGCTTGAACAATTCAAAATATGATGGACGACGACCGGTATGAGTGGCTTGCGTGTGTGTTGCATTCCACATCTAATATATATTAATCTTTTTTGTAATTAGGGCCCCTAATTTTTCGGTGCCCTGTGCGGTGACCCTGGTAAGACATGCCCATAATCGGCCCTACTTAGAAATTTCAAAAAGTCATAAGGGTAACGAACGTCGCATTTTTTTAGAAAAATAAACTTTACTTAAAAAAAATTAAATATTTTAGCGATAGAAATAACAATCATCGCATGTTCCATCGCCACACTCAAATGTGAAATTTATGTTTGCGCCAAACGTTTCAACAAAATTAATTTTCGTTGTCGATTCCATTGCCATAGCGCGACAGACATATAGGGCATTGCATTTTCTTTCGCTAATATGTAACATATTGGTGACAAAATTTATTATGACGTCTCATTCTATAGCTAAAATAAATTTTACTTAAAAAATTAAATATTTTAGTGACGGAAAGAACGACCGTCATAAGTTCTGTCGCCAACCTCAAATGTCAAATCTATCTCCGCACCAAACATCTCAACAGAATTAATTTCTGTTGCCGATTCCATTGCCATCGCGCGACAAACATATAAGGCATCGCATTTTCGGTTGTCAATGTGTCAACATATTGGCGACGGAATTGATTATGTCTTCGCATTCTGTAGCGAAAATAAATTTTACTTAAAAAATTAAATATTTTAGTGACGGAAAGAACGTTCGTCGTAAATTCCATCGCCAACTTCAAACGTCAAATCTATTGTTGCGCGACAGACATATATGGCGTCGCTTTTACTATCGCCAACGTGTCAACATATATGCGACATAATTGATTCCGTCGTCTCATTATGTAGCAAAGATAAACATCACTTCAAAATTTATATATTTTCGCGAGGAAAAAATTCCCGTCGCAAATTCCATCATCAGCCTCTATCGTCAATCCCTTGGTGCGGGAATATTTTCCACTTTGCGCCAATTATCGTAATGTAATTTATTCTCGTCGCCGATTCTGTAGCAAAACCGTGACGGAACTATCGACCGTTTCCTTTTCCGTCACTATTGTGGTGACAGAACTTAATTCTGTCGCAAATTCCGTCACCAAAATGTAAGGGCCAAAATTTCCGGGGTTTTTTTCTCACTTGCTCCAAAAATCGCTACAGAATTGCATTCTGTCACCATTTTCAACGCAAGATAGCGACGGAACAGGTTGCGTCGCAAAAACTATCACGAATTGACAATGGAATGCTTGTTGAGACCGTCTCATGAATCCTTATTCATGATATATTGATCGGGTCGGATCAAAATTGAAATGTACATAATTCTTATATTGAAAAATTTAATATTAATAATGAATAAAATGTTTGTTACTTATTATTAGGGGTGTAAATGAGCTGAGCCGCTCGCGAGTCGCTCGTGAGCGGTTCGGTCAATGCTCAGCTCGAACTCGGTCAAAATCGAGCTCGAGCAGCTCGTGGATTAAACGAGCACGAGCCGAGCTTAGGTATTGTAGGCTCGCGGCTCGCCGAGCCGCTCGCGAGCCTTATAATATATAATATATAATATAATTATATTATATTTAGTATATAAAAATAATAATTAGGGGAGGGAAATTAAAATACTTTAATAATTATATATGGATAAAAGTCATAAAACAAAATAGTTTAAATTTTAAATCAAACAGGTCAAATTCGAGATTAAAATTGAGCTCAAATTCAAGCCCAAATTCGAGCTCGAATTCAAGCCTGAACTCGAGCTCGAGTTTAGGCTTGAATTAGAGCTCGAGCTCGAACAATCGAGATGCTCGAGCTCGAGCAGCTCGACAATTGCCGAGCTCGAGCTCGAGATACTTCATTATTAATATAAATGTTATTTTAAATTATTAAAGATATTTTTAACAATAGGCCAGGTATATTTTTTGAATGCTACTAGCTCTATTACAATAGGCCAGGTATATATATATATTATATTGGTGAATAAAGTGATCGGAGAACAAACCTAGTTAAGAAAATTGTGATTCAATTTCAACATTAAATGTAAAAAATAAAAAATAAAAAAAATGAAACATAGCATATCAACATTAGCTTTTATTATAAAAAGTATTCACGGCATTATATTCACTACTAATTACATATAAATTAATGTGTTAACCGCCATTTAGTATTAGATCGAAAACACTCAAGGAAAATATTGGAAAACTGTTACGTACTCCTTCCATATCTATCTAGTCTTGCTTTAATTTTAGACCAATAGTGTGTGTGGGGATTGAAACTATTTTTTTATTAATTGTGATTGTGATAGTGGTGATACAACATCTTAGAGAGATACAATCAATGTATTTATAGGCATCTAATCCATGTATAGTGGGTTTATCGAAACTGCTTCATCACTCCTATTCATTGTTGAGACCGACAGGGCTAGTCCAAACATTTTATTGGCCCGAGACAAAATTTTTTTTTTAAAAAAAAAAAGAAAGGGGGCCCAAATATGAGAAATTTAAAATTTAAATTTAATAATAATGAAAAAATGATAATATCAAATAACGATACGTAAGATAGTCTCACACAAGTTATTTTTGGGCTGCAGTTGTCTGAGACCATCTCAAGGATCCTTATTCAATATACTTATCGGGTCGGGTCAATATTGAAATGTAAGTATTTATATTGAAAAATTAATAAGGAATAAAATGTTTGTTACTTATAAGGAAAAGTGTAATACTTTTGATGAAAAATATATTACTAATCAAGAATAAAATATTACATTTTATGTAAAAGTATTACAAAGTATATTTTTCATCGAAAGTATTAAACCAAGTTTAATTAGTGGCATTTATTTTAATTCGTGGATTAGTTGTTAATTAGTGGGTTAGTGGTATTGTTAATTAGTGGGTTAATGGTTATGGGTTAGTGGTTAGTTTATTTTAGCTTTATTGTTTTTATCCTTCACTATAAATAAAGGATGTATTTCATAGTTTCTGTACATTTAAGTTGAATGAGTTTACCAAGACTATGTGATCTAAGGGTATCCGGATGCAAATTATGCTGTGCATCCGTATGCACCATGCATGGTGCATACGGATGCAAAAACAACGTCGTTTTAATAAAACGCGCGTCTCTCCTTAAAAAAAAAAAAATCAGGTTCGATTCCCAGCAACAACATATGAACTAAAATTCCATAATCGATGAATTATAATTCCATAATCGATGAACTATAATTCCATAATCTAATCTATGAACTAAAAATTCCAGAATGAATGAACTAAAATTCCATAATCTATAAACTAAAATTTCAGAATCGATGAACTACAATTCCATAATCGATGAACTATAATTCCATAATCAATGAACTATAATTCCATAATCTATGAACTAAAATTCCAGAATGAATGAACAATATAATGTTGTTCCTGGGAATCGAACCTGAATTTTTTTTTAAAGAGGAGACACACGTTTTTTAATAAAACGACGTCGTTTTGGCATCCGTATGCACCATGCATGGTGCATACGGATGCACAGCATAACTATCCGTATCCGGATTGGACTTCCATTTGGAAAGTTATGAGTTCGAGCCTCAGTGGAGGCATTATTGGTTCTTTGTGTTTCAGTAGGTTGAGAAAGTATATGAACAAATATTACAATGTAATAGAGCCAGTAACATTCAAAAAAAAAAAGTTGAATGAGTTCTTGAAGTAAAATAAATATTCTTTTTCCCTCTCCCTCTCTCTCTTCTCAAGTAGTTATTTAGATATATTATATATTTAGTATATCTTACATTTGGTATCAGAGCTAGTTAATCTTCTATCCCCGAGATATTTCCCGCAATGAAATATGGCAACAAATTTCAATATTATATGATCGGGTCCCAAATTGAATGAGAAACTAGATTATAATTAGTGGTGATTCAACATCTTAGGGATACAATCAATATAATGTATTTATAGGCATCTAATCCATGTATAGTGGGTCTATCGAAACTGCTTCATCACTCCTATTCATTGTTGAGACCGACAAGGCTGGTCCAAACATTTTATTGGCCCGAGACAAAATTTTTTAAAAAAAAAAAAAGAAAAGAAAGGGAGCCCCAATATGAGAAATCTAAAATTTAAATTTAATAATAATGAAAAAATGATCATATCAAATAACGATACGTGAGATTGTCTCACACAAGTTTTTTTGGGATGCACTCGTGTGAGACCGTCTCATGGATCCTTATTCAAGATACTGATCGGGTCGGGTAAATATTGAAATGTACGTAATACTTATATTGAAAAATTAATAAGGAATAAAATGTTTGTTACTTATAATAAGGAGAAGTGTAATACTTTTGATGAAAAATATATTACTAATCAGGAATAAAATATTACATTATGTAAAAATATTACGAAGTATATTTTTCATCGAAAGTATTAAACCAAGTTTAGTGGGCATTTATTTTAATTAGTGGATTAGTTGTTAATTAGTGGGTTAGTGGTATTGTTAATTAGTGGGCTACTGCTTATGGGTTAGTGGTTAGTTTATTTTAGCTTTATTGTTTTTATCCTTCACTATAAATAGAGGATGTATTTCATAGCATTTGTACATTAAGTTTAATGAGTTCTTGAAGTAAAATAAACATTGTTTTTAGGTTCGTTATATCGTGGACCGCGGTGCACGTGCATCGCGGTCAAAACGGCACCGTTTCTTTAGGTAAAGAAACAGTGAGTCGTTAGTGTTATTGGAGCACACATTTTGTTGTATGTTAATTACCAACTAACACTACAGTATATCTAAAGTGACACTGTCTCACGTATTATTTTTATATTATCAAATGAAACTGTAGTTATATCAAAATGATACTGTAGTTGTGGTGATATGAAACTGCAGTATATACAAAATGAAACTGAATAACGGAATTACTTTTTGCACAAGGGTGCGGAACGGCGAGAAACGGATGCCGTTTATTTTTATTAAACAAAACGACGTCGTTTTGATGCGCGGTGCATAATCGATTATGCACCGCAGTGAACGATATACTTTCCCTTGTTTTTCCCTCTCCCTCTTTCTCTTCTCAAGTAGTTATTTAGATATATTATATTTAGTATATCTTACATCTGGTATCAGACCTAGTCAATCTTCTAACCCCTGAGATATTTTCCACAATGAAATATGACAATAAATTTCAATATTGTATGGTCGGGTCCCAAATTGGATGAGAAACTCGATTATAATTAGTGGTGATTCAACATCTTAGGGATACAATCAATATAATGTATTTATAGGCATCTAATCCATGCATAGTGGGTCTATCAAAATCGCATCATAACTCCTATTCATTGTTGAGACCGGCAGGGCTGGTCCAAACATTTTATAGGCCTGGGACAAAATTAAAAACGAAAAGGGCCCCAATATGAAAAATCTAAAATTTAAATTTAATAATAATAATAATAATAATAATAATAATAATAATAATAATAATAATAAATGATAATATCAAATAATGATACGTCAGATAGTCTCATACAAGTTTTTTTGGGGCTGCACTTGTTTGAGACCGCCTCATGAATCCTTATTCATGATACTTATCGGGTCGGGTCAATATTGAAATGTACGTAATACTTAAATTAAAAACTTTAATACTAATAAGGAATAAAATGTTTGTTACTTATAGAGAGAAGTGTAATACTTGTGATGAAAAATGTAATACTAATAAAGGATAAAATATTACATTTTATGTAAAAGAATTACGTAGTACATTTTTCATCAAAAGTATAACAGTTTGTCTTATAATCAATGTTGGCAAGTGTTTGTTACTTATAAAATGTTGGACTTACGATGTTACGGACAGCTAGCCCAATCAAAATCAGAGAAAGCATGTAGACCCTTTGACTCTGACTTTCGTATACGTAAGCCAAAAGAAAGAGTATCTTTAGCATACCTCAAAACCCGTTTAAGTTGTTCCCAATGTGAAACTGTAGGGGCATGCATGTGTTGGCACAATTGGTTGACAATGAAGGAAAGATCAGGCCGTGTTATTGTTAAATACTGTAGGGCCCCAGCCAGTATCCTGTACGTACTGCGTAGGATCATCAGATAAATCTGCTCTGAATGCAACAGATTTCGAAATAGGGATAGGGGTACATAGAGGCTTGCATTCTATCATCCTAGCACGTCTTAAGATATCATTCGTTTATCTTTGTTGAGACAGTAAAATTCCATCATCACATTTAACAGTTTCAATACCTTGGAAAAAACCAAGTTCACCAAGATCTCTAACATAGACTAAAAGATACACATGAGAAGAATCCTGTGAATAATGAAACAATGAAACGTCCATTTTTTATGCTTGGAATCCAACAGATAGTAAGAACCTGTTTAGATCAGAGAGAACGTTTAAACCAAGCTCTGTGAGCCTATTTTAATCCATATAGAGAACGTTTTAACAAGCAGACATGGTTAGGGAGTTGAGCATCAATGTAACCAGGGGCATATTTCATGTATGCAGTTTCAGACAGATTACCATTCAAAAAAACATTATGAACGTCAAGCCATGCCGGATTTTGGGGCGTGCAAGATGGGAAATAGTACATGGCCTCAATTTGTAGAGGGCTTAATATTTAATTTTGACGTAACTACTCAAGAAATAATAAAAGAAAAATCTACAATTAATCCTAAAAATCATCAGTTTTTTTCACAAATCATTTCTCTCTCCTAATAATTAGGACCTAATTAATTAATTGAGCAAGGAAAAACCATTCAGTAATTGAAAAGAAGAGTCATATATTTTACGGTATTGGTTTTAAAGATTGCGCTTATACTTTTGGTAGGTCCTCATTTATTTATAAGAACAGGGCCATAAAAATCCAAAAACCGGCGCTGCGTCAAGATGCCTAATAACCCAACCAGAGGATAAAGCCAAAGATAGTGAAAGCTTGACAGTAGTGTGTTTTACTTCTGGACTGAATGTGTCAAAGAAATCTTTCCCCAGAACCTGATTAAACCCTTTTGCTACTAACCTGGCCTTGTGTCTCTCAATACCATCATCCTTTCGTTTTCTACGAAAGACCCATTTGCGGCCAATAACATTCATATTAGTTGTAGAGGTATCAAGGCACCGAGTTTAGTTCTGAAGAAGAACATTAAATTCCTGATTCATTGCCTCACCCCACTTAGGATACTTAACTGCCTGTGTGTAACAAGTTGGTTCAGTGGGACAAACCTAGGTAGTTAGGACCGTATGAGGAGCCTGAGACCGACTTCGGGTCTCCATGGCATGAGTTCGGACGTTCTGTTGTCTGGACCTGCCACGTGGTCGTACATGTAGACGAGCAGATATAGCCGTCGGTACGGACAGAGCAATCTGTATTGTTTCTGCCGAAACATTGGGGACGCTAGTCTGGAGTGCGATTCCGCCCACGGTCCACATGTAGTAGGTGGGGCTGCATGTAAGGGAGGTTTAATAACAAAAGGAAAAATTCGTTCATCAAATCTAACATGCCTGCACATATAAGTCTTGTTAGTCTGTAAGTCCCTGCACCTATACCCCTAAAAGAGTCTGGATAACCTAAGAATACGTAAAGAGAGGACATGTAGGACATTTTATGACGATTGGATGGCCTTAAATATGGATAACACAAGTAGTCAAAGACATGAAGAAAAGAATAGGAAGGAGGGGATTCACTACAAAAAAAATTGTTCATTAGTGAGAAGGAAAACCGCGTCACCAAAAAATCAAAAACCATCATAAAAGACTTTTAATGACGGAAAATTTACCGTCGCCACCCGTCGTTATTTCTTCCGCGGTTAAAAACAAATAGTGATGGGATATGATACCATCATTAATAAGCATATAGTGATAATATATTTACCGTCACTAAAATATTCCTTTTGTGACAAAGAATCCTGTCACTAATATAACTACTCACTAGCATAATTTCCTCTCATTATATTCTTATAATGATGGAAATTCTGATCACTAAAAATTATAATTAGTGTCAAATATTATTTTTCTAATTTTATATATATTGTTATTTCTCATTAAATATTAATTTTTATAAACATTTTTTCCTCACTAATCGATATTATGTTATGTTATAACTATAGATATTGTGTTGATAAAAATTAATTTTTTTACCATAATGCAATCAAAGTAGACTCGATCAATATATTAAAAGACTTCATCACCACTACAAAAATGAAATATTTCATACAACTTTGTAAAGACTATAAAGAATCAAATTCAACCAACTCAACAAGATGGAATTGGAGAAGCAGTTCTCTAAATGCACCAAATTCTTGGTTATACATTAGAAATGCTTTTCAAAAAAATAAACATTAGAGATGCTAAATAATCACATCTTCACAGAGCTTCACTCTCTTTGGTATGCCCCGTAAGCTCTTTCACTGGAGACATTGTATTTCGCATATCCCACATCTGTGAAAATAAATAAGCTAGTTATAAGTGATAAATAGAACATTTTAGCCAATGGAAAACAAATGATTACCCTCAATGCATGTGAAGTATCTTCATCAGAGGCAACTACAAGTTGAGTGGCAACATCAGGATTCTAATAGAATTTGAGAATCTGAGAAACTGCAAGTTTACCCTTTAAAGTAGGTTATAATTTGAGATCAAATAATGGAAAGAACAAAACAACGCGCCAATTTTAGGATAAGGCATACCTTATCACAGGTTTTTGATTCCTCAGATCCCAAACCACTAGAGAAATAGAAAAGGAAAATAAAATTTTAAGATTAAAAGGCAATTTTTTCAAACTTCAAATGGAGACTAGTGCATCCTTCAGCTGACTTCTTGCTGACCAGTTGTGCCATTTGATGATGTGGACGCCAATATCTGTTGAACCTTTCTATTCCATGACATATATGAAAATTCATTTTGGGTTGCTGATCCACTACCCTACAAAAATTGCTCGGTGGTTGTATATGAATTCAGAAGATTGTCCACACAATAGATAAAACTAGACGTACTTATGAAATTAAAAAGAAGGATAAGACCAAGCATGTAAGATCATACTTATAAACAACATGAGGCCATAGGAGAGACAAAGGGTAAACACCTGATATTTACTTCCTTTACAGGCAAATAAAAGTTTTATGCGTTTATACAGACATACAGTAGAGCTTCTGTTGTACAGAGCATGGAGACAGTCAATTTGAATGGAAAATAGACATTTGATTAGGAGTACAAATTTATAGCACATTTGTAACCACGTTTTTATATACAATATACTCTTTCCACTAGGTTCTCAAGATGCTTCATGCCTTCATCCATGAAAACTAAGTTATCTTCTTCCTCTACAATACTAATTTCCTAAACTGGAAAGAAACTACTAACAAATACTACGCCTTATCCTAGTCAAGAAGCACCACCGAAAATTGTTCTAGTTTATAGTTATCCAAGCATATAAATATTATTATCTTTTGCAGTCTACTAATTCCAGCACCTATTGAGATTAATCTTACCTAGTACCAAGTTTTCCACAAATTGCCCAGTCAAGCAAATCTATGCCTCAAAATTTCAATCAAGCACTGTTATCAAAGAACACCATGCTTTTGACATGGTAGGGGGGAAACCTCCTTAATCTCCTTACAGGACACCCTGATCTGTCCCCTCATACAAAAGCATTGTTAAATACTTTTGCACCCTCAATCCCATTCCTTTTACCTAATCTCTGCCATGAAACCATATTGGCTAGAATAGTATACAATCTTCTTTCTCCCTTTCTCATTGCAGCAATCCCAATACCACGCCCTTTTATAACTTCACTTGAAATGAGAAAACATACCCAGCTAAAATGCTACATAGGCAAACTGCCTGAGTTGCTGGAAAACTCATCAAGAAATGGTTACATTGCCCCAATTTGAACGTGAAAGGGGAGTTCCCTTTACACGGCTTGAATTGAAGTATTCTCCACAACAAATACTATTCTAAGTATTCATATTCATCCACAGCACACATATACATATATAAAGTTACCTTCTTTGGAATACCATAATCCCATTGTTCCTTTTAGATATCTGATGATCTTTTTGGTAGCAAGGTGACTTTCTTTGGGCTTTGATTGAAATCTTGCACATACACCTACTGAGTAAGATATATCGGGTCTACTTGCAGTTACGTATAGTAGAGATCCAATCATTCCACCATACTTTATTTGGTCAACGTCTTTTCCTTCGTCATCTTTATCCAATCTTGATGAAGTGCTCATGAATTTTGACAGAGCCTTTTCCTTCTAAGCCAAACTTTTTGATAAGATCTTTAGTGTACTTGGCTTGGTTTACGAAAATTCCTTCTTTCATTTGTTTTACTTGAAGTCCAAGAAAATAGTTCAACTCACCCATCATGCTCATTCCAAACCTGTTCTGCATGAGCTTAGAAAATTTCTCACATAAAGATTTATTAGTCCTAACTATAATAAAGCTAAATCGTTTTGGGGGGGGGGGGGGGGGGGGGGGGCGAAATCCCGCCCAAACGGTACGGCGTCGTTTGAGGCAAATGCAATGGGATTAAAATTTAGTAAATCGTGCTAGCCATCCTTTGTTCATAAATTGTTTACACAGCGCCACAGCCTTTTGAATTGCATCTGCATAGGAAAATGGTTCACCGTTTAGACTTCCAAGAATTAAAAATGCCCTGCAGCCATACCCATCTAGACTTAAAACACACGCATCCTAGCCCATACCCATACAACTCTACTATAGCCTATAGGCCAGCAGCCTACATATTAGGCTAAGCACCATACTTATCTCTGTTCATTGATTAAATAATTCCAGTTCACCTATGTGTATATATATAACTCTTTGAATCAGACAAGCTATCTATACTTTTTTTTTTGAATAGAGTCAATATTCAAAACGACAAGCTATCTACATACATTTTCTACCTTCATCGAACAGAAAGGCATATGAAGAAGATCACTGCGTCAACTCTTATTGGGAAAAAAAGGAAACAACAGTTCGACAACAAAGGTGGGTTCATCGGTCTATTTTTTTCATGTATCTTTTAACTGTATGGTTGAAAACTTGAAATTTTTAAAACTAATGTATGTCTTTATCATGAACTCACAACAATTGTTAGACAACTTAGACACAAACGATACCACATCCGTAATAAAATGGATATAATATGTGAAGAAAAATCTACCCACTTACCAGATCTGTAAGATAGATCAAGAGTTGTCCATAGTCTTTATGCATGCTCCAGATCTATGAGTCCTATCAAAACCTATCGCCATTTTCTGTAAAAAAAAATAAAAAATAAAAAATAAAAAAAAATAAAATTAGAACTATGATTCTTTGAAGGAAAAACAATAGAAGTGGAGAAATAACACAGATCTGGAAAATTGTATTCGCAGATTCCATACATCGAAGCTAACACATTTGGGTAAATAGATAGAAAAACATAAATACTTATAAATTCAAAATTAAAGTACAAAATAACTTACCTCTTTCTGCAATTTAGCGCCTTTGGTACTCTATTTTTCAATCTGTGTTCTTCGATCAAGTAATAAACAATGAATAGTACAAAAGATAGATATAGAGATGTATCTAAAATTTTTTTAGTGGAGATTGGAGTTCCAGATCTAAAATTTAGAACGAACCGGAAGAGCTAATCTAGGTAGCAGATGTGAGAATGGTGTGAGAGAATGCCAAGAGTTAATTTAGGTAGAGCTTGGCGTGAGAGATTAGCTAGGAGGAGAGATATTAGGAAATTGTGATGTGGAGAGTGTTGTCCGTAGATTGGGTTAGTTGTAGCTAGGGTCTACTAATTGGGCTCTATAATTGTTTGGGCTAATTAGATTTAACACATATTGTGCTTCTTATTTATTTTTATTTTTATTTTTATAGAAAATGTTAGGCTACTTAGATTTAACACAGATTGTGCTTTTTATTTATTTTTATTTTTTTTATAGAAAATGTTGCGCTTCTTAATATCTTCCCTACATACATACATTTGTACATATGTTATACGTATAACATATATAGCTAATAATATCTTCCCTACATACATACATTTGTAAATATGTTTTTTTAGCAATTGTGAAGTGGATGTGTTTATTAGTGACATGTGTTTATAGTATGTGAAATGTGAAGTGGATGTGTTTATTAGTGACATGCATAAAAATATAGTATGCATATATTAGTGATATGTGTTTAATTTTTTTTTTAGTGATTTAGTGATATATTATTAATTATTGTTTTCTCATAAGTTATTAAATATTCTGTAGAAAACATTTCATCATCCTACTTTAATTCAAATAGAAGCACAAGTCCGTCAATTGTGTACGGTGTATTTCAAAGATCATTATCTACTCCGTTCATCGTGTTAACAAATGGTAAGTATGAATTTTTTTTACCTTTAATGATATTATAATTTTTTTTTCTAATGTATATACTAACTTTATTTCACATGATTTAGGTGATAATTTACCCCAAACAACAATTGTTACGCCATACGGTTCGACATTATCCCAAATGCATCTATCTAATGTATGTCATAATAATAAGAACTGTCAACCAGCCAGTATGCCAGATGGCTCATTGAGAAATTTCGACACACCATCGACTCCGTTTCATGGCGAGCCACAATTTAGACTAAACGAGTCTGTACCATTAAGCGATATGACAAATGGTACAATTATATATTATAGTAAAAAAGTTGTTATGAATATATAGGGGTTTTTATATTCATATGTATATTAGTGAAAATAATCAAATATATTAGTGTACACACACACACACATATATATATATATATATAAAAGTTTTATAAAAAAAAATAGTTATAATAATAAGAATTGTCAACCAGCCAGTATGTCAGATGGCTGATTGAGAAATTTCGGCACACCATCGACTCCGTTTCATGGCGAGCCACAATTTAGACTAAACGAGTCTGTACCATTAAGCGATATAACAAATGGTACAATTATATATTATAGTAAAAAAGTTGTTATGAATATATAGGGGTTTTTATATTCATATGTATATTAGTGAAAATAATCAAATATATTAGTGTACACACACACACACACACACACACACACACACACACACACACACACACACACACACACATATATATATATATATATATATATATATATATATATATATATATATATATACATATTTGAGTTACGATATGGTCTGTAGGTCTGAGTCCAGCGAGGGACTTTTGGCTGATGTACACACCCCTGAATTCTTTAATGGCATACGAGCTTCTGGCATACCTAACCACTCTTTAACGTTAAAGGTTGGCTCACCTGTGATGCTACTGAGAAATATAGATCACTCCCACGGGTTGTGCAGTGGTACTAGATTGATAGTCACTAAGTTGGCAGAACATGTCATAGAAGCAAAAATATCCACAGGTGACCATACAGGTAATAGGGTGTTGGTTCCTCGAATGTCTATGACTCCTTCAGATCCAAGATTGTCATTCAAGTTTAAAAGAAAACAATTCCCATTAATGCTGTCATATGCAATGACTATAAACAAAAGCCAGGGACAGATGTTATCCCATGTTGGATTGCTACTCAAGAAGCCAGCTTTTGTACACGGACAATTATATGTAGCCGCATCTAGGGTGAGCAATCCTAAAGGGCTCAAAATTTTGATTTGTAATGAGTTAGGCAATAGTTGTAATTCAACCACCAATGTTGTTTACAAAGAGGTATTTAACAATTTGTAATTTCAAAATTGTTATGATGTGTTAGACCAATAACAATCGTTACTGTTAACTAGTGTGGTTTTTCCCATTTCTTAAATCCAAAGTAATGCTTAGTTGAAAAAATGGTTATCTTACAATACAACAAATATATTTTCATTAATGTTAAATTATGGTCCCGTGCATCGCACGGGTATCATACTAGTACTTCTAAAAATAATATCATCAACATATATTTTGTACTAATAAAATGTGATCACCGTCTTGAATTCTAAATAAGGTTATGTCAACAAGGCCCTTTGTGAATCCACAACTAATTAAGAACATTGATAAAGTATCATACCAAGCTCTTGGAGCTTGTTTTAACCCATACCATTCCTTATTTAGTTTATAGACCTTATTAACTTCACATTTTACCTCAAATCCGGATGGTTGTTCAACATATACTTCTTCTTCAAGTAAACCATTTAGGAATGCGCTCTTTACATCCATTTGATATACCGTGAAGTTCTTATAGGCTACGTAGGCTAAGAAAATTCGAATAGCTTCAAGTCGTGTAACTGGGGCAAAAGTCTCATCAAAGTCTATTCATTCTTCCTGATTGTAGCCCTTTGCAACTAGCCTCACTTTATTCCTAATAGTAACTCCATCTTCATTGGTTTTGTTCCTGAAGACCCATTTTGTACCAATAACGTTATGATCTTTTGCAGGGCCGGCCCTGGGGTATGGGCAGGCTGGCGGCTGGCCCCTGCCCAGGGCCCATCCCTAGAGGGGGCCCATAGACTAAGATATAATAAATTGTATATATTATATATACTAGTATTTTCTATGCGCGATGCGCAAAAATCAATGCCCAATATTAATACTCTATATTAAAATCTTAGATTTATATAATAATAATAATAATAATAATAATAATAATAATAATAATAATAATAATAATAATAATAATTATTATTATAATTATAATAATAATAATAATTGTAATAATAATAATAATAATAATAATAATAATAATAATAATAATAATAATAATAATAATAATAATAATAATAATAATAATAAAAACTCTAATATATAATGTCTATATATTATTAGCATTGAAGAAGATAAGAAAATATATAGTGGATGCATATGCATAGCAACAATAGTGGAAAAAGATAACGGAAGTTATAACGGTAGGGGTATTTTTGTCCAAAATATTGTATAGTACAACTCTTATAGCATAATGTATACAAAAAAAGTAATGGAAAAATGGACATAAATGAAAGGTATAACTTTCATTCACACTTATTAGTTTTTAGATTAGATTACTTAATATATATTAGAAAAAATTATTTAATTATTTTTGACTTAATGACTTCTTATGGAAGTCGAATAGATGGAAGATTCAGGAAGAACCGAAGAAAAGAGGCATCGGCGCATCACAAGTCACAACCATTCAATACCTCTCCGCCACAGCAACCGTTTAATTCCTCTCAGGGAGTTATTAAAAGTCCAGAAGCTAAATAAGAATGAGCAATTGAGTGAATCGGCAACCTACTTTCATAATCCACAAATAACAAATCTTCTCTGCGGTCAGCCAATCTTGACTATGTTCACCGCACTTTCACTACTCTGGTCTATAATTGTAATTTGCAAAGGTATTTTAATGTTTATGATTTCAGATTTTTTTTTTTTTTTGGAAGCTATGATTTGGGAATTAAGCCGTATTGTTAATTGTATTGTTGAAAAGTCTATGATTTGGCCATTTGGAAATTGGGATTTGCAGAATTGTAGAATGCAATACATTAGGAATTTGTAGAATTCTGATTTCTGAAAGCTCTATAATTTATTTAAAAATGATAATTTTTAATTGAGATTTGCAGAATTGAAAATTACAAGTCATGGCTTAGTCATGACTTAGTTTTTAAAGGGCGTCACCATTTCGTCGTGGTAAGAGTTTAGCAACGGATATATTGCTTGTTTAGCGACGGAATATCCGTCGCTACATCTAGTGACGGAATATTCCGTCACTTTCCACTCGCAAATTTTGACGTCGAAGCCGTCGCCGGTCGGACTTTAGCGACGGATTATTTTGCTCTGGCGACGGAAAGTTCCGTCGCCACGGCTAGCGACGGAAATAATTCGCGTCGTTAAAATCTAGCGACGCTCATTATAGCGACGGACGAAATCCGTCGTTATATGGTTTAGTGACGGATTTGGCCTGTTTAGCGACGGAAATTGTCCGTCGCTATTTGCGTGTTTTTTTGTAGTGGAATAAGTTGTATTGTTGTATCTATTCATTCTCAAAGTAAAATGGCATCCGTGAGATGCCAAAGTAATTTTTTGGTTTAATTTATTAATTACTTTGTTGTAGTGATTCATATTGTCTCTTTTTAACCTTTGTGGATTGCTCTTGTTGAATGTTGATGTCCAAATATTAATGGGGATTTATTCGGAATTAATTGGCCTATATGTTATAACTTCATTTATTTATGCAGAATATTAATTTTTATTTTTGCAGGTATTGAATGACATGAATATTTTTGTATTTAAAAAAAATTGTTTAAAATTTTCTAATCTTATTTCATGTTATTTGACATCATGATTTTATTAGTATTATTAAATTTTAATTTTACTTTTTTTTATATAGGGGCCCCTTTTTTAAATTTCGCCCCGGGCCTATAAAATGTTTGGACCGGCCCTGATCTTTTGGTCTTGGAACAAGTTCCCACACTTCATTCCTTGTGAATTGGTTGAGTTCTTCTTGCATTGATTCTATCCAACTTGGATCATTCAGTGCTTTGTCCACTTCTTTTGGTTCAATTTGAGATAAATAACACGTGAATAATGGTTCTATCGTTGAAGATCTTGTTTTTACACCGTCTCGTACGTTTCCGATGACTAGTTCTGGAAGATGGTCTTTGAGCCATCTTAGGTCTGGTTCAAAGGTGTGATTAGTTCTGGAGGAACTTTCTGGTTGCGAGTTGCTGGTATGAGTTTCAGTTTCAGCCTCTCTTCCAACTTCACTTCCAAGCTCATTTATGTTATCATCTCCATTATTTCCATCAATTCTTTCTTCTGTATGATGGATGGGATTTTCTAAAGAATTTATCTCTAACTCATTCAATCCCTGCAAAATATCGTCTTCACAAGATTCATTAGTATCATAAAAATCAATTTGATTTTCTTTACCATTTTGCACTGCATTCACGTTTTGTACTACGCTTTTCGGACTTTCTTTTTCATCAAATACAACGTGTTTGAATTCTTCAACCACCATTGTTCTTTTATTCAAGATTCTGAATGTCTTGCTGGTAGTTGAATATCCTAGGAAGATTCCTTCATCTACACGCTCATCAAAAGTCCTTCGATGCGTTTTATCGTTAACACGCACAAAACATTTGCAACCAAAAGAATGAAAATAACTAATGTTTGGTTTTCTCCCTTTCCAAAGTTCATAAGGTGTCGGGTTGTATTGCTTGTGGATCATGCTTCTGTTTTGAGTATAGCAAGCAGTGTTGATTGCTTCGACCCAATATCGTTTAGGAAGTCCAGCTACTGAGATCATTACACGTGCAGCCTCTTTAAGTGTTCGATTCCTTCTTTCGGCAACACTATTTTGTTGCGGTGTTCTTGTGGCTGATAATTGATGTGAGATTCCTTGAGAGTTGCAATAATTTTGAATCACGTCGTTCACGAACTCTGTACCTCTATCAGTACGGATCTTGACAATTTTGACTTCTTTTTCATTTTGGAGTTGTTTGAGTAGATATGGTAGCTTCTTCTCGACTTCATTCTTTTTGTTGAGAAATATAGTCCATGTGTACCTGAAAAAGTCATCAACAATAACAAGAGTATATTTCTTACCACTCATACTTACTAGGTCTACAGGACCAAAAAGGTCCATATGTAGTAGACTAGAGGTCGTTAACTTGACTCGTGCATTTTTGCCTTGAAGGATGATTTGATTTGTTTTCCCTTTTGACACGCATTGCAAATTTGATCCTTTTTGTAGGTGATGTTGGGTAGTCCTCTGACTAAATTTTTTGTTACAAGTTTGTTAATGGTCTTGAAGTTGAGATGACTCAACTTCTTGTGCCATTCCCAACCTACATTGCTTGAGCTATTTGCCACGAGACAAACAGATTCCTTGGTTGAGTTCCAGTCTACAATGTACATATTCTTTTTCCTGATTCCTTCAAGTACAATTTCACGGTGGATTCTTTCTTTACTTGACATCTGTCCTTGAAAAAATTCTACAAGATAACCTTTGTCGCAAAATTTACTAGTACTTAGCATATTAAATTTTTAAACTTCAACAAATGATACATCCTCTATTTTTAGACCGTTGCGAGATACCGTACCAACACCTTTAGTTGTGCCATATCTATCATTTCCACCAAATACAACTTTTGGTCCTTCGATATTTTTAAAGTCCACGAGACTAGATTTATTTCCAATCATGTGACGAGAACATCCACTATCGAAGTACCAAATTTCTTGTAAGTAAGTTACACTACCCAACATGATTTGGCCGGGTCCTTGGGTTTTAGTCATTTTTGGTACCCAAATCCACCTAGTGCTCACTGATCCAAGGTTAGGTGATTTGTAACCAGTAGATACTTTATAATCATAGCTAATTTTTGAAAACATTTTTTGTGCCGGGTTCTGAAAATTGACTCGATTCTTTGGCACTTGGGAAGAAGATTGTTTGAGCCTATGAAAGGCATTAAACCTAGACTTAGTCCATGGTTTAGTTTCATTAAACCAATCTTGCTCAGACGGATATAGTCTCCCTGCCCCAATCCTTGGAGATCTTCCCATTCTCCTATGAGAACTTTGTGCACTTAACTCATTGGCATATTTCCAAAAATTTTGCGTATTATTTGACTGCATTGGGCGAATTAAATTGTCTTTGAGGCTTCGGCTTTGAAGTAACATTTTTGGCATTAGTTTGGTAACCAATTCCTTGTCTCATTGTGTTATCTTGACCTTTTACAAATTTTACTACTTGGACTTTATTAGTTAAAGTAGTCGTAGAATTGGTCAATTTCTCGGAGGCTTGAGAACACGATGAATCATAACCAAGTCCGGTTTTATCTCCTGAGGATTTTTACATATTTACCATTTTATCCATTATTTTGTCCATTTTAAATCTCCTATATTTGACTTTAGTCTCTTCCTGCAGAGTGTCAGATTGATTTTTGCTTACCTTGGGGTATGGATATTCAGCCATAAAATGTCTAGGCTTTCTACAATTGTAGCATAATAAGTTCGAGTTGCTCTCCATAGTTTCCTTTTTATGCCTTCGGGATGTGCTAGCCTTAGGATAATTCTTGTGGTTGTTTTTCCTCATGAATTTCTTGAACTTCCTAACAAACAAAGCAAAGTTTTCGTCAGAAAATAAATCACTATTTTCTACCGACCTTGAGGAAGACGGTTGCTCGACTATGAGTGCATTATTCTTTTCTTCACGATCTTCCTCTATCCTCGACCTCATCTCAAACTCATAAGCCTTTAGATCACTAAAAAGTTTATCAGTTGATAAAGTCTTTAAATCTCTATGATCACGCATGGCCGTAACTTTCATGTCTCAACTAGACGGTAGACCATGTAGGATTTTGAGCGAAATTTCTTTTTGATTAATGTCTTTTCAATATCATTAATCTCTCCCAAGATTTTAGGAAATCTTGTTTCCATGTCAATGATATTTTCGCCACTTAGCATTTTGAAATCCTCAAATTTCTTCAATGCTATGGTGAGTTTATTATCATTTTCCTGTTCATCTCCTTCACCGATCTAAATAAGTGTTTCCCAACCCTCTTTTGCTGATTGGCATTTTCGGACTTTAGGGAATATCGTATCATCGATAGCTTTGAACAAAATATCTTTGGCAATATTATCCAAGTTATTCCGTGTTCTATCTTCCCGAGTCCATTCCACCTTAAGCTTTGGAACATATTGTGGAGTATCACTAGTTTGTACGAAAGCAGTGTTTACTTGCAAGATTTCAATAGGACCACTAGCGATTACTTCCCACATTTCATCAAGTAGTGTAGATAAATGTGTCTGCATACAAATTTTCCAATCATCAAATTTTTTCTAAGAAAATAATAAATTTTGGGAAAGAGTTATATCTATCTTCATTTTGAAGTTAATTTTGAGATCTGTCTAGCAGTCAAAATTGACTCAAATAGACAACTGCTCTGATACCAATTGTTGGTCTTGATAGGGTGGTAAAAATTCTAGAGGGGGGTGAATAGACTTTTTAAACAATTTTAAATTTTATAGCACTCTTAATTTCAACTCCAAGTAAAAATAAATTTTACTCAAACTGCACAGCGGAAAATATCGAACAGTCAAATGCTACGTAAAAATAGAGAGATATATCACATGCAATACGTTAGATATGCTTGGAATAGATCAAATAATATGTATGTTAGGAATAAATTGTAATAGTTTTGATGAGCCAAATTTGTATTTTTAGAACCCCAATATTTTATTTTGAGTCTAGTTGTCTATTAGTCTAAGTCCCAAGTCAAGCCAAAAAGTCTACGAAATTCTTAGCAAAATATACTTATCCAGAATGTTACTATTTGAGATTTATTTACCTTAGAAAACACCAAAGGATGAAGTGGTGAAGTGGATAAGGAACAAGGTAACTAAAGTTAGAGGTCACGGGTTTGATACTCAATCTTTACATTTTTATGTAAGAGATAAAGAAGGGGACGACGAAGGGGCTTTTTATGTAAGAGATAAAGAAGGGGACGACGAAGGGGCTCATGGGGACGACTAAGGGGAAGACTCGGATTAATCTACGAATTAATGTGAAATCCTACTAAAGCCATTCTGGGAATAAAGATTAAATCCAGAAATATTAACCAATGAGTTAATATGGCGTAGTGGTATAAGCGTGGGAGATATATGTCGTTGGCTCGTGTTTAAATCTCATTGGAAGCATATTTTTGAAAGATGGTGCATGCTACAATGTGGACACATGGAAGGCTAAATTGAGTACAAGTTTGGAAGCTTGTGGACATGATAAGGAAGATGCACGTGAATACTTCTACACATCTTCTTTCTCATTTAAATATTTTGCTATGCATCTCATTTCAGAAGAAGAAATGGACGAAGATATAATTTTTACTCATGCAAGAATCAGCAGAAAATCTTTTGGAAGATTTCATCATTTTGAATCCGTCAAGATAAGGTAATTATTTTTCGGAGAAGATTTAGCTGATGAGCCGACATATACGACTTTGAAAGATTTGTCAGGTGAGGATTTTCAAACTCACTGTAAGAAGCCCATCTCTTGCATTAAATCACCGCAATGCAAGTTGGCAATAATGTGTAGCTGATCAAGATGAACGATCAAGATCAAGTGATGCTACAACGGTAATATAGCTTCTTCAGCTATATATACCAGATGACTTGAAGACATGAAGTAGGGAGGCAACAATACACAAAGAGCAAAATTTTGAAATATCTAGTCTGAGCTTACACGAGAGATATTCTTCAAGTCCTTAGAAGAGAAATTTGTTTTCTCTAAATCTTACCTCTACTGTGTGTAGAAAGAGGGTTGAGTGTAGCTTTGTGCAAGACACTACCCTGTTGAGTGTAGCTTTGTGCGAGACACTCGTGAGTGTAGCTTTGTGCGAGACACTCGTGGTTGCTGAGTGTAGCTGTGTGCGAGACGCTCGGTGGTGCTAAGTGTAGCTGGGTGCAAAACACTTAGTTGGTGTAGGAGTATAGCTTTGTGAGATATACTCGGGAGTATAACTTTGTACGAGATACTCGGGATTGAGTGTAGTTGTGTGCAAAACACTCGGGAAGTGCCTGTATGCACTTGATTCACTATTTGTATCTAGGTGAACGAGATAGTGAATTTCCTCATTGGAGTGAAAGGAGAAGAGTGGACTAGGAGGATTACACCACCTCTGAACCACTATAAATTGTCTCTCTCATTTACTTACTCCTTTATTTATTATTGCATGCATACTAACCCATTTACTATTCGTCTTATTCAGTTATCTTATTGTTTGGGTTATGTGACTTTACAAGTGCATGCAGACACAATTCCATTTGGATTCACTCATTGATTCACACGTGATTTCACACACATATTGAGTGCACCATCTCTTTAAATATTCATTTGTTATCTTGCATGTTGAATATTTGACTGACCCATTTTATATACTGTGCGAAATTTACTCATCTGGGTCTAGTAGATTTCATGTTTGCATGTGGGCATAAATTAGCATACTTATTATTTGAGCCATACCAAGCATATTCATAATATTGCATGTGATATATCTCTTTGATTTTACGTAACACTTGGTTGTTTAAATTATTCCGCTGCGCATCTAAGTTTCATATCTTGTTACTTAGAGTTGAAATTACCCAAGTGTTATTAATTGTGAAAAAGTTTAAAAAGTCTATTCACCCCCCCCCCCCCCCCTAGACTTTTTACCACCCTATCGGGACCAACAATTGATATCAGAGCGGGTTGTCTATTTGGGTTAAATTGTCTCTGACTGATACCAACAATTGGTATCAGAAGCTGTTGTCTATTTGAGTCAATTTTGACTGCTAGACAAATCTCGAAAAATCAAGATGATGAAAAGAGATATGGCTCTTGCCCAAAATTTATTATTTTCTCTAGAAAAATTTGATGATTGGAAAATTCGCATGCAAGTACATTTATCTGCACTACATGATGAAATGTGGGAAGTAATCACTAATGGTCCAATTGAAATCTTGCAAGTGAACACTGCATCCGTACAAACAAGTGATACACCACAGTATGTTCCAAAGCCTAAAGTGGAATGGACTCGTGAAGATAGAACACGAAATAACTTGGATAATATTGCCAAAGATATTTTGTTCAAATCTATCGATGATACGATATTCCCAAAGGTCCGAAAATGCCAATCCGCAAAAGAAGTTTGGGAGACACTCATCCAAATTGGTGAAGGTGACGAACAAGAAAAGGATAATAAACTCACCATAGCATTAAAGAAATTTGAGGATTTCAAAATGCTAAGTGGCGAGAATATTACCGACATGGAAACAAGATTTGTAAAAATCTTGGGAGAAATTAATGATCTTGGAAAAGACATTAATCAAAAGGAAATCTCACTCAAAATCCTACGTGGTTTACCGTCAAGTTGGGACATGAAAGTCACTGCCATGCGTGATTGATGTTATCACATCTGTGCTTGTTTTTATGGTTATTTTGAATCATCACAGTAATTAAGCTCTTTAATTTTGCTTATTTAATACATGTTTTCCTTGCTATTATCATTTAATTATGGTTCGCACTTGTTTTGAATATTTTACGGTGTTTGTTAGTGTTTTTGAACCATTTTAGGTCAAAGATATGACCAAGGGGAGTTCAAGGATGAGTTTGGAGCAATTTTGGATGAGTTCGGGGCCCAGTGGACTCGACGCGTCGAGCCAAGGGCTCGACACGTCGAAATTTTCTAGTAGCTAATTAATTCGCGCACAGGAAGTCTCGACGCGTCGAATATGCGTCTGTTTCTGGGATAAAAACAGACGCCTAAAGTGGCGCGATAAAAAAACAGACGCTTAAAGTGGCGCAGCTGGGCAAAATTCAATACAAGCGCGAGATCTCTTTTCCTAATATCAATTGCACGGATTTCAAGGCTCATATCTCCATATTAAAAGTTAGCAATTCAAGGAATCTTCCAAATTCTAAATATCATTAAAGACGACAATTTCTTTATTTAAATATAGGAATTAGAATTTGAGTCCAATTTGGTACAAGATTCCTATTTCATCTCAACTTTGTACCCACTATAAAATCCCTCCTTCCTCAACCCTAATGGGAGGACGGGGACCGAGAGAATTCAGAGATTCTTGGAGACAAGAAGGAGAGAAATCAAGAGCCACAAGTTGTCTTGGAAAGCAAGAAGAAGACTAGGGAGATTTGGGAAAATCGTCTGGTTAATTCTTGTACTCTTTTGATGATTTGTAATTCTTTATTTATATTTGCTATGTATAATTTAGTCATGCTTGGCTAAATTCCTTAGAGATTCTTGGGTAAAAGTGTTTATGAACCTATGTGCCTGAGCTCTCAGTTTCTTTAAAATATTATTATTTGGGTTTAATACTTGTGTTGCAATCGTGATAATATTGTTTGATGCTTGTAATTAATGGCCATAGTTACTAGCTTCATAGCCATGTTTGTGTCACCAATGGGAGTTGGGGCATAAATTAGGGCACACACGATTGCACCTAATGGTTGGTCCTTGGGAAAGGGGAACTTATTAGGGGAAGTTTATTCTAGATTATTGCTCATCGGGAGATGGTAGTAATTAGGAATAATTGAATGCTGATCTTTGATCTTATTGGGTGTTTAAGCCATGGGAGTGGAAATTCACTAGGAATAGAGATTACGGGAGTAATTCGATTCCACTTTGCATTCCCACACAAATCTTAATTCCAAACCTAATATTACAAACGTTAATTGGCACTAGGTGATTAAACATTGTGACCCCAAGAATCCTATTTTGCTCTATTGTCTACAAAACCTTGCTACTTATTTTATTCTGCTTGTTATTTTATGCAATCAATCCACCTTCAAGTTTTGTTCGGACTAGTTTCATATGAGTAACCTAGTAGCTAGTGATTAGTACCCCACCTCTCTGTGGTTCGACAACCCGAATACTCCGGGTATTATTTGTTTGCCCCAAATTACAGCAATCAAATTGGCGCCGTTGTCGGGGAGGTGGCGTTACGTACTGACATTAGTGAAAGCCTTACTTTAGGAGTCTAGTCCAATTTTTATTTTATTTTATTTATTTATTGATTTATTTTATCTGCTAATCCATAACAAGTTCCTTGTTCTTGAGTGTGATTTTGCTTTGAATCTAAGAACTTGACTTTTTATGCATACACGATCCCGTGGGAAAGAAGGATTATTACCTTTGAATCTTGAGATTGAGAAAAGAGCCAAGTTTCTTAGGAAACAAACTAGGATGGCACAGGTACAAGAAAATCAAGCTGGAGGGAGATCAATGTCTAACTACCTTGCTCCGGATGTTGAGGAGCATGGTAGCATCAATATTCCAAATGTGGAGGCCTATAATTTTGCGATCAATCCGGCCATACTCAGCATGGCTGCGGCAGATCGATTTGGAGGGATGCCCACGGAAGATCCCAATGCTCACGCCACCAAGTTCCTACGACTTTGTGGCACTTTCAAGATAAATGGAGTCACTCAAGATGCCGTCAGACTTAGGCTTTTTCCCTTTACACTGAAGGGCAGGGCTGAAGATTGGTTATCCTCACATCCAGATAACCATTTTGACACTTGGGACAAATTACATGGAGAATTTTTGAAGAAGTTCTATCCAATCTCCAAAACTCAAAGGATGAGAAGGGCAATTCAAAACTTTAAGCAACTGGCAACTGAGTCCCTCACTGAGTCTTGGGAGAGATTTAAGGAATTGAAGAGGCAATGTCCACACCATGGATTTCAAAGTTGGGATTTGATGATGTCTTTCTATGAAGGATTGCTGGATAATTCTAGGATTTTGGTGGATGCTTCTTCGGGTGGTTCGTTCACGATTCTAGAGCCAACACAAGCCGAGGAACTATTGGAGAAAATTGCTATGAATGGATCTACTTGGTACACGGAGAGGTCTCCACAAAAGCTTGTAGGAGGAATTCATGATGCGGGGCAGTTAGCCGATTTGTTAACAAAGTTGGATAATGTGGTCTCCTTGGTTCAAAAACTTGCCCAAATCACCAGCCAAAATCACAATTCAGGGGATTGTATCGACGAGTTCAATTCCCAAACCTCTATGGAGCAAGTTAATATGTTGGGATATAATAGGCCTCATCAACAGTCTTACCAACCTCAAGGGACCTACCATCCTAATAATTCAAGAAACCATCCCGGTTTTTCATGGAGCAACCCAGTGGGAGCTGCCAACCCTCAACACTTTGTTAATAGAGGTCCTCTGGGTTATCAAGGTACTCAAGTTCAATCTAAATTTCCCGTTTCAGAGGCCCCACCACAATCGAATACGGAAGTTTTGTTGGAAAAATTGATTAAAGGTCAGTTAGAGATTACAGAAAGGATGGATAAAATGGAAGCTCGCCAAAATATGGTTGAAAGGCAATTAGCAAATCAACCTTCTATATCAAGTACTAAAGTCACAGGGAAGTTGCCAGCTATGCCTGAAAATCCAAGGGAGCATGTAAATGCAATTGTCACAAGGAGTGGCAAAATACTTGAAGAGCCACCCCTTCCAATCAAAGCATCAATTCCTAAAAAGACAGTTGAGGAGAAGATTGAAGAGATACTTGGTGGCATAGAAGATGAGCCAATTGCTGTGCAAAATAATCCACAAGTTCAAAAGGAAGTAGAGAAACCTGTGAGAAGGTACGTACCCCCATTGCCTTTTCCTCAAAATCGTGAAACAACAAAAGAAAGTAGGTGGAAAAAGTTTTTGGAGATTGTTGAGAGTTTGAAAGTTTCAGTTCCCTTACTTGATTTGCTTTCACAAGTTCCCTCTTATGGAAAATTTTTGAAAGAGATTCTAGCTAAGAAAAAGAAATATGGGGAACGAGAGATGGTAGCTGTGGCACAAGAGTATCAAGCGTTGACCCCGGGAATTGGGAGGAATATACCTAAGCATAGAGATCCGGGGAAGTTCACAATTCCTTGTGTGATTGGAGGCCGACCTTTAAAGGGATCCCTTTGTGATTTAGGAGCCAGTGTGAGTGTTATGCCTCTTACTCTTTGTCAAGGGTTAGGGTTTGGGAGAACCAAAACCAATCCAATTCACCTTAGAAATGGCGGATAGATCCATCGTAAAGCCTATTGGAATTCTTGAAGATGTCCCAGTTCGTGTGGACAAGTATTTTGTGCCTTGTGATTTTATTGTGATAGATGTCCGAAGGAACCTAGACGTTCCACTCATTTTGGGGAGACCCTTCCTAGCCACTATTGGAGCAATGATTGATGCAAGGAAAGGGTCCATGATTTTTGACTTTGGGGAGGAAAAGGTGGAATTTAATGTTCTTGATGAGCCAAAAATCATTGAATGCAAGTCAATTTTGCACATCGACCCCACTCTCAAGGTGACACATGATGAGTATTTGCATTTGAAGAGTCTATGGGGTGATGAGATCAAACTCGCGGATCAACCAGGATGAGCACTCCATAACCAGGTTAAGTCGAGCTAGCGACGTTAAACTTAGCGCTTCATGGGAGGCACCCCATGTTATCTTTTATTTCTTTCATATTTATTGCTTTCCAGTTTAATTTTATTGTTTTCTAGATTCGTTTTATTTAGTTTTATTGCTTTCTAGTTCGTGATTATTAGTTTTCTCTTTTCTCTTGTTCTACTTTTCTTTTATGTTGCATCAGGGACGATGCAAAGTTTTAAGTGTGAGGGGGAGGAATCATTAATTTGGGGATATTTCTAAATTTTTAAAAATTTTGCTTTTGCTTGGATGACTCATATGCTATTTTTGGTGAATAAGCTACTTGTCTTAGCATGCAGTTACAATTATTCTCTCTTGTTGGTTTGTGGTTTGTTTTAGTGGTGCTTGCTGCATCTCAATTTCTGATGGATGATTTGAGGTGTAACACATATTTGATCTATTCCTTTGCCAATAGCTTTGTTAACCACTTAATAATTGGATTAATTCTTGATCTTGTGTTTTGCATTGCTAGTGAAGGCTTATGTGAGATTCCGGTCATGGGTGTTTTGCTAGAACTTGCCTCATTACTCCCTAAGTGATGTCTAAGTTTTGCATGTTTTGAAGTGATTTAGGCCATTTTTGTTTAGCCATACCCTTTAAACCTGTTCATATATATATTTTTATCCTTCGTGTCCCCATTGTGCCTTTTGTTTGTTCAAATAAGTGCTAAACACTTATCCCCTCTTCGTGATTATTTTTCTTTGATTTACCCAATTATTATAACCCTTAGCCCGTGGCCAAATATTTCCCTTCCACCCTTGAGAGAATGAAACTTTTATCTTTATCTTTTCCGTAAGAAGAGTTTTATGGAGTTGTGCTACGGAAAAAAAAAAAAAAAAAAAAAAAAAGCAGCTAGTGTTACAAATGTTCAAGTGTGGGGGTCATGAAAGTTTGGATTAAAATTATCTTGCTATATCCAAAAGAAGTCCAAAGACAAAGAAAAGAATGAGGAAAAAAAAAAAGATTGAAAGTTTTTGAGTTTGGATCCCCACTTTACCAAAGAGTTGCTAAGTTCTTAAAAGAAATTTACTCCTTGGAATTATGATTATCTCATCTCTTCCAAATTTTGAAAAGTTTAGATAAATTGTGACATTCTCTCTTTTTGATTAATTTTTCCATACCACTTCTTTGTTAGCTATCACCCGTATCCCCATTACAAGCTTAATAAAGTCCTATTTGATCTTAGCATGCATTCTTAGATTTGATCTAGGGGAGTATGAAAGGCAAGCCTATGGGATCCCACTCATGAACCGTGTCCTGCATAATCTCAACGGAGTATTTGTGCACACTTGATCCTCACATACTTTAAATTCTTGGAGCTTGGTTATTGGCTTGGAAATGGGTCTCTTATGTGCCAAACTAATTTGATTCTTGAAGCTTGCTGTTTTGTAGCAAGTTGGTTGGTGGTTTGAAAGGTTGTGCAAGAGAGAGCATGAGTAATTTGTATGTTTTGACTTGTGATTTTATTCCTTAGTTTTGCTTGAGGACAAGCAAAAGCTTAAGTGTGAGGGGGTGATGTTATCACATCTGTGCTTGTTTTTATGGTTATTTTGAATCATCACAGTAATTAAGCTCTTTAATTTTGCTTATTTAATACATGTTTTCCTTGCTATTATCATTTAATTATGGTTCGCACTTGTTTTGAATATTTTACGGTGTTTGTTAGTGTTTTTGAACCACTTTAGGTCAAAGATATGACCAAGGGGAGTTCAAGGATGAGTTTGGAGCAATTTTGGATGAGTTCGGGGCCTAGTGGACTCGACGCGTCGAGCCAAGGGCTCGACACGTCGAAATTTTCCAGTAGCTAATTAATTCGCGCACAGGAAGTCTCGACGCGTCGAATATGCGTCTGTTTCTGGGATAAAAAACTGACGCCTAAAGTGGCGCGATAAAAAAACAGACGCTTAAAGTGGCGCAGCTGGGCAAAATTCAATACAAGCGCGAGATCTCATTTCCTAATATCAATTGCGCGGATTTCAAGGCTCATATCTCCATATTAAAAGTTAGCAATTCAAGGAATCTTCCAAATTCTAAATATCATTAAAGACGACAATTTCTTTATTTAAATATAGGAATTAGAATTTGAGTCCAATTTGGTACAAGATTCCTATTTCATCTCAACTTTGTACCCACTATAAAATCCCTCCTTCCTCAACCCTAATGGGAGGACGGGGACCGAGAGAATTCAGAGATTCTTGGAGACAAGAAGGAGAGAAATCAAGAGCCACAAGTTGTCTTGGAAAGCAAGAAGAAGACTAGGGAGATTTGGGAAAATCATCTGGTTAATTCTTGTACTCTTTTGATGATTTGTAATTCTTTATTTATATTTGCTATGTATAATTTAGTCATGCTTGGCTAAATTCCTTAGAGATTCTTGGGTAAAAGTGTTTATGAACCTATGTGCCTGAGCTCTCAGTTTCTTTAAAATATTATTATTTGGGTTTAATACTTGTGTTGCAATCGTGATAATATTGTTTGATGCTTGTAATTAATGGCCATAGTTACTAGCTTCATAGCCATGTTTGTGTCACCAATGGGAGTTGGGGCATAAATTAGGGCACACACGATTGCACCTAATAGTTGGTCCTTGGGAAAGGGAAACTTATTAGGGGAAGTTTATTCTAGAATATTGCTCATCGGGAGATGGTAGTAATTAGGAATAATTGAATGCTGATCTTTGATCTTATTGGGTGTTTAAGCCATGGGAGTGGAAATTCACTAGGAATAGAGATTACGGGAGTAATTCGATTCCACTTTGCATTCCCACACAAATCTTAATTCCAAATCTAATATTACAAACGTTAATTGGCACTAGGTGATTAAACATTGTGACCCCAAGAATCCTATTTTGCTCTATTGTCTACAAAACCTTGCTACTTATTTTATTCTGCTTGTTATTTTATGCAATCAATCCACCTTCAAGTTTTGTTCGGACTAGTTTCATATGAGTAACCTAGTAGCTAGTGATTAGTACCCCACCTCTCTGTGGTTCGACAACCCGAATACTCCGGGTATTATTTGTTTGCCCCAAATTACAGCAATCAAATTGGGAGATCTAAAGACTCTATCAAACTGATATGCTTTTTAGTGATCTAAAAGCCTATGAGTTTGAAATGAAGTCAAGGACGGAGGAAGAACGCGAATAAAAGAACAATGCACTAGTTGCCGAACAACCGTCCACGTCAAGGTCAGTAGATAATAGTGAATTATTAAATAACAAAAACTTTGCTTTGTTTGTCAGGAAATTCAAGAGGTTTATGAGGAAAAACAATCACAAAAGTTTTCCCAAAGCAAGCATGTCACGAAGGCATAAAAAGGAAACCATGGAGGACAATTCGAATTTATGCTACAACTGTAGAAAGTCTGGACACTTTATGGCCGAATGTCCTTATCCCAAGGTAAGCAAAAATCAATCTAATACCATGCAGGAGGAAACCAAAGTCAAGGATAGGAGATTCAATAAGAAAGACAAAAGAAAAGTTCTTATTAGTGACCCACTAGAAACAAGTGAGTCTGAGGAATCTTCTAGCAACGAAAGTGATAGTTCTACAGATGATAATGCACTATTTGGAATGAGCATGTCAAGCAATTCAAATAGTCAAAACTTATGTCTTATGGCACACGAAACAGATGATGATGAGGTAACTTCTAAATCCTTTGATTCTGTAAGTTCATCTTTTTCTAAAGAGTCTATCTTTCATATAATGAAGGATTGTCAAACCATGATGGACACTTACTCGCAAATCAAGGAGCGCAATAATTTACTGATTCTTGAAAAAAATCAACTAAATGAAAAATTGCAAAATGCTCTATCTGAGATACGAGACTTGAAAGACGAAAATATTCGACTTCAAGAAGAGTGTAAAGCAAGGGAAGTGAGAGAACACAACCTAAGGGAAGTTATAGCAACATTTACTCATTCATCCAAAATAATGGATAAAATGGTAAATATGCAAAAATCCTCAGGAGATAAAACCGGACTTGGTTATGATCCATCGTGTTCTCAAGCCTCCGAGAAATTGACCAATTTTACTACTGCTTTAAATAATAAAGTCCAAGTAGTAAAATTTGTAAAAGGTCAAGATAACACAATGAGACAAGGAATTGGTTACCAAACTAATGCCAAAAATGTAACTGCAAGGCCGAAGCCTCAAAGAAAATTCAATTCGCCAAAGCAGTCAAATAATAGGCAAAAGTTTGTTCCTAAATGGAAACATACCAATGAGTCGAGTGCACAAAGTCCTCATAGGAGAACGGGAAGAACTCCAAGGATTGGGGCAGGGAGACTTTATCCCACTGAAGAAGATTGGTTTGATGAAATTAAACCATGGACAAAATCTAGGTTTAATGCCTTTCATAGGCTCAAACAAATCTCTTCCCAAGTGCCAAAAGATCGAGTCAATTTTCAAAACCCGGCACCAAAACCTTTTTCGAAAATTATGTATGATTATAATGTTTTCAATGGTTACGAATCACCTAATCTTGGATCAATAAGAACTAGGTAGATTTGGATACCAAAAAGGACTAACACTCAAGGACCCAAATTAAGTTGGGTACCTAAAAATGCGTAAACTATTTGCAGGAAATTTGGTACTTCGATAGTAGATGTTCTCGACACATGACTGGAAATAAATCTAGTCTTGTGAACTTTAAAAATATCGAAGGACCAAAAGTTGTGTTTGGAGGAAATGATCGATATGGCACAACCAAAGGAATAGGAATAGTATCCCGCAATGGTCTAAAAATAGAAGACGTATCCTATGTTGAAGGATTAAAGTTCAACTTGCTGAGCACAAGTCAATTTTGCGATAAAGGCTATCTTGTAGAGTTTTTCAAAGACAAGTGTCAAGTGAAGAACGGATCCACAGGCGAGATTGTTCTAGAAGGAATCAGAAAGAAAAATATGTATGTTGTAGACTGGAACACAACCAAAGACTCTGTGTGTCTTGTAGCAAACAACTCAAGCAATGTGAGTTGGGAATGGCACAAAAAGTTGAGTCATCTCAACTTCAAAACCATTAACAAGCTCATGACGAGGAATCTAGTCAAAGGACTACCCAACATCACCTACAGAAAGGATCAGATTTGCGATGCATGTCAAAAGGGAAAACAAATCAAATCATCCTTCAAGACAAAAACACACGAATCAAGTCAAAGACCTCTTTGTCTACTACACATGGATCTATTTGGTCCAGTGGAGCCAGTAAGTATGAGTGGTAAGAAATATACTCTTGTTGTTTTTGATAACTTTTCCAGGTACACATGGACGATATTTCTCGGGAAGAAAAATGAAGTAGAGAAGAAGCTACCAGAACTTCTCAAACAACTTCAAAACGAAAAGGAAGTCAACATTGTCAAAATTCGTACCGATAGAGGAACAAAGTTTGTGAATAGCGTAATTCAAAATTACTGTAATACTCAAGGAATTTTGCATCAACTATCAGCCGCAAGAACTCCACAACAAAACGGAGTTACCAAAAGGAGAAATTGTACGCTTAAAGAAGCCGCACGAGTAATGATAGCTGCAGCCGAGCTACCTAAACGCTTTTGGGCCAAAGCAATCAATACTGCTTGCTATACCCAAAATAGAAGTCTAATCTACAAGCTGCACGACAAGAAACCATATGAATTGTGGAAAGGGAGAAAACCTAACCTTAGTTATTTTCATTCATTTGGTTGTAAATGTTTTGTTCTTAATAATGGTAAAACATATCTAAAAACGTTTGATGAACGTGCAGATGAAGCAATATTCTTAGGATATTCTTCCACCAGCAGAGCATTCAGAGTATTAAATAAATCAACAATGGTGGTTGAAGAATCCATTCATGTCGTATTTGATGAGTTCTCGAAGAACAAGGAATATCCGACAGTTGGTATCAATAATGAAAATAATACTAATAAAATTTCTGAAGATATTTTGCAGGGAAATAGCAATCTAAACTGCTCTGGAACAGAAACCGACATAGAAGATGATATAAGGGAAGAAGTAAGGGAATGTGTTGGGGTTGGAGTCGGAACTAACAGTGAGGATCAACAAATGGATCAAACCGCAAATCCAAATCCATTCACTTCACATGAACCCTCTACTTCTCAAAGCAATTTTCAACCGGATTTGAAGTGGCTAAGAAATCATCCACAAGATCAAATCATTGGAGAAATTCATGATGGCGTGAGAACTAGATCTGCTTTACAAGAAACCCTATTTTCATGTTTTCTTTCTCAGGTTGAACCAAAGGACATAGATGAAGCTTTAAAAGATCCTAGTTGGATTGGAGCAATGCAAGAAGAGCTGAATCAGTTTGAACGCAACGATGTTTGGGAGCTTATTTCAAGACCATCTAATCACAATGTGATTGGAACAAAATGGGTTTTTAGAAATAAAGAAAATGAAGATGGAATCGTTGTTAGGAATAAAGCAAGGCTAGTCGCAAAGGGCTATTCACAAGAAGAAGGAATAGATTTTGATGAGACATTTGCCCCAGTTGCAAGATTGGAAGCAATAAGAATTTTTCTAGCCTTTGCAGCTTACAAGAATTTTACAGTCTATCAAATAGACGTAAAAAGTGCATTCTTAAATGGCTTACTCGAAGAAGAAGTATATGTTGAGCAACCCCCAGGTTTCGAGGTAAAAGGTAATGTTGATAAGGTCTATAAACTAAAAAAAGGCATTATATGGGTTAAAGCAAGCACCGAGAGCTTGGTATGACGCCTTATCAATGTTCTTAATTAGTTGTGGGTTTACCAAAGGCCTTGTTGACAAAACCTTATTTAAAATTCAAGAAAATGATCATATTTTATTAGTACAAATTTATGTTGATGATATTATCTTTGGAAGTACTAATAAATTGCTATGTGAGAAATTTTCTAAGCTCATGCAGAACAAGTTTGAAATGAGCATGATGGGAGAGCTAAACTACTTCCTTGGACTGCAAGTAAAACAACTGAAGGAAGGAATACTCATAAATCAGGCCAAATACACCAAAGATCTCATTAAGAGATTCGGCCAAGAAGGAAAGAGTTCAGTGAAAATTCCAATGAGCACATCAGTCAAATTAGACAAAGACGATGAAGGCAAAGATGTTAAAGAGACAATATCGAAGAATGATTGGATCTTTATTATATTTCACTGCGAGTAGACCCGATATATCTTACTCAGTGGGTGTACGTGCAAGATTCCAATCTAAGCCAAAAGAAAGCCATCTACTTGCCGTCAAGAAGATTATACGATATCTTAAAGGAACCATTAATGTTGGATTATGGTATCCTAAAGAAGGAAATTTTGAACTAACCGGTTTTTCAGATGCAGACTTTGCAGGGTACAAAATTGATAGAAAAAGTACCTCAGGAACGTGCCAGTTCTTAGGGGGAAGGTTAGTTTCATGGTTTAGCAAGAAGCAAAACTCCATTGCAACAAGCACAGCCGAAGCCGAATATATCGCTGCAGGGAGTTGTTGCGCACAAATTCTATGGATGAAGCAACAATTAAAAGATTATGGAGTCAATTGCAATGAAGTTAGTATTTTCTATGATAATACTAGCGCCATAGCAATTTCTCAAAACCCAGTACTTCATTCAAGAACAAAGCACATTGATGTCCGACACCATTTCATACGAGATCATGTTGAGAAGAAAGACATCAAAATCGATCACGTACCAACAGAAAATCAACTAGCAGATATTCTGACAAAGCCTTTATGCGAATCACGATTTATTACTCTAAGGCATGAGTTGGGAATGATCGAAATGAGCTAAGTATCACGTTCTCTATCCTTAAGCTCAATTTGTTTAATTTAATTTTGGTTATTGTGCTTATTTTATTTGTCACGTACCTATATGTGTTAATTGCATAATTATTTGCGTTAATTGTGTTTTTGCATGCTATGTGATTTTGTGTTAATTAAAATGCAATTTTTTAAATTAAAAAAAAAATCGTGTCTTATAATCCTTAATTCTTAAGGTTATCTTGTGCATATTTTTTTAATCAAGTTTGTACGTGTCTAATGTGAAAGTTTTTATAAATTTTTACCCTACTCACTAGCATAGCCATCTGTAAGTCATAGAGTTTTTACCTGGCACATGTAAATTTACCTTGAAAGAAGGTTTGTCTTGTTTGTATAACACATGTACATAGTGTCAGAGAATGAAATTTATTGTGCATCTACCCCATTGAATTTGGTTGAACTAATCATTATCCCTTTTTTGACAAAATATTTTTGCATGTATCTTTTATGCATGTATCTAATTCATCTGGGATATCTTGAGCTGAACACATTTCTATACTCAATTTCGACCAAATTACCCTCAATTTTCAAGACCCACTAAGCCTATCATTAAGGGTATTTTCGTCCATCTAGCCCTAAAAGACTTACACGACCCTTAGCCTTCCCAAACAAACCCAATTTCAAAACTCTTCTCTTCTTCTCTCTCTTTTACGAGACACCATAGTCGAAACCTCTCAAAACCTCTCATTCTCACTTCACTTTGATACCCACTCAAAAATAACTTCACAAATGGCATCCTCAAGTAGAAAATCATCCAAAAATACACCACCCACAGAGAAAGTCAACATGGGACATCTCCTCGACCCAACCGATTTCAAGGAAGTCTGCACAAATCATGTTCTTGCTCAAGAGATTTTGGATGGATTGGAGAAATGTGGTCTACAAAAGGTTTGCATGTTTCGTTATATGGGTATTTTTTATGATGAAGCATTTGATTTTTTCAAGCATGCTAAAATGAAGAACAATGTGATTAAATCTACTGTTAATGGCGTACGGGTATCCATTAGTCAAAATGATATTAGGGAGTTGTTTGATTTCTCTAAGCATGATATTACTCTGGATAATTATTATTTTGATCAGTTTGAGTTTTGGACAAAAGTTCGAATTAAGGACAGTTTGAATGTACCAAAATTTTCTGGGAGGAAGTCCGAATTGTTCAAATGGGAATTTTGTAAACTTGTTGAAGTTCTTGCCAAGTGTGTTTTGTGTAAATTAGGTGGATTTGATAAGTCTACTTTGCAAATAGCTAGTATGATGCATGCTGTGGTTCATGGAAAGAAATTGGATTGGAGTAAAGTAATATTCAACCGGTTGGTTACAATGGTGAACAAAGAAGACAAGCCTAGTTACGGTCTCATGATTGGTGAACTCTTGAGGAGGAAAGGCATCCAAATGAAAGATAGAAAGTCAATTCTTTCTAGCAAGTACCTATTTCGGGTTAATGTCAAAAGAGAAAGAATTGAGGAACATGAAAGTGAAGAAGATCAAATGGATGATGATGTTCCTTTAAGTCATGTGTTTAGAAAGAAAAGAACACCAAGAGTTGAGATTAGGGATGAGGATGTGGCTGCTGGAGATGATACAGTTGCTGTTGAGGAACAGAATGAAGTCTTGGACACTACTAGGGGTGTAAATGAGCCGAGCAGCTCGCAAGCCGCTTGCGAGCGGCTCGGTCAAAGCTCGGCTCGAGCTCGGTCAACATCGAGCTCGAGCCGAGCTCGAACGACTCGTTTAGTAATCGAGCTCGAACCGAACCTAGATATTCTAGGCTCGTGGCTCGTCGAGCCGCTCGCGAGCCATATAATATATAATATATATAATACATAATATCATATAATGTAATATAATCATAATAATATATAAAAATAACAATTAGAAATTAAAATTTTAAACTCAAAATCCCTAAAATATGTCTATTATTTATGTATGGATAAAACAAAGTAGTTTGAATTTTTAATCAAAAGTTTTAAATAGGTCAAATGCAATGTCAAAATCGAGCTCGAGCTCAAGATCGAACTCGAGTTCGAACTCGAACAATCGAGCTGCTCGAGCCGAGCTCGAGCATCAATTCTTGAGCTCGATCGATCTCGAGCTCGAACTCGAGCCGAGCCTTCATTAACGAGCTCGAGCTCGAGCCTACCCAGGCTCGAGCTCGGCTCGGCTCGTTTACACCCCTAGACACTACCAACACCATCCGGGCAGATGAAAATGAAGAAATCCAAGAAGAAAAAGCAGGGGATGATGCAGGGGATGACCTTATGGCAGATTTGGATACTCACTGTGTGGCCGATTTAAACAGTGATTTTATGGTGGATGATGAACCAGTGTTACCAGCTGATTTAGGGGCTGATCCAGAGGCCAAGGAGAGAGAACCACAAGAAGATGTTGAGATGGATGGACAAGCAAATGAGGATGAAGTTCAAAAGAATGATGATGAACATGTTGGTGTTGATAATTTGGAAGAAAATTCGAATGAAAATGAGAAAATTGACCAAGCAAAAGGTTCTAATGTTGAGGTGATCAAGGCCTTGAAGGAACTAAAGGAGGCCATTGGAGCACATGTTGAAAAATCTAACCCAACAATTGTTGAGTTTTTGAATTCATTTGTTGACAGGTTAACGGTTGCCCTTGAAGAGGAAAGAAGTGCTCAAGTCAATCTTGAAAACTCTCACCATGTCGACAACATGATACACAAAATTAGGCATGAGAAACTACTTTTCAAAGTGTGCGTGGAAGTTGAAGATCTACGAAAAACAATTGAAAAGATTGACACACATGGAGATGATATTCATATGATCAAGAAGGAGTTATACATAATTAAGGATTTTCTCCAAGGAATGGCTAGCACGACTTTGCGTACCGAATCGGTGGTCAAGGAAATTGTGACATTATCCAAGAAGGGCACGGACATGGTTAAGTCCATTTTTGATGACACCAAAAAGGGGGAAAGAGAACATCCCTCTCATTTTGGTGGTGGATTTGGACATGGTGGACAAGGTTCGGGCAGTTCGGGCCGTGTATACCTTCAGGGGGAAGGAAGTTCGCCAAATGAAGATGTCATTGCATCATTTGCCGCACTCGTATCGGATGTGGATGAACTAAAGGAAGGAAGAAGCATTTTCGAATGTGCCAAGTGGTACACTAGAAATGTTTTTCCAACAAGCAAGGGAGATGTACATGGAGCCTTTTCATGCTATATCAAAGGGCAAGTGAAGCAATTATATTATCATGCTAATTGCAAAGGTAACTTCATTAAGCTAAGAGCTAAAGTCAATAGCATGATTGGACCGTGAAAATGTTGATATTTAAATATATTTTGCTAAGTATGTAATATGGCTTGTTGAACTTTGATGCAATTAATCTATCTATTATCTAGTCATATTTTATTTAGCTTTATGCTTTTTAATTTTTAGACACATGTTAGTATTGTAAATGCAATTTGAGGGAAGAAAATAAGTTGACAAAAGAAATTAAAATCAAACCTCAAAAATTGCAACCTCTTTTACGTGTCTAAAAGTAAAAAGCCTTTAGGTCCAAAAATTGTCAAACTCGTCAATTTGGCTAGTCAAAACAAAATAAAAGAAAGAAAAATAAAAGATTATTGTTTTTGACTAGACTAAGCCAAAATGTTCGGGTATAGGTTTTGGCATCATCAAAAAGGGGGAATTTGTTAGGAATAAATTGTAATAGTTTTGATGAGCCAAATTTGTATTTTTAGAACCCCCATATTTTATTTTGAGTCTAGTTGTCTATTAGTCTAAGTCCCAAGTCAAGCCAAAAAGTCTACGAAATTCTTAGCAAAATATACTTATCCAGAATGTTACTATTTGAGATTTATTTACCTTAAAAAACACCAAAGGATGAAGTGGTGAAGTGGATAAGGAATAAGGTGAAAGTTAGAGGTCATGGGTTTGAGACTCAATCTTTACATTTTTATGTAAGAGATAAAAAGGGGACGACTAAGGGGCAGACTCGGATTAATCTACGAATTAATGTGAAATGTTACTAAAGCCATTCTGGGAATAAAGATTAAATCCAGAAATATTAACCAATAAGTTAATATGGCGTAGTGGTACAAGTGTGGGAGATATATGTTGTTGGCTCGTGTTCAAATCTCATTGGAAGCATATTTTTGAAAGATGGTGCATGCTACAATGTGGACACATGGAAGGCTAAATTGACTACAAGTTTGGAAGCTTGTGGACATGATAAGGAAGATGCACGTGAATTCTTCTACACATCTTCTTTCTCATTTAAATATCTTGCTATGCATCTCAAATCATTTCAGAAGAAGAAATGGACGAAGATATAATTTTTACTCAAGCAAGAATCAGCAGAAAATCTTTTGGAAGATTTCATCATTTTGAATCCGTCAAGATAAGGTAATTATTTTTCGGAGAAGATTTAGCTGATAAGCCGACATATACGACTTTGAAAGATTTGTCAGGTGAGGATTTTCAAACTCACTGTAAGAAGCCCATCTCTTGCATTAAATCACCGCAATGCAAGTTGGCAATAATGTGTAGCTGATCAAGATGAACGATCAAGATCAAGTGATGCTACAACGGTAATATAGCTTCTTCAGCTATATATACCAGATGACTTGAAGACATGAAGTAGGGAGGCAACAATACACAAAGAGCAAAATTTTGAAATATCTAGTTTGAGCTTACACGAGAGATATTCTTCAAGTCCTTAGAAGAGAAATTTGTTTTCTCTAAATCTTACCTCTACTGTGTGTAGAAAGAGGGTTGAGTGTAGCTTTGTGCAAGACACTACCCTGTTGAGTGTAGCTTTGTGCGAGACACTCGTGAGTGTAGCTTTGTGCGAGACACTCGTGGTTGCTGAGTGTAGCTGTGTGCGAAACGCTCGGTGGTGCTAAGTGTAGCTGGGTGCAAAACACTTAGTTGGTGTAGGAGTATAGCTTTGTGCGAGATACTCGGGATTGAGTGTAGCTGTGTGCAAAACACTCGGGAAGTGCCTGTGTGCACTTGATTCACTATTTGTATCTAGGTGAACGAGATAGTGAATTTCCTCCTTGGAGTGAAAGGAGAAGAGTGGACTAGGAGGATTACACCACCTTTGAACCACTATAAATTGCCTCTCTCATTTACTTACTCCTTTATTTATTATTGCATGCATACTAACCCATTTACTATTCGTCTTATTCATTTATCTTATTGTTTGGGTTATGTGACTTTACAAGTGCATGCAGACACAATTCCATTTGGATTCACTCATTGATTCACACGTGATATCACACACATATTGAGTGCACCATCTCTTTAAATATTCATTTGTTATCTTGCATGTTGAATATTTGACTGACCCATTTTATATACTGTGCGAAATTTACTCATCTGGGTCTAGTAGATTTCACGTTTGCATGTGGGCATAAATTAGCATACTTATTATTTGAGTCATACCAAACATATTCATAATATTGCATGTGATATATCTCTTTGATTTTACGTAACACTTGGTTGTTTAAATTATTCCGCTGCGCATCTAAGTTTCATATTTCTTGTTACTTAGAGTTGAAATTACCAAGTGTTATTAATTGTGAAAAAGTTTAAAAAGTCTATTCACCCCCTCTTTAGACTTTTTACCACCCTATCGGGACCAACAATGTATGTAAATTTTAGCTCGCATGTGGACGTTGCAACTACGAAACCCAAATAGATAAGCTAACAAATTTGCACGAAGTGGGTTTTCAAATGATCATGCAAGAATAAAGGATATTAATTAGATAAGAAATAAACTTGCATGGATATGTACGAAATATTAAGCCGCGATAAATGAAATATTACTTATGCAAAATGGGTTACTGAAATAATGAATATGCAAAGCAAATGTGAATTAGACAAGAAATAATTTTGCATGCAGATAGTGAATATACGTTTAATATAACAAATGCAGATAGTGAATATATAGTAACAATTAAAATGGGTTAGTTCACAATCAATAATAAATGATAGCAGTAAGTAAATAAGAGAAGCAATTTAGAGTGGTTCGAAGGTGGCGTAATCCTCCTACTCCACTTTTCCCCTTTTTCGCCTAGGAGAAAATTCACTATTTTCTTCACACAGTTACAAATAGTGAATCAAGTGCTACCCAAGCACTTCTCGAGTGTCTTGCACAAAGCTACACTCAATCCCGAGTATATCGCACAAAGATATACTCCTACACTAACTAATTAAGTGTCTCGCACAAAGTTACACTTAGTTTCTCCGAGTGTCTCGCACAAAGCTACACTCAATAGGGTTTTCACACTCCTTGTTACTCTCCCTCTTTCTACACACAATAGAGAATTGCTTTACAAAAAAAATTTCTCTTTACAAGACTTGAAGAATGCTACGAGATTGGCTCAAGAATCTGGATAATTCGAATGAAGCTTTTCTACTCGTGTAGTATATTTTGCTGTCAGATCTTGTATGTTTCTCTTGGTCTTCATCTCTATTTATAGATAGATTTTTGAAATTTTCTGTTAGTGGCAACAATTTCAAATTTTGAATTGCGAATCTTGATCAGATTTGACATGTTGAAATTTGCTTCATTTGCTTTTCAGATGTCAGGATAATTTATTTTTTTTACTTGTAAGTTTTTTCCTGATTTGGCAAGTTATCTTCTTTTGGAGTTTGTGGAGATCTCAAAATAGAGTAGCTAAAAGTATAGCTTGTCTCTAATCTTCATAAGAATTCTTAAGCTGAAAATTATGGTATTGAGATGATTTAAACCCTATACCTTTAGTAATAATTTCCTTTTAAAACTCTTCTACTAACTAAACCACTTAGGATCTTTATTAATTTTCTTGTTCCATTTTCCTTTTCACCTTTACACGTGGAACTTAGAAGCAATCCTTAGCCTCCAAAAGTGTGACCTCTTCTTTTTTCAAGAATAGTGTGACCCCTTCTTTGATTTAGAAAGTGTGACCCCTTCCTTCTCTCCAAATTGGCGTGACATTATATTCCTCTATAAAATAGTATTGCCTCTTGTTCGTAATTTAAGAAAAATGTAATCCCCATCATTGTGATCCCTTAACTTGCATCTTCTTCCCAAGAAAATATATAACCTTTAATGCATAAATTCTTCTTGAATTAATTTGAGACAATAGCTCAAATTAATATTTCCTTCCATAATTTCATGTAGCATCTTCTTTTCTTCAAGAATAATTTGTCTGGACTTGTTGAATATGGCTCATAATAAAATAAATAAATATGGGACTAAATTTACTATCCTAACAATACATTTGACTCATCAAAATCTAATTACAATTTATTCCTAACACTAACTCCAACTAACTCCCTTAAAATATCTAAATCTAGCCTTTTTATAGCTTTTCCTCCTGGGTAGCACTTCAATTCGCGCCCAAGACCAAATCCATGAGTCGACACCGAACCAGCCATGCTCGTGGCTTGGGCACTTACGCGATCCTGTGCCTTAGCCACGAGCGTGGATCCTCTTCGTGACTCCTTCTGTTCTCAAGTCACGAGAGGGCCACGATCGTGGGTCGCTCGTGGCAGCTTCTGTTCTCTATCCACGAGCATGTCACGATCGTGGGCATGCCCTATTGAAACACTCCACCTTGCACTCTTCTTCAGTTGCTCCGGTTCATGCTCATATGCCTCCCTCTAAGCTCAAATCCCTTCACAAACACTAAAGTGCAATATATGGTAGACCTTCACAACACATTAGCACATTCGTATATATTTGACAATAAATCAACCACAAATGATCATAATTAAGAACAAAACAACCCCATAAAGACCCTAATAAATGAGTGTCTTTGGCACTTATCAATAAAAAACATGGGACATTGGGGCTTTAGGAAATTCTTCCAGACCGGTGAAATTGATGAAATAAGAGGCATCTCCATCCTTGGTAGCGACCTGACTACAAATAGGTTGACTTGGGCGTCTTACCCGTCAGGTAAGTTTATAGTTTCCTCGGCTTATTGTGTCAATACATGTGGTAGGGGTGATTGGGAAGACCTTGGATGGATTTGGAAGCTCCAGTGTATCGAGAAAATCAAATCCTTTGTTTGGCAGATTATGGAAGGGAGATTCCTCACCAACCGAGAGCAGAGACATAACCTGACAGAGAGAAGTGAATGCCTGAGGTGCCACCAAGAAGACGAATCCCTCTGGCATCTGTTTATCAATTGTTATTTTGCTAAAGATTGTTCTCATTTTCAACGGAGCCCGGTGGGAAACATAGCGTCCTGGATTAAGATCAACTGCTTGGCCACAGATTGTTTGTGGGATCGAACCAATTGGAACTCTAAATTCCCTTACATATTTTGGAAGATTTTGAAAGCGCGGAATGAGAGGTGTTCAATAAAAAGTTTAAGCCGACGACTAAGGTAGTGAAGATGGCTACCAGATTGGCGAAGAGGCAATCAAGCTTCTTAGGAACACTAGTGTGCTGGTGGGAAGCAATATTCGTTGGGTGGGTTGGACCTCGTCCAAGGGAGGTTGGGTCGAACTGAACATTGACAAGGAAAGGAAAGCTAATTCTTGTTTTTCTAGTGCGAGAGGATTGGTTAGAGATCATAATGACAACTGGGTCATGGGTTTCATTGTTAAAATTGGTCTAACTACGAGCTTTCAAACTGAACTTTGGGGCTTCAAGGAGGGTCTCCGTCTCCTGTATGAAAGAGGCGTCAATACAATCATCATTGGAATGGATTCCGAGGTCGCCATTGGGTGAATGAACTTAAACTCATATGATGTGGCAGAGAAGGAACCCCTTATTAGCGAATGTAGACGGCTTATTAGGCGCTTGGGGAGGGTGAGATTCCAACACGTGCTTTGGGAAGGAAATAAATGTGTAAATCTATTGACAAATTTGAGACAAACCTCAAGATAGTGTACAACAATTCTGAAAGACCCTCCAAATATTATTGACTCTCTTCTCCAGACAGACGCTAGTGGGGTGATGACTAGAAAAATCACCTCGGTAGGGCGATCATTCTTGCCATAGAAGCAAAAAAAATAAAAAAAATAAAAAAATAAATCTCATTATATTCAAGATATAGGAGTGAAATTTGGCTCAACTGCACATTTGCACTATATGCAATTCGGAATATGCTTAGTGAGGGGTGCATTTGCCGGTGATGCAGGAAAAAGTGGGTGGATACCAAAATTGCATGCATGAAAAAGTGGATACAAGGGAGGGAAAAGCGTACGATTGGATTCCGATTTTCTGAATAAAATGAGTCGGTGGGTTAGCATCCGATTTTTAGATAAAATTGCGGATTTTAATTTTTCCAACAACCGCCCCACCCACCGCCCCAAACCCCAATGCATGCTGGTGGTCCCTGCGCATGTTTGATTCACATTTACTAGGAGCATCCGCACTAAAGGGAGAATGGTGAATTATTTCAGAAATAAATCTCTCAAATCAGAAATAATATTGATGTGGGATTGAGTTATTTGGAAAATAATCAGCCTGCAAAATTAGGTTTAATGTCAGAAAAAGAAAGAAAAAGAAAGAAAAGAAAAAGGGGTTGCTGTGCGCGTTTCGCGCACAGCAACCCGCCCACACGGGCGCGTGCAAAGCACGCGCCGAACGGCGCGCCTGACCCTTTTGTTTTTTTTTTGTTTTTTTTTTTTTTTTTAATTTTTTATTTTGATTTTTTTGTTTTTTTTTCCTCCCCTTCCCACATTCTCTCTCCTAATCACTCTTACATTATCCCCCAATTCTGCCCAACCATTGTGGATGCTCTAAAGCAATTGTTCTGATTCTAGTCAAACCCCAAGCATTGTCAGACAGCTTCCCTTCCCAATGAAACTTTATCGTAAATGTAAAATTATATTCCCTATGCCTGATGTTACAACGCATGCATGCTTTTTCGGATGTATGCTAATAAATTTATGCTCCACAAGTGTTGTTACATTTGTTCTACTAAAGCATTTGTTCTGATTCTACTAAAGTATTTGTTCGGATTCATAGCCATTTCACAAAGCTTTTCTCTCTCAACATTTGTGTTATTCAAAGGTTCTTCCCAAGCCACTTCTCAAGCATTTAGATTGGATCAGCACTGCATCTTCCCAAATATCTTCTCAAACTTCTTCCCAAACATCTACAGTTTTGCAATATTGAGGTAAAAAAAAAAAATTATATTTGTTTTACACTGCGTAGGAAAAAAAAATGTTGCAAAAAAAAATTATATTTATATTTGAGGTAAAAAAAAATTATATTGAGGAATAGTATTTTAGTCGGTTCATATTTTATACACCGCATTATTTATTATTTTGTTGTAGATTATATCGCATTGTAGCATATTATTTCATGTTTTGACTTTGATGTTTGTAGTGTTTATAACATTTATTTTACCCCAAAAAAATAATAATTGTGTGAAATTATTTAGAGAAGTTTATTACTCCATTTATTACCGTTAAATATACATTATCAGTAGATACCAGAACAAAATGGGAAATTTACTAAATGGGAAATATATATATTTTAAATGCCGTTATAAGTATTTTTTATGTTTAAATGCAGTTATTATTTTTTTATTTGTTAAGTCAGAATTTATTTTTTCGATTTGCCTCCATTTTAAGTAGTATATTGAGTATATTATTATAATTTAAACCGGAGTGATGAAGTACGAACCAAAAAAAAAAAAAAATAGGAGTGTATAATTATATATCTTGAATGTCATAGAAATATGTAAAAAGAAAATGTAAGCGTAGGTAAAATCTCAAAAAATATTTAATTTATGTACTTCATCAATGAATATTGGTACAACATAATAGGTGTATTGTGTATTTATCACTGATTTAGTAGAAATTATGATTTCACTGAATGTGATGTGACTAAAATAAGTTTTTATATTTTAAAAGCAGTTTATATATATATTTTTGACGTTTGAATGCAGTAATTATTTATGTATTTGTTAAGTCAAAAATATTCTTATTTGAACTGCCTGAGGAATTTCGAACCAAAAAAAAATATTCGGCTTTTTGGGCCTATTTAGAAAAATTCGGCTTCATTAATCAAGTCCCATTTAGAAATCCCATTTTCTGCTTCACCAATTCGGAATTGTAAAACTCGGACCATTAGGGTCCGAGTGTTACAAATTTAAAATAAATTTGCAATTCGGAGCATTTTGGTCCGATTTAAAAAAAATTCGGACCGAAGTGCTCCGAGTTTTGCCTTTAAAAGAGCAACACCAGTTTCATATTTTTATATGATTATGCCTCGTACAATTCCGTGTTGTTATTATTTATTTTGTTAGTATTTAACGAAATTATTTATTTATGTACTGCCGTGTTGTTAATTGCGTAACTTGTTGTTCGAAGTTGTTATAATGTTCTTAATTTGTAAGTATTATGAATTGTTTTGATACAAGAATAGCTAACAACAGGCGAGTGCATCCTGGGCCACTACAAGAGGGTTCGTTACCATTTCAAACCCGTCACCGTAGTAGGGCAATTTGGACGGATCCAACGTATGACTTTCAACTTAAAGCCGTTAAATACGATACGTTGACTAGGTGTGCAGCCGTGAATGATGATAGAGTCAAAGCATGGCTGCGAGTCGCTGGTTTGTATGGTGTTTCTCAGTTGCCCAAAATTCAGTTGGATCATGGGCTTATTACTGCCCTTTTAGAGCGATGGAGGTCGGAGGTCCACGCTTTCCACTTGCCCTTCGGTGAGGTTGGAATAACTCTTCAAGATGTTGAAGTGTTATTCGGCCTTAAGGTCGACGGACTTTTGGTGACGGGTGAGGATACAATCGGCACTCCGGCATAAGTAAAGTTAATGTGCAATGAGCTGTTGGGATTTGAGCCAGCCGATAGGTTCCTATCCACCACCATGATTCACGGAACAACTGTCCCGGACGTTCAGGCTCTTCATGCGGACAGCACAGACGAAGAAGTGTTGTTGGCAGCCCGACGTTTTATATATTATTTATTAAACGGTTTTTTATTTCCCGACGCAACCAAAGGGAAATATAAATTGTACTTGCTCCCATACGTTAGTAATCTATATATTTGTGGTGAATATTCTTGGGGTTCGGCTGTTCTGAGATGTCTTTACAGGGCGTTGTGTAGAGCTTCCGAAGTCGACAAACGTACAGTGTATGGGTGTCTTCTTCTAGTCCAGATTTGGGCATGGGAGACGCTGCCTATGTTTCAGCCGCAAGGTGTATTGCCGCGCAACCAAATCGCTGACTACCCTATTGCATACAGGTAACGATCTCTAAATTGGCTGCATCAATGTTTTAATATTGAAGTAGTAGTATTTATTTACTTTGACATTGTTGTAGGTGGGTTTGTCGGCATTCTTGGTTATCAGTGCCTACGCACACTGTCGTAGCCTATCGCGATCAATTAGATCGCGTAGCTAAACATAGAGTAAGTAATTTTATGAATATGAATACCTTTACATGGAATATTATTTTAGTCAGTTCATAATTTATATTTTCTATGCAGTTTAATTTCACCCCTTACGATGACTATCTCAATGCCTTGCCCCCATATTGCACAGCGGGGAGGATTTTGTGGACTGCTCGTGTTCCGCTTATTTTTTACCACGTGGTGGAATATCACCACCCTGACCGGTTCTGCAGGCAATTCAATGGTTTGCAGGTTGTGCCAGCAGATGTGGTGTACGACCAACGGTTGCACGATATGGACCAACGGGGTAGGTCTCGGACTAATTGGTCACTAAAACACGCAGAGCACGTGGCCCGTTGGAATGCTCGGTATGATTTGGTTATCCACATGCAAAGAACTGATCGCCCGCAGGTTGTGGATGGGTACCACACATGGTACTACATGCACGGTCGACGGCTTATTGGTAACCCTTCGCATTATAGTAACCAAGGATTCGTGCAGTGTGCAGCATCGCTGAATGATGCGGTTAGTATATTACTAATGTTTTGCAATAATTGGAATAGATTTAGATTTGTTATTATTTTATTCGTAATAATTCCTAACGCATTTTGTTTAAATTAGATGCATGCTTTCAACCGGTTGAGGTTAGATTCCCATCAGGTCCTCGACAATCCGGAAGCCGATCGCGATGCATTCATTAGGGATGTTGAGCAGCGGAGTACTGATATGATGATGAGTACGAGTTCCTATTGCACGTGGCGCCGCAGTAATACTTTGGGGCCCCGATGCCGGATGAACCATTTGGCCCTCGGCGTGCAGATGGTCGTCGAGACAGGCCCAACATGCGTGGTGGTCCAGCAATTGGTGGTCGAGCTAGGCGCGCCGCGAATCAACAATTATAGGCGGAATTGGTTGCAGCTGCAGCTGCTCAACAACAGGCGGATGCGGAGGCGCAGGAAGAGGATGATGAGGAGGAGGAGGAGGAGGCGGATGAGGAGGAGGCGGAGGATGACGACGAGGAGGAGGATGATGAGGATGATGAGGAGCATGAGGAGCATGTGCCGGTTGATTACGGTGCCTTTCCGAATGTTGTTAGGGATCGTTCACCTCAACGTGATAGATTCGATTACGGTCAGAGTAGTGCCGGCTAATACTCTGGGTTTGCGCAATTTGCGTCAGGATCCCAATATGGTGGATTCGGCGCCGCCGGCGCTAGTGGGTATGGCTTAGGTGAAGCCACATATAACACCCCACGTAGTGCGATGATTGATCCGACCCAGGCTGGTTCGTCGTTTCAGTTGTGCGATGCTCTACCGCATAATCAATATCAACGTTCCCGTCCTTCATTCAATGCCTATCCTATGGAGCACCCAATTACTAATCTACAATTGGGAAACCCAGCATGGGCGCAGTATGGTGGTGAAAACACTTTGGCCTCCACCTCCACTCAACAACCGATTGGCCATGTTCAAGACGAGCAGCCAGGTCCACGACGGTCTACACGACAAACGCGACCCACGGTGTGTGGAACCGGAACTCGACACCACAGGTAAATAAATTTGCATAGAAATATATACGATTTTATCAGTTTTTGTGACTAATGAATTTTTTTAAATGATAAATTTTAACGGAGTAAGGAATTTTTGTGTTTTTCCTTTGTAGGCACAGATGAAGTCATCTATAATCACTGCACGAAACATATGAAGCCCAGGATTTTTGTACACTAAGACTTACCCCGCAATTAGACCATAATTAGATTGTTAAAGTATAACAGTTTGATTTTTTTTTTTTGATTTTAATTTAATTTGGCATGAATTTGTTTGATATTATCTGTATCATGTATCAAAGCATTATAATATATGCTAAGAGAATTAAATCAATTAAATCAAAAGTAGTTTTAAATCAATTAAATCAAAGCATTACAATGAGAGAACAGCAATTGACCAAAGAGAATTAAATCAAAAGTAGTTTTAAAATAAAATAAAAGTTGCTGGACTACCCCTCCTTGTAGTTTTAGATTAAAAAAAGAAAAGTTATTTTGAGTACTGAATTGTACTAAAATAAGAGCAAATATTAAACGCATGGCTTGTATTGATTAACATAAAGTCATCTAATTGAGGTCGTTAATTGATGGATTTCGCCGTATACATTGTTCCGGATTCGATAATTAACTGACCACGGATAAATCTTTTCCACGTTACAGGAGATAGCAATTGGCAGCATGAGTATAACGTGTTGCTCGACATTGAAGAATGCAACACGGTCACAGCCTTGTAATTGAAAGTGATCATATATTTGCTCCCACTGTTCGTCATGAAAAACTAATGTGTAGTCGTAGTAGAGTTCTAGTTTCTTGTCTCAACAATGAATATTAGAGGCGTATCCACTTCGATGGAGTCGCGGAGAAATTCACTCAATTACTCACGCTACATTTAAGATACGCAAGATTCATAAGAAGCGGCATGTAATTAAACGTATTATTGAAAGCATAAATTTACCTTACCGCAAATATAAAATAAAAATTGTGATATAAAGATCTACATCTCTCTAATTGATCAAATTCATATGTTGGTCGTATTGCCGACCTTGCTGGCACACCGAAGGACGCTGTAATATATAAATGAATTAGTATGTCACTAAAAGTCAATAATTTCAAGGAGCACATGTGCAACAATAATGTAATGTTACCGCGATCAAACCGCCGAGTATTTCTCCTGGGACCGAATTGATTAAATTCTCTCTTTGGACTGTAAGAGTCGACGCTAAATAAGTAACATTCGAAAATGAAGAAACCTGTATGTCGAAATAGGACAATGTCTCCAGGGTATAAATCATTTTCAATCTTGAAATCAGTAATTCCCGTTGTAAATTGCATATCTTCGACATAAACTTCTTTCCATACGCTATGATGCCACAATATTGCTTTTGTAGTTAGATGTTCCATTAAATGGCGATGCATACAATTTGGAATTCTCTATTATAGACGTTGATACAATATGTCAGTATGAAAGAAATGCTGGACTATTGTATCAAAATGACAAATAGTTTTTTTTACGAATTACCATTTCTAGGTCTTCCATAACTTGAATAGTGAACCAAGTCGTAGCATGTTCTCTCACATCAGGCATATGCATCACATCGTTGCAAGCTAAGTAAAATAATGTACAAACATAAAGGGACCTAACTGTGGGTTGCAATGTGTATTACAAATAAACCAAATGCGATAAAACTTACGCGAAGGGTAATATAATTGCCGCAGACTTTGAAATATGACCAGAGCATATTGTTCTGCATCTTCTTGATTTGTAAAAATCCTTGACTCGGACACGGGTAAACCCAACATCAGTAGATATCGACTCCAAGTTCGAGTGGGATAACATAAAAAAGTATCACCGACTCTTCGGTCCCAACGTGCGTAGAGAATTTTCCTTCCATGGATGGATATTGCCTGATACTCGATACGTTGATTAAAGAGAGGAGTGATTCCATCGAGTGTCTCAAAATCATTGAACAGATCCATATTTTCTCAAAAAGTAAATAGAATGAGAACTACAATGTGTTGGTGTGGCGTTAGATATATATAGGCAACTGCAAAAGATAATAATACAATAATAACAAAATTAATGGAATAAATAAAAAAATAAAATGGAAAAAGTCGAAAATAGGTGGGCCGAATTAAAATTTTGTTTTTTAAAATAAAAAACTCGGACCGTGAGGGGCCGATTTTTACATTAAAATTTTGTTTTTTAAAATAAAAAACTCGGACCGAGGGGCCGATTTTTACATTAATAATTTTTTTATTATTTTCAAATCAACAAGTAATTCCGTAGTAATGTAACAAAAATTTAAATTGCAATAAATAAAAAAGTCAATTAACAATTCGGAAGCATGCTTAAATTGATAAATTGAAAAATCGGTGTCCGATTCATGCATTACATTGATGAAAATAAATTTCAATTTGTTTAAGATAAAACCATTCTACGGTTCTTCATTTAATCGTGCGTAATCGTAAATCTGAAATGACCACAAATGATTATACAGGATTTCCAGACCACAACGAGGGAATACAATTAAGTTTATAGTTTCAATTTCAAAATTCAAAAACAACAAACTATGAGCTCCGTCGAAGAGGGAAATGGTATCCGCTAATTCCAAATACGCACGTTGATAGTAACCGTTGTGGAATATGATTGTGGTAGTGCCATGTACCACATCAACGAAGTCATTCTCAGTCACCGTTGCAGCAATGAAGTCTATTAGTAGCGATTGTTCACGAGAAAACTCATGGATATCAATCAATAATGTCCGGCATCCTATTAGTGATTCAATCGAAACACTAGGATGGATGCTCGACCTCGTTGGTACAGCAATTATTCCACCGGTACTATCAAGAGCTATGTCATGGCTGTCCCCATCACCTAGGGCATGTTGTAGTTGAACTTGAGTCCTATTTCTTATGACAAAAAATTGAAATTGAAAACGACCAACATGTCGCATGACTATTTGGTCATGCTCTTCAATTCCATAAGCATTAAGAAATTCTTCACAGTCTTCGTAACAAGACATTGCTTCAACATGCAACTCCCACGGGTCGGACAGACCGTGATATAGTAGTGCGGTACGGTTAACGTGCTCAACAAGGTGTTGAAACATGCAGTATGGAAATGCAAAGAACCATGGGCCGACGAACTGAACGATAAACCAACTTATTGTGCCGCCCAAAATGTTGTCATGAACTCCGAGTGTGCGAGTAAATCTACAAACTGCATTTTTTATCGAAACACCATATTAGAAAAACATAATACATCCGCAAACAACATCAGAAAAAACAAAATTTAAACAACTGTAACTCGTACACCGGATCTCCTCATTGTGGAATTGATAACCAACTTCACCATCAATAAAACTCTGCAAAAATTGCTCGGCTCTACGTCCGGTGTTTATTCTGGTTGGGAATGTAATGGTAAACCCTAAACATTCATTACCATTAACCACGTTTGTGAAACGACAAACGTGTAATTTGTTCGTCCCTGCTCTCTCATTAATGAGAACATACAATAACACCGATTGTGTATTGTATGAATATAATATGTAACTATTTTCACTCCGTTCGGTAGCTGAAATTCGTTAGAACTGTATGATGTCCAGATTTCCATCTCTCACAACGTAGTGTATACAAACAACTGAAAATTAGAATATCTGTGGTAATAAAAATATGTTGGCACTGATGTTATATTTTTTATTATGATGGTTGCATGTATTTATACTACAATACAATAATTTATTTTACGAATAGTCATTCGTATTAGTCATTCGTATTAAAGGAGTTGTCATCTCACAGTGATTCAAAATAGTAGTACAATCAGGGAATATATTCTTATTGGAAACGATAAAATGGACTGTCTCTACCTCGGGAATATATTTTTCTCAGAAATGACCGCGCCTCGGGTATATGTGTGTCAGAAATGACCCCGCGAAATGTTAAAATCGGACCATTGCGGTCCGATTGTAACAAAAAAAAAAAAAGTTAAAAATCAGAACATTATGTTCCGATTTTTAACTTTTTACCAAGTAAAACTTGGACCGTATGGGTCCGAGTTTTACATTATTATTATTTTTTTTTTGCACAGTTTACCCAACATGTACATGAATAAAGAAAATATGTGCGGGTTCAATAAGTAATGTGACCGAATATGCAGTGTGTCTAAAAAATCTTTCCAACCTAAACAAACAATGTAAGCGAATATATTCGGTTCAGAACGAATGTTACGAATAGTCATTCATATTAAAGGAGTAGTCATCTCATACTGTTACACAATAGTATTACAATCTGGGAATATATTCTTATCGGAAATGATCAAATGGACTGTCTCTACGTCGAGAATCTATTCCTCTCGGAAATGACAAAATCTACTGTCTCTACCTCGGGAATATATTTGTCTCAGAAATGACCGCGCCTCGGGAAGTGACCCAGCGAATGGTTAAAATCGGACCATTGCGGTCCGATTTTTTTAACATTAAAAAAAATTAAAATCGGACCATTATGGTGCGATTTTTAAGTTTTTAGTTTTAAAGGTAAAACGCGGACCTTCCGGGTCCATGTTTTATATATATATATATATATATATATATATATATATATATATATATATATATATATATATATATATATATATATATATATATATATATATATATATATATATTCAGACTTTACGTGAATAAATAAAATATTCGTCTCAAAAATGATAAAATGGACTGTCTCTACCTCGGAAATGTAATACATATTCGTCTCAGAAATAATATAATGGACTGTCTTTACCTTGGAAATGTAATACTTTTTCACAATAGCAATACGAATGGTCATTTCCTATTAGATGACTAGTCTTCTCACACTTATGGCAGCATAGCAATCCAAGGGAATATATTCTGTAATGGAATATATTCTTTCCAACAAAGTCCAAACATATTCTTCACGATAAGGTAATTCTCAACACCAATCCAAGGGAATATATTCTGTCAGAATTTCTTTATAGGCCTATATATAGCCTGCTATACATCACCGCAACCTGCTCACATTGAAGATTACTTGCTCAGATTGCAGTTCCCATTCTACAACTTCAAAGCATTCATCATCTTCGTCTGAACAATTCATATGGTACGGTATAATTTTATTTACTAATTTTTTTTTAATTAAAATTTCGTCTTTAACATGAATATGATTTTTATTAGGGTAAAACGTATGTTGTGTTTGTTGGTCGCCAACCGGGAATATATGACAATTGGGAGGATGCAAAAACTCAAGTGCATCGCTATAGCGACAACTTGTATAAATCATACAACTCGAGGGATAAAGCCATTCAAGCTTTCAACAGATTCATAAGTAGTCAACGACATGATTCCCGACCATGCAGTTCTAATTCCGCTTCAAGTTCCAGCTCCACCGTACCGAATACAAACACATATTCAAATGAGGAAATCTTAGCTCGTATGCAAGATGAACTGGCACGTGAGAATCACGAGCACGCGATGAAACTGGATGCAATCGTTGAAGAATTTAAGCATCTACTTTCCAAATAAGTTAACATAATGTTTGAATAAATATTTGCATGAGTTTACTCCATTGTTCTTTGGCATGTGTTTAAGTGTTATGTTTTGTACGCATAAACCAACCCTATCATATTTTCCTTCCATACTGCAATTAATTTTATAAAATGTCATTTTTGATAGTGACAACACTATCACAATAAAAAAAAATTAAAAAAAATTAAATTGGCACTACTTCACAATTGTTGGAGTCTCACGAAATTTATTTAACTGAAAAGTGATTTTATAAAAAAGTGTTTTGTGATAGGGACTACACTTTCATAAAAGTGATAGGGACTACACTCTGGTACACTACTATAAATAGAACACTACTATACAAACAACTAAAGCTATTAGGGACATTTAAATATAAGTATTTCGGACTCTAGTACACTACTATAAATACCACAACTGCCCCACAACTGCACCACAACATTTGCGAATCTCATATTTACAAAGAGCCAAATTCAATTTTCTCGAACTGCAATTTTTTTAAAATGGCAGCTATATCTACATATGTTTTCGTTTTTTGGGGTGGGGAAATACAAACCAGTGGGACACCGCCACAGATAAATTATTCACTCCAGCCTCGAGTAGTTATTCCAATACCATCAAATATTGGACTCATTCCTATGGAGTTAATGATCAGACAAGCAATGGGAATCAACATTGAGGACAATGTTGAGCTGATTGGAAGAGTGATAGTGGATGCTACAATGGGAAGCACACACTATCTACTACACATTGCGCGAGAAAGAGACTGGGAATACTTCATACGACAAACAATGCCAAACGGAGAGTTACATGTGTACGTTCGAACAGAAGATATTTATGGTGGCGGATTCGGAGTTAACGATGTCGATCCACCAGAGGAACTTCCATCTGAGTCAACAATGGTGGAAAGTTCATCAGAAAGTGATGCCACGTATCAACCTGATGAGTCCATACCGTCCGAGAGTTCAGGAAGTACAGACGACGAAGACATACAGGAGTCAGTTCCATACGACTTCGATTCAATGAATGTAAATACTCAAATGAATCGAGGTCGGGGTCATCGATTGCCAGATTCTGCGGTCCCGTCTTACCACTCACCGATACCACCTACAACAACTGCATTCGCATACGGCTTTACGGAGAGGGACGATGATGAAACCCTATCATACGACCCCTCCACAAATGTTATTGCAAAAGGAATGGTATTCCCGGATTTTCCGACCCTAAAAAAAGCAGTAGGAACATACAATATGCTGCACGGGCGGGACTACGTCACCAACCACAAAAAAAGGGCAAATTGGAAGGTCTCCTGTACACATTATATCTCAACACCATCTTGCCCCGTGGACATTATCCGCAAAGAAGTTGCATGGGGCGTCTACTGAATGGCAGGTCACGAAGTACACTCAGCCCCGCGAGTGCACTGTTCAATTCAACCAGCGACCGGTGGACAAACTGTGCACCAGCTCATTAATATGTGATCTGATCTTTCAAAAGATCACTGCGGATCCACAGTACAAAATAAAACACATCCAAGTGGATGTGAGACAACGATTTGGTGTCGACATTTCGTACCGGAAAGCTTGGTATGCCAGACACAAATGCATTGAAATGCAGTACGGGAATTACCAGCAGTCATACAATGAGCTACCACAATTCTGCCGGCAGTTGCAACTGTCCAACCCAGGTACCATTGTGGAAATCATGACCACACATAACGCAGAAAGGGGTACAGGGTACGCAAATTTCTTGTACGCATTTTGGGCGTTCAAGCCCGCAATAGATGGTTTCCGCTACTGCATCCCGGTTATTTGTGTTGACGGTACCCACTTGTACAACCAGTACAAAGGCCATCTCCTCCTAGCCTGCGGATATACCGCCAACAAGGAAATCTATCTACTAGCATATTCGATCGTGGACTCCGAAAATAATGCCAGTTGGACTTGGTTTCTTCGACTTCTGGCCGAAAATGTCTTTCCACATCACAATTCCATGTGCATCGTCTCGGATAGACATGCTGGAATCGATGCGGCGTTTAATTCCGTCGAACAATTGAAGGGGGGTCGTGTCAAACACCGGTTTTGCCTAAGACACATTCGCAGCAATGTCATGTCAAGGGTGACCAGAAATAGGCGGTTACGCAAACTTGTGTGGGAAGCTGGTACTGCTGTGACAAGGGATCAATTCCTTCAACACATGCACGCAATCCAAATCAAATGGCCCGCTGCATACGCCTATCTTGCCGACATTGATGTCGATAAGTGGACATTATCTCATGACGACGGTCACCGGTACGGTATCATGACGACCAATCCGTCTGAGTCACTAAATAATTCACTAAAGTGTTGTCGGATGTTACCCGTCACGGCAATAGTCCGAATGACTTTTCACAAGTTACGGACTATGTTTGCCGACAGGCGTACTGCGGGAGAGGGGATGCAGCAACACGGCCTGCGATTCACGACAAACATTACCGATGATTTGTCAGCTCGAAACAATGAGGCAAGCGGTGCAAGAGTTCAACGTTACAATGACGCCCTCGGAATCTATGGTGTTGCCCTAAATACTGGTTACGTTTCCCAAAGTCAACAATATCACTTTCAAGTGAATCTAACGGAACGTACGTGTAACTGCGGCTTGTGGAACGTCAACGGCTTACCTTGTGCACATGTAATTGCAGCATGCAATTACCGAGGGCAAGGATTCGGCCCATTAGTGTCAGATGTTTACTCAGTTGAAAATTACAGGAACTGTTATGCCGGTAATTTTTACCCCGTAGACGAAAGAATTCAGTGTACCGGTCCAGTTACTTGCCTTCCACCAATTTCTGCTAGGCAACCAAATCAACGAGGATAGCGCCGCACGCGTAGGTATCCAAATGAAATGGACTTCGGTTCAAATCGAAGTAGAAGATGTAGGTATTGTCGGAGGACAACTCATTCTTCCCCAACTGTCCTACTTTGAATCATCAATAAAATAATGCTTTCTTTATATTTTTAATTATCCAATTTTTTCATCTAAATTCAAATTATAATATCAAGTATAGACACATACTGAGCATGAACCTTCTTCGACAAAAAAATATTATGAATACATTCGTTGCATTCCTTAAAAAAATAAAAAAAACATAATAATTTTATCAATACATTCGAACCAAAAGGGTCCGAATGTATTTAAAAAACAATAAAAAAAAAATCGGACTCTAGAACATCGATTTTATTTAATCACAAACTCGGACTACACTGTGTTGGTTTTTCTTCTCTAGGGTCCAAATATTGATTTACGCAAATCTCGTATCCAGCGAACCTATTATGAACTTTCCTATTTATGATTCCTTAGTGGGTGGTGACATTATTACTGAGGACTTTAGTCCCCGTCTCCGCCGTCAATGCTTTCCCTCTTCTGCAAAACCCTAAACCCCACATTTCCTCTTCGCGTCACTTCTTCTCACTCCTTCTCCCTCCCTCGGTCTACCCGCACTATCGTACGAAACATGAGCTCCGGGTCTCGAATGTTCCAGCTCAAACTCGACCCGTTAACCGGAAACTCCGAATGGGTCGTAATCGAGGAGAGCGACACTCCAGAGCAAACTCCAACTCCACTTCTTGCCACAACGTCATACCTCGATATGCTCAACGACTCTCCCAGAAACAGAGCATTCCGTGAAGCCATTGACAAGACTGTAACTAAACCTTGCCATGTTCTTGATATTGGGTACCCGTCAATTCTTCATGAATTCCTTATTTTTAAATCTTCTTCTGATTTAGTTTCCTGAAAAGAAAAATGGGTTCAAACTCAGATGCCCCGTTATTAACTGCTTCATATACAGTAATAGGCTCTTATGAGTAGAAAAATGGGATTTTTATTATGTTGTGTGGTTTATAGTGAGAAATTTAATCTGCAGTGCTGGAACTGGATTATTGTCGATGATGGCTGCCCGGGCAATGGGTCCTGCTGATTCAGCGTCTAACTCTGATTCCAAGGGGATGGTTACGGCTTGTGAATCGTACCTTCCTATGGTGAAATTGATGCGGAAAGTTTTGAGGGCAAATGGCATAGAAAGGGGAATTCGCATCATTAATAAGAGGTCAGATGAATTAGAAGTTGGCAGGGATATAGCATCTCGAGCAGATGTTCTTGTGAGTTCAGTGTCTTGAGATGTTTTATAGTTTCAGGTGTGAAAAATTGATGCCTAATAGATGTTGGAAAGCTAGTTTATTGACAGTACCGGAATTTTTCTGTCTTCATATTTATAGTTGGGATAGAAGGGGGAGAGTGCTTTATATATCCAGTCAGAAGAATCCATATTTCTACTTATGTGATGCTGTATCTAGTTCTCCTCTCAGATTATACTTTTTAACTAGATTATATTTGTTCAGGTCCAAAATACTCTAAAATTCTTGATGAAACCAGTAGATGAAAAATCCAGCATTGTCAAGCCATGCAATATATCCTTATAGTGAAAATTCAATTATCAATTCCAAGATTTCTTATGGATTCATCACATCCTGAATTTCAATAACACGGTATGTTACAGTCCCATAGCCAATTCCTATCCTATCTACCTCATACCTCTTTCTTTTGGCCTCCAAATAATAAGATGCTGCTTGCCTTTGGAACCCCAAAAGTATGCTTATTTTCTTTATCAGTACAGAATACCAAAATCGATAAACTACTTTATTTTCTTGATAGGTACAGAATAAACTGAGTATACTGTTTCCAAAATGCATACTGAAAAACTTATAAACTACATTAATGCAGGTTAGTGAAATACTTGACTCAGAGCTATTAGGTGAAGGACTGATACCAACCTTGCAGCATGCCCATGACAATCTATTGGTGGAAAGTCCAGAAACAGTGCCTTACCGAGGAACGATATTTGGTCAGGTATTGACCAAAATTAGTTTTTATTTTTGAAGATTGTGCATTGTTACTAAAATAGTAAATATGGTAACTTAGGATTTATGTTCAAATCACAACTGACATTTTATTTTTCATTTTTAGTTCCCTGTCTTATAATGTTTTTTTCAATGCTATGCTATGCTATAGCCCTTAAACATTTATCTATGGTACCAGATCTTCCATTATATATATATTTTTTGAGGGGAGATCTTCCATTATATAGTCAACACTTTGGCTATTTTTTATCAGAGTGATGTACCACACTTCATATGCCTTCATCCTTCCACTTAGGTTCAAAGTTCCCTTTTTGGTGATAAATTGAATTTCATTTCTCTGCCATCTTTAACTTTCAGCTGGTTGAAAGCAAAGACTTGTGGAAGATGCATGATTTATTTAATAATGAAGAAAAGGCATCAGATACAATTCATCTTGTTCCAAAGGGCATGGATACAATAATATGTGTCAAACATCAACAATTTCCCATGCATTGTGATGCAATCAGTGAGGGAATTAAACTGGTATTTATTATCTACATTTTTGCAAAAATTATACTCATTGGTTAGCTGCTTAACAGTCCTACGATTTAAATTTCCTACAGCTTTCAGAGCCCTTCAAAATTTTTGATTTTGACTTTTGGAAAAGGCCAGACAGTTCTAGGGAAACCGAGCTGCTTATAAAGGCAACTAAAGGTGGCACTGCCCATGCTATCATCTCATGGTATTTCAGTTGGATACTTTAATCTTATTGTGAATACTTTTTCATTGATCTTATACTGGTACTTTGGCATTTCAGGTGGTTGCTTCAACTTGATAGAGAAGGGACGGTCTTTTATTCAACTGGTCCAAAGTGGATACATTGTCCTTCAGATGTGAAGGATCCATCCCTATCTTGTAAGAGGAAGCAACCTTTGATATTTATTGTATTCACAAAGCTAATGACCCTCTTCACTCTACCACTCTTTAACCTTGTGATAATAAACTAGAGGGTTGAAACTTATATAACATGAATGAAGTTTGAAACTTTGATAAGATGCATGAATATGAAATGCTTACCCACTTCTGAGTTTGAAACACAGCTAGCAGATTCCCATCTCTCCTAACATATAGCTTTCCATTGGTTTAGGATGCTGGTTTTTTGTGAAGTAGATTCTGAAACTAGATGTTTTTTTTTTTTTTTTTTTTTTTTTTTTTTTTTTTTTTTTTTTAAATATACAAATTTATTATGAGCGTATTGCTCATTAAATTTTATTTGTATATATGTGGCATTCTAGGTTCTGAAGCGTGGTGTGATCATTGGAAACAATGTGTTTGGTTCATTCCAAACATAGGTTTATCTGTACAAAAGGATGAATATGTCCATTTACATGCCGTTCATACCGATATTAACCTCTCTTATGTAGTCAAGACTCAATCTCAAAATATGGAAGTTAGACAATACAAACTCAGTGCTCAAGATTGTCAACTCTTTTTATCACCAGAAAGAATTGCAATATATGGGGACAAGAATTGGAGATGTTCAATGCTAAAAGCAATTAACAATGCCGTAAGATCCCCCCTCACCCTCCCCTGCTTGGATTTACATACCGGCTTTGATTTCCTTGGATTAGTAGGCACCTCTTGTTTTCCTTACAGCTAAAGCAGAAGGCATCTCCTTTGTGCATTGTTGCTGATGATAGCATCTTCCTGACAATAGCTCTTGGTCATCATGCCAGAGCGTCAAATGTAATATCTTTATTTCCTGGTCTGCAAGATAAAGGTGAACAGTATCTGCAAGCTGTTGCTGCTTCAAATGACTATTCAATGGATTGCATTAAAGTTCTAAAAAAGAGGAGCTCTGCATTGACCATGCAAGATACACATCACAGGAAGGTAAAGAGTGCAACCTTTTGTACATATATTACATGGAATTGGGTGTGGGTGACGGTAAGGGAATAAATCAAATTGTCAGATTTGTCAAAAATCTGAATGGAAGGATCCCTGATATTTGGACACAATGAAAGTACAGATACAAGCAAGGGGCATATGCTCAACGAATTAATAAACAAAACTTTTTATATAGATTACAGAGTTAACAAAATACACATAAGTTTTGTATAACTATAAGCCTATAAGCAATTCACTACAAACGTGGTCGTAGTTTCATACCAAGGAAACTCATAACAAACTTGAAAATTGTGGTAGCACCATGGTAAAACTTGACCAAGAAGTCCACTTTTTAATTTTGGACTTGCTATGCCCTTGGTTGAGCTTTTGTTTGTCTTTTTTGTCAAAATATCGAAAAGCACCTGAAAGGATCCAACAGGGGTTCCAGATCCACACCTTGTTTGATCCTCTGATACAGGTGGCCCTAGGTATATATTCCACTAAGGTTGATACATAGAATGTTAGTTGAATACAGCCATTTAAGGATTTTGTATTATATTGTTCTTCTGCAGGTTGACTTGTTGATTGCAGAACCTTTCTATTATGGAAGTGATAGTGTGCTTCCTTGGCAAAATCTGCGGTTTTGGTAAATGATCTGTCACACACATGCATGCTTGTATTTTTACTAGAAGACATAGGAATTTTAATGCCTTGGTAGAGTTGGCCCACTAGAAATAGCACCTGGGGAAATATTTCTGCATTACAATATTTCTATAGACTCTAACTTGGTTAGGAAATGAGGCTTCATAGAGACTGTATTCTACTGTGTCCAGAATGCCTTTTCAGAGAAAGAGTTTCTTTTAAAAATTTTATCTATAATTTAATGGTTAAAGATTTTGACTTTATCATATTTTGTAATAGTACATCCAGGATTCCCTATAACTTCCAGTGGTTTCTAATTATTGTTCCTTTCAATTCCCTTGTTTGGGATTTTTCTTCCTCTTTTTGATCATGCACAACTCTTTTTTTTTTTTTTTTTTTTTCCTCTATGACTTCCAATGTTTTGTTTTGTTTTGTTTTTTGATTATTAGGAAAATAACTTAGTGATCGTTGACATATTTGTAAATAATTCTCAATTGAACCCTCAACCATTCTGATACCATTTGTTAAGAATATTAACAAGCACTAAGGTCAAACGAGTAATCCAAGAATTGAGAACTATATAAATAGAAGTACAAATAATATGAGAATTAAAATGACCAAATTATAAATTGCTATTTTGGGAAAAGATATTATAAGAGGAGATTTTAAAGGAGATGCCATGCAAGTGATGTAAGAAGAATTCTGAATTGATGATAATTATAAAGCAATACAAAAGCCTTATTTATACACAAAGAATAGAGAGAAAATCGCATGACATGTGGTTAAGAAAAAAATGCTAAACACTAATTAGGAATGGAGAAATTATAAGGGCATCATGTGGATAATAATGTATGCATGGAGACAAGACATGGTCTAATGAGTGGAATCCAATTGCTAAGGAAGGATTTGAGCCAACATTATTTGTTCTAACAATCTCTACCTTGGATCAAATCCAAAAAAGGTTCCTTATTCTAGTACTGTTGGTAGTGTGTATGCTATGGTATACAATAGGCTTGATTAAGGTTATGTTGTTAGTGTTTGAGTTGATATATGGATATATGGATAACCTTGGTAAGGAACATTAGAACGTGGTAAAGTGGATTTTGCGCTACTTTAAGGGTATTCTTTGGGCTTGGTTTTTTATCTGAATTCTTCTATGTCTACTGATATTATGGGCTTTGTAGATTCTGATTATAATGATTTTCTTGGCTACGGGTTGGGTTATGGAGCTTGGCGTTTCATAGGGACAAACTATTGTGTTCTTCAGATAGTCAAAGTGCTATCCATCTCACAAAGAATGGTACATACTATGTCAAAACCAAACATATCGACATTAGATACCATTTTATTTGAGATGCTGTAGTTGCTGGAGATATTGTTGTAAAGGTTCATACATTGGAGAATCAGAAAACATGCTCACCAAGCCTTTACCTATTGCTAGGTTCAAGCAATGCTTGAATTTAGTCGGCTGTTAGATTTGATTCAAGGTGGAGCTTGTTGGAACAAATAATTTGTGGCTCAAATCCTTAATAGTTGGATTCCACTCATCAGCCTCCATGCATGCATTATTCATGCATTATTCTCCACGTGGTGCCCATTTAATTTCTCCATGTCCTAATTAGTTTATATATTTTTTCTTAACCACATGTCATGGGGTTTTCTCTCTATTTTGTGTGTGTGTATAAATAGAGTATTTGTATTGCTTTGTGATCATCATCAATTTAAAATTCTCATTACATCACTTGTGTAGCATCTCCTTAACAATCTCCTTTTGTAATTATATATTTTCCCAAAATAACAATTTCTACTTGTCATTTTAATTTTTTTTCATATTATTTAACCTTCTATTTACATAGTTCTCAATCTTTCGATAACTCGCTTCCGCATAGTGCTTGTAAATATTCCTAACATGATCTCTACCCAGTCCAAATGACCAAATGAGGAGCTTAGGTTATCATTATGGTATGGCCTATGGGAAGTTGCCACAAAAGATTTGTCTATTCTCTAAGAGTATTAGTTGTTCCTCATCTTGATTTGTTCATAGGAAGGAAAGAACTACAATGGACCCCATCTTGTCAAAAGACGTTGTGATAATGCCTTGTAAAGGGCTCTTGAAGGCTTGTGCAATGTCCCTTCCTGTAAGTTTATGTAGCGGGTATTTGGATTCCTTTCTGCAATGTTACTAGAAAAGATTTATAGTTTTATACCATGTAAGATCTTTGTGTACTTTCTGCAATGGACGTGCAAATCTTTTGCGTAGGATCTTTGGAGAAGTCGACGATGCCTAAAAGACATTGAGGGTTTTGATCATTCAGTTGTGAATTCCACTTTAGGAGCATGTGGAGATTTACCTGCAGGGGAACAAAGTCCTTGTCTGCCCTTTTTTATCTGGCAATGTGGGGAGACTAAGGTATTATGCTTTATGTAATATCCTTATGAAGAATCATGCAGAATTTTGTATTATAAATATTAATATTCCTTGAGTCCTCGTTTGTATGCTACAATTTTTATTTAAGTTGATTGGAGTGAATCAAAATCATTGCAGAAACTGAGTGAAATAATTACAATTATGGAATTCAATTTCCAAGAACTAATGTGCCCATGCTCAGAAGAAGCTCAGGTATGATCTTCTTGCAGCATGTTTGAGATAATTGTTTATTTTTCTCAGAAACTTTTTTAACAGCCAGAATCTAAAAGAGTTGAAAATACAATTTTCAGTTTGAATTTACCGAGTCAGGAATATGCCATGGACTAGTGTTCTGGATTGATTGGGTAATGGATGCAGGAGAGTCCACTGTCATATCGACGGGGCCAGGTATGGGTTTTGATTTTCTTTAGCATCATGGGCTGATGGTTTCCTCTTCCATGAAATCACTTGTTATATTACATTTGTGGTGATCTCATAATTAAAGCATGTGCTCCATCTCAACTAAAAGCCTAAGCTAAGTTGATAGTTGGATTGCACATTTAATGCCCCCTCACATGTGCGGGCCGATGCTTTTTGATGGGCTCCAAGCAACACTTGGATCGTAGTCTCTTTTTTTATTGGGTGGCGCGGAAATTCGAACCCATGACCTTTGGCATAGCTCCGATACCAAATTGAAGCATGTGCTTCATCTCAACTAAAAGCCTAAGCTGATAGTTGGATTGCACATTTATGTTTTATATATATTTATGTTACACTCATGACATAGCTACAGTGTCTTGACCAACTTTATGTGATTTATTTAGAACAACGATATTGGAAGCAAGGTGTGAAGCTTTTAGAGAAGCCTGTGACTGTGCAAGAGCGGGGATCTATCTCCAACTTTTGTCGTTCAACAAAACTTAAAGCGTCTTTCGATCCCTCAGTAGCTGACCTTTGTGTGGAGCTTGCTTTTGTATGAACTCAATTGCTGTATTGGTCCATTTTCCTTCATGCAATCCCAAGATTCATGGAAATCTTGTTAAACTGGTTTGCATTTGCCATTGCCTAATTTCGAGGTTTTGGGTAAGATGTGTTCTGAAAACTGCTACAACTGAGGTTAGACAGAGTCTTCAGAGGTATACATATATTTATGACTACTGTAGACAAATGTAAACTGTGTTTACTTCGACTCCGTTTTTTTTTTTTTTTTTTTTTTTTTCCCTAAGCTTTTCATTTTTGATTTTTGAAGTGCAGTTTGATAAAGACTAGTCTGGACATTGTCTTTGAGACAAAAATAGCAATATATAAAATCATCTTTGAAAGAAAAAGCGAATTGCATTCATGTGGTACATTTCGTTTGGTTTGCGGAATAGGCTTGAATGGAATGACATTTTTCAGAACATGCTTATTCCAGATCCTATGGGATAGGGACAACGTTATCTATACACGCAAGCATTTTCTCCAAATCCTATATGTTTTGTTGCATGTTTGGTTGGATCCAAATAGGATAACATTTTTTAAAATAATTTCGTTTTATTGCTTGTTAATACTATTTATTTTTGAAAATATTATTATAGAATGTGAATAACAACAAAAAGTTGTGACAAATTATTTTTAATTTTTTTTTTTATTGTGATGTGACTTTACTAACGTATATGTGTACATACATAGAGAATTTACAGATGTGTTGGTGTCGTATGTAAATGTATTTAGGGGTGTATTTGAGACTTTTAAGGATTTGTATGAATTTTAAAAGTTCGAAGGTATTAAATTTGAACTTTTAGGGAATATTTAAAAGTAAGAAATATTCTTTTCTCAAAAAAAAAAAAAAGAGAAAGTCAGACAATATTCTATTAAAATTTTTAAAGAGTATTTAAATATTGGGTTGTATTTGATTTTAAAGATATTTTGCTTTGAAATATAAATATTTAAATCTATCTCACAATCCCTAAAATTATAAACTTTGTTTCTACCATTTGTGAATGTTTTATCTCTCTATTTAAATTCTATTTATTATGGAGTATTTTTCTCTATTTAAATTCTACAGACCTTGTACTTAAATTCAACATTTTTTTTCTTTATGCTTAAACTTTTCAAATATTTTCCTCCTCAAAAAATTCTATAGATTATTTTTTTCTTCATTATAGTTTGTATCTTCCCAATAGAGGACACTAATAGATAAAAATACACTTGAGTATTATGTTTTGAGTATTATTGTTTTTCTTAAAATATTATATTGCTCCGTATTTAATGAAAAATGATATTTCTATTAAATTTATAATAATATATTATTTTTCTGGCAATCAAATTTGAAATTTTATTCAATTACAATACATAAATTTATATAATATCTATTAAAGTATATCATAAAAATTTTAAAGAAAATTAAAATATAAATAATAACTATTAATAGAAATCAATGAAAATAATGCCTACCAAGGATAATTGTCCTAACAAAATAAATATTTTAATTCGTACCTTAAGATTGATATTGTCTTTAAATTTATAGTATACTCTAATTTTTTGGCAATCAAATTTAGTTTTTTTTTTTATTTATTTTTTGCCAATTGGAATACATAAATTTATTTAAAATCTTTAAAAATATAAGATATATTATAAAAGATCTTGTAGTAAAATTATATAAACAATAAACATCAATATAAATCAGTAAAAATTTATAAGGGTGTATTTAATTTATAGTTTTAATGACTTTTGTAGATTTTTTAGAATAACATTATTTTTTTTGTAAAAGTCAATAAAAGGTTATAAGTGTTTATGATATTAGATTTTTATATATTTGTACAAAATTTACAAAACTCTAGAAAAATTCTATCAAAGTTGTTTAACATATATAAAAATTCATCATTTTAAAATTCTTTAAAAATCTACAAATATCATGATTGAATACACGGGTCAATTCTGTGGTTGCCGAGAAATGGAATGGAATGGACTAAAATATAGAGACTTTTGAAATTTGGATAAGAATATCGATGGTTGAGGTTGACCGTCGTATACATACATATGATATACATTCTTTCTCTCTCCTATGTCGTATACATACATCCAATCTCCATTCTTTTGTTTCTCTCTCTCCATCCTCCTTCTCCACCTAATACACACCTAGCATATTGTTTTCTTAGCTTCTCCATTCTTCTTCTCCACCTAATATGCTAAATTCAAAAATCTACACAAAATTCATGTATCAATCTGGGTTCTTTGAGCATCTGCCATTATATCATTTCAATTCACATGATAATTAAAAAAAATATTTGAGTGGAAAAAACAACTCTTTTCTTTTAATTTTATTTTATCAACTTTTCAAGAGACAAACAACTCACGTAGTAGTAACAACCAGACATTTTTTTCCACAACTAAACATTTTTTCCGGTGATCAGTTCGACCAGAGAAGGCAACCCAGGAAGGGCGACCTGAGGTTGCCCCCTCATAGGAAGAAGGCGACCTGGTTGAAAGATGCATTCCCATAGGTGAGTTTTTTTTTTTTTTTTTTTTTTTTTTTTTTTTTTCTCAGATCCTTAAATCGATAAGAACAAAAAAAAATGAAAAAAAATAAAAAAATTAAAAGACTACTGTCTCTGAAGAGGCAGCAATCCTGTCTAGTCAAAGACAGTATTTATGCATACTGTACAGTCCGTGAATATTTATGCAGTACTTATGCATGTGAAGGTGAATACTTACTTTTACACACAAAGCTGCAAAAGTGAATATTTATTTTTATAGCATTGTGCTGTGAAATGTAATTTTATACGCAATGTTGATGCAGAGAATATATTCCCTGAAAAGAACAGAATGAAATGCCTTTGAATTGAAATGTTTGAAATGAGTATAGAGATAATCAACATATTTTTATAGAAGATATCAATATTATTTAAACACACACAACACATTCAATTCCTCAGCCTATTCAATTCCTCACGATATCAACTTTACTTATTTACTCCAACTTCTTCTTCAAGTGCTTGCAGAATATGGCCGGTATGATTAAATTTCTTTAAATTGTTTTTATATAAATCATAATGTATCTATTATACTTACTACATTAATATTTTGCAATGTAGGTGTTGAAGACTATGTCATTGTTTCAGTATACTGGGGTGGCGAGGTAATTCGTAATGAAACCGGATGTCAAATTGGTTACACAATACCTCCCCAAAGATCAGTATACGTACATCGCCAATCCTCATTGTCGGATGTGATTGTCATTATACGCAACGCAATGGGGGAATCTCCCACCACAATAATAGAGTTAACTGCGAGATTGTTAATGTACACTGAACAACAAGGTTTATTCCATGTGCAATACCCTATTGTCAGTGACGAGTCATGGTTTTATTTTGTAAATCAGACGTCATGTTTAGGGGAATTGCATGTATATGTTACAGCAACACCTACAACAACGAATACAAGTTTCATGGGCTTATTGACAGGGTTAACACAATTTTCGGGAGGTGTACATGCTAGCGACACAAACTATTTTCCCCCTCTTCCAGAGGACGACATTGGGGGTGGGAGTTCGAGTTATAACATTTGTAGCACATCAGAACCATTTGTTGATTTCTCCCATTATGCTCAAACGGAACAACATTCTGATTCTTCCACTTCCCGTAGTGAAGAGGAAAAAGAACCAAGTACTGATCACTCATGGGCAACAAGGGGTCGTAATTACTCTGAGTTCAAATACGCATTTTGGGCTTTGAAGGCAGCTATTGATGGTTTTCGTTATTGCCTTCCTGTAATTACCATAGATGGTACACATCTATATGGTAAATACAAAGGGCATTTACCGTTGGCTGTGAGTATGAATGGAAACAATGAAATTTTTCCATTGGCATACTCTATTGTCGATTCTGTGAACGGCAATAGCTGGACTTGGTTTTTGCAATTATTGGCAACACATGTGTTTCCAAACCATGAGTCCATATGCATAATTTCGGACAGACACCCAGGCATTGATGTTGCATTTAATGACTTGCCACAACTACACCCGTCACGCGTGCACCGCCGATACTGCCTACGACATCTCCGCAGTAATGTCATGACGAAGTTAAAAAACAAGAGTCTCAAATCACTGATATGGGAAGCGGGTAGTGCGGTAACAAGATTGGATTACCAAAAGGCAATGCGAGCTATAGAGGATAAGTGGCCCCAAGCATACCAATATTTGTCCGAAATCCCGAAAGAATCATGGGCATTGTCTTATGACGGTGGTTACAGGTTTGGCATTATGACTACCAATAGCTCAGAATCCTTCAACAATACATTAAAGGGTTGTCGAATGTTGCCTGTAACTGCTATAGCTCGGCTAACATTCAACAAGTTAGTTGCTATGTTTGTGAACAGGAGTGCTGCTGGGGAGTTAATGCAACAAGCAGGCTTGCGTTGGCCAAAGAATATTTCTAAAGAGATGTCAAGGAGGGAACAATTCAAGAACAATGCCACCGTTAAGCCATATAATCACCAGATTGGGCTTTACGAGGTTGCTCTTGATAGGCCGTGCATTTCTCAACCCAACGTAAGATTTCATGAACTTAATTTGGAGCAGAAGACATGCACATGCGGTGAATGGGGGGTAAATGGCTTGCCTTGTGCTCACGTCTTAGCAGCATGTCATTTCAGGAGAAGTGTCCCAGACTCCTTTGTGCCTGCAGTGTTTACTTTAAACTATTATAGAATGTGTTATGCAGGTGACCTCTATCCAGTGACAAACGAAGAGCATCATCAAAACAGTAGGGTAATTACCCTACCACCCTCAAATGCACGCCACAAAAGTCATAGAGGACAACAACAAAGGAGTAGGTTTCAAAATGAAATGGACTTTGGGAGGCGTCGTCGTTGAGGAAATCGTCAAGAAAAAGAACTCATAGTAGGGCTTCTGTATTTTTTTTCTTTATGATATGTTAAGTTCAATGTTGTGTTGTTTTTTTTTTTTAAAAAAAATCAATGTTGTGTTTTTCTAATTCAATCGTTATGAATCCAATTTGCATTACTATAATTGTTTTTATTATGGAATTCAAAATATTATAATTATTTTATTATTAATACATTTAATTTATTATTAATTTAACAATATTATAAATTGTTATATTAAATAATCTTTTATAGGTTACATATATGTCAATTATATTTATAATATTAAATTAAATTATATTGAATTAACAATATTGATATACATCACAGTAGATACACCTAGAATACATACGCATATAATTAATAATATTGATATACATTAGTGTGAATACATACGTGACGCCTGCAGAAGTGACAGCTTTAAAGAAAATGTGGCAACTTTTGTATTCTTATCCCAACTTTTTTTTTTCTCGATATTCTTGTCCATGTGTTTGTCTTTGTTGGCAAACCAAGCTATGCCTCTTGAATACACACCCCTTATAATTGAAAAATTAGAATAATTCAATAAATAGGGAATATATTAAAAATAATGATCAATTTTAGCTCTAGAAAATATTTTCTGATCTCCTTTTTCCCTAAGCTTTTTAAAGTAGTTTTTGCCTTACCGTTCTACTGGCCTCGTCTCAGGCCATGTAAGCGGTGGCAGATTTGCCGTCGGACCTCCGCTCAGGGTTGGGAAACGTTGCTGAGGGAGGGGCGTGAACGGTTAATGGAGTGCAATGCTTGTGATCATAACAAAAACAACCTACAGAGGAAGGACAAATTGAGGAATAAGAAGCAAACTAATATGGTTACCAGGAAGGATAATGGTGTTGAGAGTAACCACAAATTCATAATAAATCAGAATGTCCATAATCATAGAGACGCTATGTTTGTGCTTGGTGACCATCTAGAAGGGGAGTTGGGGCCAACAATAATTCCGGAAGTGAGGAGAGGCACGAAGGAGGCAGTGTTCAATCTCTCCCATCTTGCTCGACAATTCGATGAAAATTATTTCTTGAAATTTTGGGAGTGTGACTAACCATCATGCGGTCAAACATGTCAAAATTCCTGTTGAAGTTATATAATGTTGAGGCGATTTGCCTTTTGGAAGCTAAGACCAAAGAGGCCAGAACGATTAAGATGGGGGGAGGTCTTGGGCTTTTCGAAACATTGTATGGTGGAGCCGTTAGGCTTCGCGGGTAGGATCTTACTATTATGGGATCCTAACCATTTTAACTTTGATATTGTGCAGTTCAATTCACAGGTGATTCATGGCGTGGTTCGGGGGGGGGGGGGGGGGATGGTGGTGGGTGGAGGGAATGTTCTACGCATGTCCTTTGCATACGTCTGACCCAACCCAGCAGCTAAGGAACGGCAAATTCAGGTTCGATTCCCAGCAACAACATTATGTTGTTTATTTATTCTGGAATTTTAGTTCATCGATTCTGAAATTTTAGTTCATATGTTGTAGCTGTGAATCGAACCTGTTTTTTTTTTTTTTTTTTTTTTTTTTTTTTTTTTTTTTTTTTTTTTTTTAAGGGGAGACGCGCGTTTTTAATAAAACGACGTCGTTTTTGCATCCGTATGCACCATCCATGCATGGTGCATACGGATGCATGCATGGTGCATACGGATGCACAGCATAATTTGCCCGGCAAATTATGCTATGGACTCGTGTCCACTATGCATTGTGGACACGAGTCCAAAACGTTGTCGTTTTAAAGGAAAACGACGGCATTCTAATTAAAAAAAAAATTACTTTTGTTATGCCGTTAACAGCGTTATTGATTTGTTTGGCAGACAATTTCTATTCTTTCCTTATTTCGTTCAATTTGCGATTGCAATTCCTTCTATATCGCAATTGTAGAGTTTCGCAAGTTTCATATATTCTTTCCTTTCGTATTTTTTGTTGTTTGTTGTTCTTCTGTTTTGGAATAATGAGTTCTTTGATGGATGAGGCAACAAATCAGAGCGAATTCAATGCTGATCGATATTCTACGGTGGAGGTTCGAGGTATTTTTCGATTTCTGATATACTTGATATTTTTTGTGTTTTGAGATTTATTAGGTAAAAAATTGGATTGGATTGTATATTTGTGTTTGTTACTGCGATCAAGTTTGGTGTCAGTGTATGTGTTTTTTTTTTGAATTTGTGGTTGGTGTTGTTACGTACAATGTTTGAGATTTTGGTGAGGTTTTAATGGTGATTGCAAACAATGTATGCGATTTGGGGTAGAATTTTCTGGTGATTTCAGATTTTGGAGTGTTTACTCTGCTCAGAAATCTTGGCGGTTTGCATCTTCATAATATTGCAACTATACATTCATAATGATTGACCTGTACATTCATATTGTGTGAACTATATATTCATAACAGTTTTTGGTACTCTGTAGCTGTTTGTAAAGTCAATGTCAGTAAGTTGCATGTTATATGTTCAAAAATTTTACACTTGTATGTTTCTATATTTGATTGCTCTGTGTACACTATTTATGTATTTTCAGTGAATGAAGGTTTGGTGGGTGATTCATTAAGTACAGATCAAGAAGATTTAAACATTGATGGATCTTCTTCGATTCCAGATTTTTTACCAGTGTTTACTGTCAATTATAATGTTTTTTATTCAATAAGTACAGATCAAGTATGCTGATATGTGATGGTTTTTATTGGTAGAATGGTGTTTTTGATCATATATTTATTGTGCTTCTGTGAATAGATTTATGAAATTATGAATATACACTATGAAATTATGAGTATGTAGTTTGAAATTATGAATGAATAGCTATGGAGTTTTGAATATACAGTTAAGCGATTATGAATATACAGTTCTGTAGTTATGAATATACAATTATGGAATTATGAATTTACATTCATAATGTTCAGCACATGTTATATTTTTTATTATTTGATGGAAATTCTATTCTTATGTAGAGCATGGCTGGATTTATTCAGCATTCCCCTTCCCCCCTCTACGTTGGAATTATTTTTCCATCAAATATTATTATTTCTTATACTTGAGGTTATATTTTTGTAATTGCAGTTGATGAAGATTTGGTTGGTGTTGTAGTAAGTAATGATGATGAAGCTTTTGAGTTGTATAATGAACATGCATATAGAGTTGGTTTTAGTGTGAGGAAGGGTAAACAACGTTACAAGGCATCTACCAAGACAATTTAAATGAAGAGATTTTACTGTTCTAAGGCTGGTTTTAAGTGTAAGGCAAATGGTGGTGTCAAGCTTTATTCAAAAATTGATACAAGGACGGGGTGTGGTGCATTTGTTCAGTTTGATGTGGGTGGGGAGGGCTTGTGGACAGTTGCAAAACATATGAAGGTGCACAATCACGAGTTATGTGATTTAGACAAGAGTCATCTACTTCGTTCACATAGGAGAGTTGGAAGTAACCAGCTGTCATGTTTAAAAGATTTGAAGCAGAGTGGAGTTAGTTTGGCAGGTGGTATTAAGTTTTTGAAACATCAATCAGGCGGATCTCCATTAGTTGGTTTCACTAGTCGTGATGCTTATAATTCGTTGGCTTCTGACACAGTCAAGAGTTTGGATGGAACTGATTCAAATTCTTTAATTGAAATATTTAGGAGGAAGCAGTCCAATGAGTCTGATTTTTTTTTTTCGATTTTGAAGTCGATTCTGATGCAAGACTGTGTAATATTTTTTGGAGGGATGGTCAAATGAGACGGGATTATGAATTGTTTGGAGATTTGTTAGTGCATGATACAACATATCGCACTAACAAATATGATATGATATGTGGGCCTTTTGTAGGGATGAATCATCATTGTATGAATGTAATGTTTGGTTGTGGATTTTTGAAGAACGAGATGATAGAATCCTTTGTGTGGTTGTTTAGAGCTTTTTTAAGATCTATGGATGGCAAGTGTCCACAATCGATCATGACGGATTAATGTGCAGCTATGGCTGCTGCTATTTCTATAGTTTTTCCAACATCACGCCATCGTCTTTACATATGGCATATTGGTGAGAATTCGAAGAAGCATATCAAGACATTAAGGAACAATAAGGAGTTCATGGATATCTTTAACTGTTTGTTGAAATACACAGACACTAAAGCTGAGTTTGAATTTTATTAGACTAGGTATGTTACTATTTACGGGTTTTTATTTATGAATCTACATTTTAGAAGTTTTGAAGTTACAGTATAGCAGTTATGAATATACAGTTTAGCAATTATGAACCTACAGTATATTAACTATGGATATACAATATTTGCAATTATGAATCTGCATTATATGAATTATGAATATACAATTTATTAATTATGAATATACAGTTAAGTAACTATGACTCTACAATACAAAAATTATGATTTTAAAGTATATCAGTTATGGACATATAGTGTCTTGGTTTGTGGGGCATCTGTTAGTGTTTTGGTTACCTTATTGTTTTCTTTTACACAATTTTTTAGTGAATGTGTCTTGTAAATTTCAGGATGGTGACTGAATATAAGTGTCACAAGAATTCGTGGCTAGGGAAGCTTTATGATTGTAGGGAGAAATTGTGTCCAGCATTTAACAAGGATTACTTTTCTGGGGGTAGTTTATCTTCACAAAGGAGTGAAACCACAAATCATTCAATTTCTAGAATGCTATCTAAGACTGCTGGTCTTTGTGATTTCTATTCCTCTTTTGTTAGCGTTATTTCTGAGTGGAGACGTAAAGAAAATGGTGAAGATTTTCGTTGTGCTCAAGGGGTACTTGCTATGATGATTGACCATGTGAAACTTCTTTCACATGCTAGAGAGGTATATATAATTGAGATCTATTTTTTGTTTGAGGAATAATTAATGAAAGGCAGTGCGTGTCATCAAGAAATTGTTTTGAATGATGGGTGTCAATATAAGTATCATGTGTGGCGACCAGATGTAGACATTATAAGGCATGAAGTTAGTTTTAGGCCAATTAATCTTGACATTTCTTGCAGTTGCAAATTGTTTTCTGAAATGGTAATTCTTTGTTGTCATTGTTTACGCATACTTAATGTAAATTGTGTTCCTATTATTCCTGACAAGTACATTATGAAAAGATGGACTAAAAAGGTTGCGGCTGGTAGGAATATGAACATTGATTCATTATCTTATAATGTTGGTGTTCCTCCTTCAATTTGGGTTGTTGAGATTAGTAGGAAATTTCAAAGATTGGTTTTTTCAAGTCAAGACAATAGTGTAGCTAGACAGTTTTGCCATGAAGCTGTTGAGAATGCAAAGAAATTGATTGAAGCTGAGATTGGGCAAGTGAATATTGAAGGGTGTGGTGTTTCATCTTCAAGTGGTATTGTTCCAGATCCTTCAAGCCGGGGATTGAAAGGTGTGCGTAATAAACGGATGAGTAGTGTTATTGCAAAGAAGTACACTATAGCAAGGGGAAGAAGGAGTGCTGCAAATAAGGTTGCTTCAAATATAAAGGGTGTCGTTCAATCATTGGTTTTGGAAAATATATATGAGATAGCTGGTGATGGTTATCTTGTACACCCAACTTCTAGTAGTTCACAGTTTGTTCGTTTTAGTAAGAGTTTAGATGAGAATGTAGTTGTAGACTAAGATTGCGCTATTACAATTAGTTAGCTTTGAACTTTATATTCACAACTGTTGACATATACATTTACAAGTTTTGCAGTATATATTCTTAATACTTGTTCCTTATTTTTTTTAAGAGGTTTAAACATCTATGTTGACAATTTATAGGTTAGGATGATAATAACTTTTATCACTATATATTCATAATTATAAGTTCATAATGTCAGAGCTCTGTGTTTATAATTCCATAACTGTACATTCATATCCCCATAATTGTACATCCATAATGCTATAACTGTACATTCATAATCAGAATACTGTACGTTCATAATCTCATAAATGTGCATTTATAATCGCATAACTGTACATTCATAATCTTATAATTGTACATTCATAATCTCATAACTGTATATTCATTATATCATAGTTATGAATTACGTAATTTATTTTCACAAATTGACAGTAGAACCATATTCTTTTGATATTTACATTTACAAGTTTTGTTGTCTATATTATTAATATTTGATCCTTATTTCTTTTAAGAGGTTTAAACATTAATGTTGAAAATTTATAGGTTGATATGATAATAACGTTTATCACTATATATTCATAATTATAAGTTCATAATGTCAGAGCTCTGTGTTCATAATTCCATAACTGTACAGTCATAACCTCATAATTGTACATCCATAATGCCATAACTGTACATTCATAATAAGAATACTGTACGTTCATAATCTCATAGATATCAAATATGTAATATATGTTTACAAATTAATAATAGAACCATATTTTTTTAACCATAAAGTCATAATAATAGAACCATGTTTTTGAACTATAAAGTCATAATAATAGAACCATGGTCACAAGTGCAAAAATATACATTCCCACAATCCCACTACACAATTCATATTTTCAGAAATCAAAATTCACAATTTTTCAGTCAACCATGTTCAAAATGACAGTATTTCACATTCATTTCGGGTTGGACATATCCCTTGCTGCTTTCATAATTTTGTGCATTTCTTTGTTCTCTTCCCACGTTATGATTGCAGTAACATACTTAGCTCGCAACTCATAGATGAAAGCAGCCTACAAATGAAAAATATTAAATAATCAGTTGCAATGGCAAAAAAAAAAAAAGTAATATATTTTTCTCTTACATTTACACTAGAATTTCTCTTGAATCCTGGGTACCAATTCTTTAGATTTCCTTTATATGATTCCATATGTCTCATGACATATATTCCACAGTCAACTCCAGGTTATAGGAAGGAACTCTATAGGAATGTTTTCTATTTTCCAGTACAAGGATGAACTCTGTGCTGTCAAGTATTCCTGGAATGCAGTTAGCTGCACAAAAAATATGTCAGTGTTCATTATGCATCATACTCCACATATCCCAAATGAGAAGTTCAAGTTTTTGGATAAGTTACCAATAGTTGAGGGCAATCTTCATACTTATCTTCTTCTGTAACATCTTTTGGTAGGGCTTTGTTGTCTATCACTTCAAGCTTAGATGAAATCGTGTTGATGCAAATAACAAAATAGTGTCCATGTCGATACACAGGGAAAAATATCTGATTTGAAGAAATAAAAAAATTATGAATTTATAGTACAAGAATTATGAATGTACAGTATGGATATTATGAATATATAGTATAACAAGTATGAATATGCAGTGTTTGGTTTATAAACACGTGTTAGTGATTTGGTAATCTTATTGTTTATTTGTTTGGATGTGATAAATAAACATTGAGTGTGGGTAATAGAATGTACCAATTGTGCATCACTGATATCTAGATTGCCAAAACTACTCAGGTCATAGTTTAACCGCTCATTGAAATTTTTCTTCTTTTTATCAAGTGGGTCTTCATCCATTCGTCTGTTGGGTCAAGTTGCAGCTAATGAAAAAACATTTATTAAGAAATGAGATCTTTGCATACTGTAAATTGAAATTCAAATAACAGCTTCTTGCAAGTCAAAAGACACTTACATATACCATTGTGCTGAAGAACACAGACTTTGGTTGTCCCAGTGCTCGTATGATGTTGAGCAGTGTATGCTTATAAGACCATACATCTATCAGCATGCTGGATATTTCTCCCTCACTCAATGTGAGGAAATGTTCTCTTGTCAAATAGAAATCCTTATAGCTGAACAGTAGCTCGCTACAGCACCACAAAAAGCACACACACAAAAAAAAGAGTAGACATTGGTTAATACATGTTAAATATTTAAGTAATTAAATAGTTTAATAAGTTTTTTCAAAAAAAAATAGTTTAATAAGTATTTAGATTTCAAACATACTCTCTTGGATGATTATCAGAAATTTCCATGAATGCATAATTTGAAGCGACCTTTTCCCTCGCAGTGGCATTGTGAATATAATGTGCATTCCGTGTCCAATAAGGAGATCGTAGATGCAGTGGGACATTTTTGAATTTTCTTTTTGGCCTCTTTCGGATGGTGACATCCTCAATATCAGACTCACTCTCATTCAATGCTCTGTATTTATACAAAATGCAGGTAAGTAGTTATAATAATGCAATAGAATATTTACAATTTAATATCTATATGTTTATAATTTACATACTGTATATTCATAATTCATAAACTGTATATTCATAAATACCTAAGTATAGATTCATAATAAATAAACTGTAGATTCATAATTAATAAACTGTAGATTCATAATCCATAAAATGTAGATTCATAATTAATTAACTGTAGATTCATAATTACTAAACTGTATATTCATAAGTACTTGACTGTAGATTCATAATTACTTAACTGTAGATTCATAACTAATAAACTGCATATTAGTTATATGCAATAGGTATCATATTAGTGGTAATCAAAATATACTGAATCTAAGCATACATTTACCTATCAATATCATCAAGCTCCACATTAGGGGCAACAGCAGCAGCAGGGTTGGCAGGGGAATCTATGGTGAATAGAACCTTAATCAAAGGAGTTTTTCCCTTGTTGCTGGAGGTTGAAACAGCATCAGTTGACTTTTCTTTAGAATTGTTGGAGGTCGTCAAACCAGCTCCACATGCAATGTTGTCAACAAGAGCATCCAATTGTATTTCTGTTGTTGTGCTCGGCCCTGCTGGTCTCTTACGTAATGGGGCTGGGGTTAGGGAAATTCCTAGATTAAAAGATGGAGCTTCTATTTCCATTTGCTTGGTTGTTTTCTGAAAGGCCTCTACCAAAGCATCCATTGCAGCTGTAAAAGTTTCTTGGCCAAAGAAAATGTCATCTAGTTGGGATGCTGTTGGTTTGGAGCTGCTTCCATTGTGCTTGCCACAGAAATCATATTTGAAATACCGGAGAAAGTTGTCTTTATCACCTCCCCAGGTGCTCCCTCCTTTCCAACCTCAGCCATCGCCTCTCCAAATTCAATGACATCGGCAGCAAGCTTCTGCAGTACTCGCGTCACTCTATCAATACTGGATGATGGCACAGAAATCGTTGGAACCACTTGTGCAGAAGGACAAGCTGAAGTAGCAACAGTGTGAGCAGTAACAGGTTTGTTGATGCGGGGTACAACCTTTCCCTTTCCGAATCCCCCAGCATTCTTCTCTGCATCCACTGTTTTCCTCAAAAGTTTAGTTGTCCATGCAAGAATGGTAGGGTGTGTTCTAATGACTTTCATATCCCTTGAATTGGACTCTATCAACATAGAATAGCTACAATTTTCAAAAAAAAAAAACAAAACAATGGGTTAAATAAATCAGAACTAGATATTCAAAATTCCATAACTGTACATTCATAATGCCACTATTGTATATTCATAAATCTACAACTGTACATTCTTAAATTTATTTTCAAAACAACATATTTATCCATATTTTAATAACTCTATTTTAAAATTTACATAATTATATATTCACAATATCACAGCAAACACATTGAATGAAGTAGAGATATAACAAGAACTTACAAGGATGAATGTGGCTGGACCAGTAAACACACTGTCAGGTTTCTTCAGGTACTTGTCAATTGATTTAATAAGAAACTTGTAGGTATAGCTGCACCAATTGTACTCCTTGATATCTTGAACATTGATCAAGGAGTTAAGGATTCTGACATTGCAGTACCTTGATTGGAATCCCCGGAGCATTGGAGAAACGATCAAGATAATGAAATCTCTCTTAAATTCATCCCCGTAATCTCCCCTGCTTACAATTGCATCTCCCATTCTTGCTGTGGTTGGTGATCCGATTTGTATTCCCCACCTTTGCCTCCAGGTACGTAATAGAGCTCTGTACTCAGGTTTACCATTCTCTTCAAATTTTGGAGCCTCCTCCACCTCCTGTATGCCTTGCGGAATGCCTAAAGTGCACTCAATGTCGTTCTCATCAACATGTAGCCTATCGCCCTCCAATACGAAGTCACACTTGAAAACATCAAAGCTGTCAACTAGATACTTCACCAATTGAGACTCACTTGTGTTCAGTTGAAGATTCAAGATTGCTCCAAATCCAATATCAGTTACGGCTTGTTTTTGCTATGTTGATAGTCTCTTAACAAGCTTATGCGTTACTCTTGGCCCCATTTGAGTGCTAAAGTATGTAGCATTAGATTTATTTTCACCAGCTTTTGGTTTTGAGATTGGTCTTTTTAGTTTTACTTGATTGCTTCGACTTCCTGGCTTTGGCTGCGATGGGCCAGCACCTTGTGTTTTTGATACCACTATTGTTCTTTTTTTTGGATTGCTTTGATTTGCTGACTGCGACTGTGATGCCTCAGTAGTTTGTGAGTTCAAGACTGCCTTTGTGGTTTTTCTTTGCTTGCTTTCCTTTTCTGGCAATGGCTGTGATGTATCAGCAGCTTGTGCGGGCCTACTTCGCGTCATTTTTCGTTGAATTTCTTTTAGCGCTTCACCCAAAGTAGGTTCAGATTCCATTGCTGCCACTGAAAACATTAGAAATGCATGATTTTATGTATGATAAAGCATAACACAAGACAAAATTAAAACGAGTTTGATGGGCATATAATCCTTAAGTAGAGGGGGGATGGGGAGTGCCGAATAAATCCAGCCATGCTCTACAAAACGAATAATATGACCATCAAATTAGAAAGTGTTGTATTCACAATTTACAAATTACATATTCCCACATTCATAATGTCTGAACTGTATGTTCATAATGTTATAACTCTATATTCATAAGCATATAACTACATATTCACAATGTGCAAATTGCAGAGTACCACATTCATAATGTATGAACTGTATGTTCATAATGTTATAACTGTACATTCATAAGCATATAACTCAATAATCACAATGTGCAAATTACAGAGTACCACATTCATAATGTCTGAACTGTATCTTCATAATGTTATAACTGTACATTCATAAGCATATAACTCCATAATCACAAAATTTACAAACATTCATAATCTTTTTGAAGTCTATATACTAATATACACAATATTCAAGAATATACAAAATGTACAGTGTTAGAACACAAACCCTAGGTAAAAAACACAAAATGTATAGAGAATCTATATGTTTATGCTGTATAAACTCATTTTTAAGAGGCAAGGTTAGACACAGAATACCTGTTCGTCGAGTATGTAGAGTAAATGATGGAGACCTGTGGTGCGATCGACGATGATGGAGTGTATTTTGAGAAAAAAACAGACAAAAATGATGAGAATGGGGAGAATGAAGGTTTTGCGAGGAAGGAGATGGAAGCTTGATCGACAGGAAACCGCGAAATGGAGTCTAATAGTGACGAATCGGGTTTTAATATTTAAGCTTAAATTTAAAAAAAAAAAACAATCTGCTGATGATAACGGTGCCACTTACGGCTCCGTTAGTGCGCTAGTATGAAACATTGTCGTTTCAATCCGTGTCTACAGTGCATTGTGGACTCGGGTGCATAGCATAACGATTGCTAAGGAACTCTTTTAGAGGAATTATCAAGTTTATGCTGAGGAAGTCAACACACCCTAGGTCATGCTAGGGGATTTCAATGACATTGAAAAACACGAAGACCAATGGGAGAACCATCGAATTAATGGTAATGATATTTATAAATTTGTGATGACGTTTAACTCTTGGGGGCTCATAGATTTTCCCTTGGAGAGAGCGAGGTTCACCTGGGTAAGGCAAGTGGGGGGGGGGGGGGGTCGTACAACTTTCTAGCGTAAACTGGATAGGGTCCTTTGGAATGTTGAAGCCTAGATCGGGTTCCTAGAAACCAAGGCAATTGTGTTACCCAGAGTGTATTCTGACCATCACTCGATCATGTTCTCGGATGAGGAGGGTGAGACGCTAGCCAAGAATAACAGACCATTTCGCTTTGAAGCCGCTTGGCTAACAAAGGAAGATTATGACATTATCTAGAGAGGAGCTTGGCTAGCAAGTAGGGGGTTGAGGGGGGCGGGGGAGAGATCTCCAAGGCCATTTAGGAAGTGAATAAGAAGAGTCAAAAATAGAACAAAAGAAGTTTTGGTAACATCTTTAAGAAGAAAAGAATGCTCTAAGCTAGGATTACGGGTGTTCAAGATTCCCCATTTTACAACACTGCCCGGGGGCTTCAAGTTTTAGAGAAAAAACTTATTGATGAATTGAATGAGGTTTTGGACCAAGAAGAGCTCTTATGGTTTTAGAAATCAAGGGCGGACTAGATTAGAGATGATGATAGGAACACTCGTTACTATCACAAATATGTAAATATTAAGATAAATCGTGGGCATGTTTGCCTTCTCAAAATCTTGTGAGTGGGTTTCTGATCCTAGAATCTTGGGTAACCATATGGTTGATTTTTTTTCTATGCTTTTTGACAGGGATCATCAAGTGGTTAGCCAGGAGTTTTTGGGGTACCTAGGACCCAGACTTGATACTACCCAGGCGAATAGGTTAATGTGGCCCGCCAGTATGGACGACGTCAGGAGAGCGGTCTTTGGGATGAAGAGGCTTAGGAGTCCAGGGCCAGACAACATTCAAACGACCTTTTATCAACATTTCTGGGGCACGGTGGGGGTTTCCCTCACAAATCTAGTCAACTCAGCTCATGAATTCGAAAAAGTTCATGGGAATCTTTTGACTGCTTTTATCACACTCATCCTGAAGAAGGATAGATCGGAAAGCGCGTGGGACTTCCGCCCCATCACTCTTCTTAATGTGGTTTTCAAAGTGATATCCAAAGTGCTAGTTAACAAGTTAAGACCATGGATGCAACGTATCATCGGACCTCACCAAAACACCTTTTTGCTAGGGAGGTCTACGCTTGACAATGTTATTCTTACTCAAGAGGCAGTCCATTCTATGCATCAAAAGTGGGGTCAATTTGGTACCATGGCTATGATTTGGATATTTAGAAAACCTACAACAATCTTGACTAGAGGTTTCTGGAGTCAACTCTCAACGTTTTTGAGTTTCTCAAATGTTCACCAGACTTTTCCTCTACACGGTTTCTGAATGCAGTATGTCCACCCTTTGGAATAGTGAGAAGTTTACCCCCATTCCCCCCAAGCGGGGCCTCAGACACTACTGGAAATTGTCATATTTTCGACCACTTTTCCGACCACCCACAAAAATGGTCGAAAAAGGTGACATTTTTCAATTTTTCCATCGAGGAGTTGGGTTGGACATAAAATGGTTGGAATTACTGACCATCTAGTAGGAGCGGTCGAAATATTTCGGCAATTTAAAATTATTTACGCCCGGTCTCTCTCTCGTTTTTTTTTTTTTTTTGCCCGAGCACCAAAAGTAGTCGAAAATAGTTTTATATATATTTATATAAAGTTAGGGATTTAGACTTCAACAGTTCAACCCCTCATTTGCGCAGCTTGCCTTTCCGCCTCTCCTAACCTAAACTCGACGACTCAATGACTCCACCAACCATCATCTCATCTCCGGTGACTGCTACAGCGGACAACTACTTGGTCTCCGGCTCGATCTCCGTCTCTCCGCCTCTCTACCTCTCCGCCGCTCACAGCCGCATCTCCGCTTCTCACCCTCTGACCCTCTCGGCCTCTCCGTCCCTTCGCCTCTCCGGTAAGTCCTTATAGACCAAGCTTGCTGTTGTGCTCCTTCGCCTAAGCCTTATAGGACCTGCTCCAGACGCTGAACTAGCTCCAGATACTGCTCGCGAAGGAGAAGAAGAAGGCCCCTCTGATGCCTGATTTTATCTTTGTCTATATTGTGGCAAAAAGGGGAGTATGTCTGTGAAGCCTTTTTTTTTTGGATGATGCTGCTGATAAGGGGAGTGTTTCACTCTCTGTTTGAAATGTTGAAGTCCCTTCTGGCTCTGTCTAAGAAAGGATCATACATTTGGGGTAAGTAGTATTCTTGTTTAGTCTTATCATCTTCTATACATAATCGAGTTCTTGTTTCAAGTATCTCCACTGCTTTTTGTTCCCGTTCTTTTTCCTGTTCTATTTCTCCATCTATTTTTTCTTTGTCTAGATGGTTAATTCTATTGAAAAAATCATTTTTAAGATGATTCATTTTTTTTTTCTTTTTTTTTTTGTTTCTAGAAGCCCAAGCATTGTCCAATTGATTAGAAAGAGTTTTTTCTAGTAGGATATTTATTTTTCTTTTGATCACTTTAAAAAAAGTTGATAAACTCCTTGGATAGGTAAAAGATATTCTTTCTTTTCCATCACTTTGTTGTGTATCAAAAAAATATTGGGACATTGGTTTGAAGTTTGAAGAAAAACTTTGTCTGGCTACTTTTATTTATTTATTTATTTATTTATTTAAATTCCTTCCAGCACGACTTGTGTGCTGAGTTCTCTTCAAGTTTGTAACCTAACATTTTGTCTAGAATATTATGTTTGTTTCTGCCAGCTTTTGTTTTGGCCTTTGATCGTTTAATGCATATCCAAATGTATATTTCGTTTTTTGAGTTTTTTTTCCAAATAATAGCCAAAGGGGGAGTTTGTTAGTGTTTTTGTTAGATAGGTAAATCCCATCTTTGTAATTGGCTTTATTATTATGGCAAACTAGTTAGGCTGTGTCAGCGTCAGTATGCTGTATTGAAGATGAAAACCTGATTGATCAGGGAATGCATCAGAAGCTTATGTGAAGACTAGAAACTGACAAGAAGACTGATTGTCTAAAGATCGTATGTGCTGGCAGAAGGCAGTTATGCCTTGAGGTGTTTTTTACAAGAATGACCTTGGTCTTCTTCTCACCTCAAAGGGGTATCTACGTAATCTTGCTAAGAAGTAGTTGGGTGTAACAGATTACGGATACTTGCCTGAACTAGAGACTATATATTCAAAAGTGCTGATTCATTGAAAGGCTAATGAATCCATCCAATACACTCTAGAATCAGGAAAGAAAGCCCTTGAGTATTACGTTCTCTCTTTGGTTCGAAAGCGTTCTTCTCAAGACTGGTTATTCATGGTGATTTGAGTTGATGAATTCGAGAAGAACATTCTGAGCTTAAACTAGTGGACACCAAGATCACACAGCTATTGGATGCAGTGTAGGATCCTGTCACGAAGCGGACTGCACCAGAGATTGATCTCCACGGAAGGGACTTTTGTGGACCTCTAAGTGCGTAGATCTCCGACTTCATAATCCACTATGTTCGAGGAAGATTGGGTACTTACCTTGTTTTGTAATTCTGGTGAGATTGAACATCTCCACCTTTGTACTTTGAAGTTGGGTTAGTGGATTGGACGGATCAGTGGTCGTCCCCCAGATGTAGATACACATTGTATCGAACTGGGTAACCAAATCTTGTGTTGCTTGTTTACTTTTTCGCACTTTTCTTTGTCTGGTAATATCTCTGATTGACTATCTGACTGATTATCTGTGTTATAGTTGCACATCATCTGTTTTACAAGAAAAGTAGGTAAAAACAGTTAGTTCACCATTTCACACAAAACTACAACACTGTTTACAAAAATTCAACACATAACAACTGTTTTTTTTTTCCCATATTGAAGTTACTAATTTCAGAAAACACAAATAATAAACGAAATATCCACTACATTCATGTTTATCATGCACAAACAACATGCAATGAGATTCCCTAGTCTGAAATGCATAAAAAAATACACCGATGGTACGGTAAACATGTTATTTGCCACATTCAAGTTAAGTATTCCAGAATACACTAATAATAAACGAAATATACCATTGCATGCTTGTTGTTTGCCTTTCTTCACCATTTTTGTGATTTGTAGTCGAGCGGGGTTGCGGTGCAGGCTTCGTGCTTCTCTCAGAACGTGGTGGTGTGTTCGACTCTAAATTTTAGGTATGTACAAATGCACCATACAGTGTTCAAAAATACACCAGAATGAAATGCCTAAAAATACACCACACAAAAAAAATACACCACACATAATGGTGTATTTACGAACACTTTGTGGTGCATTTATGCATACCTAATGGTGTATGCCGCACTGACCGCACGGGTATATATATATATATATATATATATATATATATATATATATATATATATATATATATATATATATATATATATATATATATATATATATGTACTAGTTTTTTACGCGCATTGCGCGATTGGGATAATGCCCAATATTTTTTTTAAATAAGTACTTTAAAGTATATCAAGTCAAAATTATATTGGAATTGTTCATGCATAGATAATTGAATGTTGAATTTACGTATTTAAATAGGTAATTCTAAGTTTACAAATGCAAGATAATATAGTCAAGATTGATTATAATTGTCAATAAAATAATTGTATAGGTATGGTTGAAACCAAATACGGGACATAAGGGAGAGAAAATAAAAATTAGGGCATAAAATATTAAATATATACTAATATTGAAGAGCTAACTACTGATTGCCAAACAATGACATTGCGAGGTAGTTTCCTACTTCAATTTGCTGTGTGATTTGAATACTCTTTTTGTCAATAAATTCTCCAAGTAGTTAATATGATTGGCTTAATTATATTTTTTTTATTTATTTTTTATTTTTTAAAACTATTATTATTATTATTGTTATTGTTGTTGTTGTTATTATTATTATTATTATTATTATTATTATTATTATTATTATTATTATTATTATTATTATTATTATTATTATTATTATTATTATTATTATTATTATTATTATTATTATTATTATTATTATTAAATATATGTCTACCCATAGGTAATTTTACATGTTAATCTAAACAGCTAATTTTTTCAAAAATCTTTTTACCACTGTTGATATAATTCGTTGGTCAAATCCGCTAACACTAACCGCTAACTGCTGATTGTCAAACAAGGACATTACAAGGTAGTTCTCACTTCAATTTGTTATGTGATTTGAATACTCTCTTTGTCAACCAATCCCTCAAGTAGTTAATATCCGGCTTTATTAATTTTATTTTTTTATTTTATTTTTTCATGGTATTAATAAAATACTTGGTAAATAAATATATCGCATTATTTTGTATATAACTTTGATATTTAATTAAAAAATAGTGCACAAAAAAGATAATAGACAATGTAGTGAATATAATCAATTGTTGAATTTGAATGTAAAGAATTTTTAAATTGGAGAAATATAAAGACAATATAACTAATAGAATTATTTCTCTTAATTAATTTATTGATAATGAATATATTTTTTTTAATAAAGACATTGTAGGAAAAATGTGACGAATATAATCAATTGATGAATTTGAATGTAAAGAATTTTTATATTGAAAAAAAAAATAAAGACAATATAACTAATGAAATTATTTCTCTTGTTTAATTTATTGATAATGAATAACTTTTTTTGAATAAAGACATTGTAGACACATAATTTTATAAATTAAAGAAATGCATATGTATTATTTTTTGCTGTAGCTACTAAATTATTATTTAATTTAATAAGAGTAAAATAGAGTATTAATTATGCCAACTTTGATTGGGATGAGGTTCGAACCTAAGACCTTTTTATTGAAATCAATGAGTAAATTAACGGTGAACTAAAAGAAATTAACGGAAAAAGATAATATTTAACGGAAAAGTTAACGGATAATCATATTCATTAAGGATAAATTAGGAAAGCTTAAGGGGAAAATTAAAATCTGATCAATCTGAGCCATTCATTTGATTAAAAAATTTGACCGCCATTTTTTCTACCCATTATAGGCCTAACTCTCTTGGGCTCTTATTAGTATATATATATATATATATATAGTAGATAAATACATCGCATTATTTTGTATATAACTTTGATATTTAATTAAAAAATAGTGCACAAAAAAATAATAGACAATGTAGTGAATATAATCAATTGTTGAATTTGAATGTAAAAAATTTTTAAATTGGCGAAATATAAAGACAATATAACTAATAGAATTATTTCTCTTAATTAATTTATTGATAATGAATACTTTTTTTTTTAATAAAGACATTGTAGGGAAAATGTGATGAATATAATCAATTGATGAATTTGAATGTAAAGAATTTTTATATTGGAAAAAAATAAAGACAATATAACTAATGAAATTATTTCTCTTATTTAATTTATTGATAATGAATAACTTTTTTTGAATAAAGACATTGTAGACACATAATTTTAAATTAAAGAAATGCATATGTATTATTTTTTTGTTGTACCTACTAAATTATTATTTAATTTAATAAGAGTAAAATAGAGTATTAATTATGCCAACTTTGATTGGGACGAGGTTCGAACCTAAGACATTTTTATTGAAATCAATGAGTAAGTTAACGGTGAACTAACAGAAATTAACGGAAAAGTTAACGGATAATCATATTCATTAAGGATAAATTAGGAAATCTTAAGGGAAAATTAAAATCTGATCAATCTGAGCGATTCATTTGATTAAAAAATTTGACCGCCATTTTTTCTACCCATTATAGGCCTAACTCTCTTGGGCTCTTATTAGTATAGTAGATATATATGTATATATGTATATATGTATATGAATATGCAGAAGCGGGTTTCGCACTTTGGGATTGTGAATATGCAGATGAGACGGGTGTAACTTGGAGAAGTGGAAGAGAGATGAGTTTAAATTGAGTTTATGGAAAATTTTGCCCTCCTATATCATATCGCGGTTATATCTGAGCGTAGCGTGCAATCAAGAACAAATATGGTGCGTTGATCACTTTCAATCTAATGGCCATTAATTGACTGCACCGCCTCACCTAAGTGTACTGCCGCATCTGATCTTCCCTATATATATATATATATATATATATATATATATATATATATATATATATATATATATATATATATATATATATATATTGGTTCCTGTGAGGTCAGGTCTTCTCGTGTGGTCAGTGCGGCATATACCATTAGGTATGTATAAATGCACCATACAGTGTTCAAAAATACACCAGAATGAAATGCCAAAAAATACACCACACAAAAAAAAAAAAAAAAATACACCACACATAATGGTGTATTTACGAACACTTTGTGGTGCATTTATGCATGCCTAATGGTGTATGCCGCACTGACCGCACGGGAAGACCTGACCTCACAGGAACCTGACCCTATATATATATATATATATATATATATATATATATATATATCTAAAAGGTAATAAATTGTACATGCCAAATTCGAAATTTGCACCATAAATAATAACTCATCATGATTCCAATTCAAAGTGCAGTAAGTAAAGAGGTACTAAACACAAAAACTTGTTCATCTAGGTAATGATAAAAGAAATGGATGCCAAGCAACTTGTGCTCAGATGACATGTAGTGACCTCTATCATGTGGAAGGTCATAACATTGATAAAAAAAGCATAAAAGAATAGGATCATTACTGCAATCAAGAAACCAGTGTGTGCATCTTGTTCCAGGAAACAAGTATCCATTGTGGATTTCGCACAAACTCAATCTAGTCGCTCCATCTTTCAAAGGCCATCATTGAGATAGTGCATGGTATCAACACCGATTCCTTTGTTGATTGCTTTTATATCTTTTGCGTACATTTTTGTAAAGCCAATAGCAAGAACATGTTGCTTCCCTTTAGTCATTATTGCAACAGGAGTCTCGGCTTCAACTTCATCATCCAAACCACCTCCAGGAGATGTAAGGCCTGGACACATTATGTAGCAATATTTACCATGAAGTATGTATCATTTTTTTGAGGAAATTTCAATTTTGGGCATATGACTATAGGGATCTTGTTAATTTTAGTCCCCGCCTTTTAAAATTGTCAATTTAGTACCTTAACTATGCAATTTTTATCAATTTTGGTCACTCCGGCCAAATTGTCGGTCAAATTCCGCCGGAAAATTTTAATTGTTAAAATAGTGAGAGTATTTTGATCATTTCACGTCTCTTTTCTTCTTCCCAGGCGAGTCCATCCCTTCCTCTCCCGTTTCCGGCGAATGCAATGAACTAAGATGATGGGGAAAGGAGGCTTGATGATATTAAAGATAGGGTTTACAGGGAGAAAGAACGCCGGAAACGAGAGAGAAAGGGATGGACTCACCGGAGAAGAAGAAAAGAGGCGTGAAACGACCGAAATATCCTCATTATTTTAATTATTAAAATTTTTCGACGAAATTTGACCGGCAATTTGACCGAAGTGACCAAAATTGACAAAAATTGCATAATTAAGGTACTAAATTGACACTTTTAAAAGTCAGCGACTAAAATTAACAAGACCCCTATAGTCACATGACCAAAATTGAAATTTCCTCCATTTTTTTTGAAAGGACGGAAGTATCATTTTAATTATACTTCAATTTCATTTGACAATATTGCTATATTTTTTAGTTTCATTTCCCCTGCACACTAATTTTATTATAGCAATGCTAAAGTATTATTTTAATTCTACTATATATATTTCATTTGATAATATATACATTATTGTTTAACCTCTATTTTTTTGTTTCATTTTTCACACACAATAGTTTAATTATAATAATGTTGAAGTATTTTTTTAATTGCACTTCAGGTCATTTGACAATATATGTTATTATATTACTCTGGATTTTAGTTTCATTTTTCATGCACACTAGTCTCATTATAACAATACTAAATTAAAGTAACTTTGTGTTTCAGTAGGTTGAGAAAGTATATGAACAGATACTACAATGTAATAGAACCAGTAACTTTCAAAAAAAAAAAAAAAATTAAAGTATCATTTTAATTATACTACAATTTCATTTGACAATAATGTGATTTGTTTTTTAGTTTCATTTTTACACACACGTACACTAGTTTCATTATAGTAATACTAAAATATAATTTTAATTCTACTACAATTTCATTTGACGATTATGGTCCACTGTATAACAACTGCCTGTCAACTTGCATTTTCTTCATTATATTCTTCCAAAAGGCTGAACCCCACCCTGACCCAACAGAGCATTTGGGAGGATCTAAATCATGGTAACTCAACTAAACATGAACCACAGAGGCTAGACCGTGCAGTTTCTTCATTATATTCTTCCACCCCGACCCAACAGAGCATTTGGGAGGATGTTGACGGTAATAATGTTACCGGTAATAATAATATTATAATAACGCGAGAGTAACAATAGTTGTATTGCTTTTGTCTCAGTATAGAAAATACAGTGTCTTTGTCCAGAGTATTGAACGTCCCCCTCCAAGCTGAGGGGAGCCCCTACTTATACAAAAGCTGCTAACGGTAACAACATGAAGCATAAATGGGGAGCTAAGCCTTTAATTCTCTCTCATCAATGGTGACATCAATAGTGGCTTCAATGGCAGTAAAGGTGATAGCCGTTGGAATTCTGCCCGTTGGAGTTTTGCCCGTTGGGTTTCCATGTGGTGTCGGGTCAGATGCTGCTTATGATCCGGATCGGGTGCCAGCACCATTATCCTGTCACCAGTCCCCCCTACTCCTGAGTCTACGGATGTGTTTGAGTTGACTAGGGAGTAAGACTGAATTTGCTTGATATCGTGCAGAATCCCTGTTGATCCCGAGTATGTGATTTTATTTTCCAAATCACACATGATTTTTTTTTTTTTATGCTGGCCGAGACGGGCTGCGACTTAGGCTGGCCGAGGTGCGTGCCTCCGCCGATCACGGCCAAGGCGTCGCCTCGACCGATCGTGGCCGAGGCGTGCACCCCGGCCGATCGTTCGTGGCCGAGGCGTGCGCCTCGGTAGATCGTGGCCGAGGCGTCGCCTTAGCCGATCGTGGTTGAGGCGTCGCCTCGACCAACGGTGGCCGAGGCGTGGGCCCCGATCGTAGCCGAGGCGTGCGCCTTGGCCGATCGTGGTCGAGGCGTCGCTTCGACCGATCGTGGCCGAGGAGAGCTCCGGCCCTTCTTTTTTTTTTTTTTTTTTTTTTTTTTCGACTGAGGCGTCGCCTTAGCTGGGTTTGGCCGAGGCGTCGCCTCAGCCGTGGGCGCTGGCCGAGACGCGTGCCTCGGCCAGTGACCGAGGCGCGTGCCTCAGGCCTTTTTGCGGCTCGGCTTGAGGTGCCGCCGCAGTCGTGCCTTGGGCCGTGGCGTCGCCTCAGCCCGCGCTGGGCCGCGGCCTGCGCCTCGACCCATGGCCGAGGCGTGCGCCTCGGCCTTGGTTTTGTTTTTTTCTTTTACAATGCGGCGTCGACCGACTTTTGGTTGATCGAAGGTGGTGCTGAAAATCTTTTATTTGAGCAAAGTAACCTGGGCAGACCATGATTACAAAATATTGTTTACAGGTCTGGGCGGACCACGACTACAAAATATTACTTATAATATCTAATTAAATGTTTTGAGTTCCATACCCGATCGATAATCCTTTCAGATGGTCTGGACTTGTAGGTCCTTTCCGCCAATCTTTTTGCATCCTTTTACGTAACAACTGCGTGCTGCTCGCTGGTCTCCTCTGACGACTCCTATCCCACTCGGAGTAAGGAACTTCATACACAAGTGTTCCACCGACACTATGGCCTTGAGGTCCTCCAGTGCCGGTCTCCCCAAAATGATGTTGTGCACACAAGTGAGTCTTACCACGATGAATTCCACGTCAAGTTTGCGAATGTTAGGGCTCGTGCCTATCTCCACTGGTAAGACCACTAACCCCTCCGTCTCCACTGAATCACCCGTAAATCCAGAGAGTGGGGTACCTACTTCTTTGAGCTGGTTCCTAGGTATCCCTAACTTGGTGAAGGCATCGTAATACATCATATTGACTGAGCTTCCCGTGTCGACTAAGATGCGGTGGACAATGACATTGTTGACGTCCATCTCAATCACCAGGGCGTCATGATGGGGTAACGGGCACGATGAATTCCACGTCAAGTTTGCGAATGTTAGGGCTCGTGTCTATCTCCACTGGTAAGACCACTAACCCCTCCGTCTCCACTGAATCACCCGTAAATCTAGAGAGTGGGGTACGTACTTCTTTGAGCTGGTTCCTAGGTATCCCTAACTTGGTGAAGGCATCGTAATACATCACATTGACTGAGCTTCCCGTGTCGACTAAGATGCGGCGGACAATGACGTTGTTGACGTCCATCTCAATCACCAGGGCGTCATGATGGGGTAACGGGCCCTCTGGGAGGTCATCATTAGAGAATGTGATGGCCTCCTGTCTCTGTTTCTCTTCTCTAGGAAGACTCACCACTTCTCCCACGTATAGCTTCCGGCTCCACTCCTTTCTTTCCGCAGGCGTGTCACCCCCTGCGGGTTCACCATAGATAAAGTGTTTGGTGTGCTTCTTTTGTCGTCTGGGCGCCACCTCGATTTCTTTCTCGCTATCATTCTGCTTAGATATTTGGTCGTGTTCTCTTTTTTTGGCGTTCGAGGTGGACGGCTCTGTGCCATCCTCATTCCTCCAAACATTTTTTGGTGGATTGTGTTGCGGCTGTTGCTGCTGCTTGGATTGCTTGACGAAATGTCGCAAGTAGCCCTGCTGGATGAGTTCTTCTATTTGTCTCTTCAAAACGTGACACTCATCCGTATCGTGGCCGGTTTGCCTATGAAACCTGCAGTACTTTGTTTGGTCCGCCTTCGGGGAGACCTTCATGCACTCATCGGGGAATTCTACCATTCCCATCTCCTCAGCTTGCTTTAGAATGACACTGACGGGATGGATAAGAGGAGTTAAATTATGCAAGGGGACCAGGCGAGGTCGTTCGTGGTCTCGGCCTTTCCCTGCAGTCGGGTGGTTCGAGAGTGTTGCCTGGCTGGGCGGACCCACTTTCCCAGGCTTCCCACCTTTCCTACCATCCTCTTCGTCCTTCTTCTTCCTGTCGACGTCCTCTGCTTCGGCATAGCGGCTAGCCGTCCTTATCAGATCTTCGTAAGAGCGGGGGTGGTGGCCGTTCAGCTGCTTGTGGAAATACCCTGATCTTACGGCATGGATAAATATCGGGATCGCCGCCTTGGAGTCGAAGTCGTAGAAATTATTAACTTCCTTTTTCCATTTTATCAGGAAGTCTTTGAGGCTCTCGCCTCTATCTTGCTTCACTACACAAAGGTGAGAGAAGGGTTTCTTACGCTGTATGCTACCGGAGAAGTATGTCAAGAAGCTCTTGGACAACTCCCAAAAGTTTTGGATCGACCCATCCGGGATGGTGTTGAACCAGTCTTGGGCCGCTCCATCCAGGGTGGACAAGAACGCTCGGCACATGATGGTGTCCCCTGCCCCGATCATTACCATAGCAGCCTTGTACCTCGTCATGTGGACACGTGGGTCAGTGACCCCTTTGTACTCCTTGATGGCGGGCAACCTAAAGTCCCTCGGCAAAGGTACGTCCATGATGCTTGGGGAGAATGGTGCTGCCATCCGTACCTCGGGTTCCGGCGACTGCTCCCGTGCCTCCACCCTTCTTGCTAACTCCTCGATTCTTCTCTGCAGCCTCTCGACCAGGGCCGACTCGTCAGGGTGACAGCGCGGGGTCGGCTTCCGTTCCTTCAAGTGTCGGTGTGGAACCCGGTCATCAACGCGTCGCTTCCCCGCCGAGTGCCGACGCAGAGCCGGCTCTTCGACGCGTCGCTCCTCCAAGTGTCGACGTAAGGCCGACTCATCAACGTGTTGGCGTGGGGTCAGCTCCCGAGACTCGTCCACCTCCTCTGTGGGTGATCTCTCGGCTTCCCTGTTTTCGTGTTGGCGAGGGCCTCTGGTAGAGGACCCCTCGGCCCGTGATCCTAATCTTTGTCGCACGGGCGCCCTCTGCCCCAATCGTTCTGGTGCAGATTGGGAAGGGCCTGGTTGTCGTCTGGCCGGTCCACTTCTTTGGGTCTCCACCCCTATTTCCTGAGGCTGCGGGGGCACTTGGCCTTGCAGTCCCACCTCCACCTGATTTAGCGCCGCCGTCACTGCTTGCTGAATGACATCGGCGGTCGCCTGGAGGTTCACAGCTTGGTTCACCCCTCCATTGTTGAGTTGGTCTCGAAGGTCCCCGGGCCTCCCGTTGTTGAGCTGTTCTCGGAGGTCCCCTCCGCGATTGTTGGTGAGTTGGTCCCGGAGGTCACCTGAGGCATTGCCATTGTTCACGATGCGGGAACCGTGGGAGCTGCGGGACACCATTCTTTCAAGCTTGCTGTTGAAAGAGGAAAAGAGTTGTGTGTGTCGTCGCCTGCTTGAGTGTTGGACTCAGGCTCTCAATGAAAGCACCAATGACGGTAATAATGTTACCGGTAATAATAATATTATAATAACGCGAGAGTAACAATAGTTGTATTGCTTTTGTCTCAGTATAGAAAATACAGTGTCTTTGTCCAGAGTATTGAACGTCCCCCTCCAAGCTGAGGGGAGCCCCTACTTATACAAAAGCTGCTAACGGTAACAACATGAAGCATAAATGGGGAGCTAAGCCTTTAATTCTCTCTCATCAATGATGGCAGTAAAGGTGACAGCCGTTGGAATTCTGCCCGTTGGGTTTCCATGTGGTGTGGGGTCAGATGCTGCTTATGATCCGGGTCGGGTGCCAACACCATTCCATGTGGTGTCGGGTCAGATGCTGCTTATGATCCGGGTCGGATGCCAGCACCATTATCCTGTGGGGAGGCCAGCACCATTATCCTGTGGGGAGCTAAGCCTTTAATTCTCTCTCATCAATGATAGCAGTAAAGGTGACAGCCGTTGGAATTCTGCCCGTTGGGTTTCCATGTGGTGTGGGGTCAGATGCTGCTTATGATCCGGGTCGGGTGCCAACACCATTCCATGTGGTCGGGTCAGATGCTGCTTATGATCCGGGTCGGATGCCAGCACCATTATCCTGTCAGATGTAAATCATGGTAACTCAACTAAACATGAACCACAGAGGCATGTAAATCATGGTAACTCAACTAAACATGAACCACAGAGGCTAGAGGCTAGACTGTGCTCACTGCTTAAAGAAACCCTACTCACTTTGAGAGGTTGCTCCCACACTGCCGCTGGTGAGACTCGACCCCTGCTCATTCTTCCAAAGTTTCATTTGGATATTGATGAAGAAGCCGCAGAGTAGGCATATACGGTCCATCCCGTATATTGAAAAATAGTGGTACATTGTTCACCACAACTATATATTAAAAATTAAAAGTTACGTTATTATTAATGTAGTGACCTTATCAACTATATATATATATATATATATATATATATATATATATATATATATTAATTATATCTCTTATATTTATATAAGTGTGCGACGACAACAACTATATTTTGGATGGAAAGAAATCAAACGTTCACTGAAATGGACAATATATTTGGTAAGTATTTCATACACTTGTAAAACTACATATATCTTAATTGTATTATAATTCAAATGTAGTGTGTCAAAAAAGTCGTAAATACTGAATGCGAATATTATGTGTTGAAATTCATGTTAGAAATTATTTCCACGGACACATACAAAAAAATGGATAAGCTAGGCAAGTAATTTAATGAAAAATTTTTCTCGCCTTCAAATTTTAAAAATACTTGCTTATTGATTATTTATTTCTTTTCAAATTTGTAGAGCTTGGAGAGATTTGACAGATTGGACTACAACCAACATGAGATTGATGAAGTTAGAAACACATGGACGAAGTATTTTATTGATGAATGGATTAATACAATGCTTAATTAGTACATAAAATAATAGATGTTGATAAATTAGTTTTAAATTTGTATTATTAGTATCTGTAAGATATATTAAATATAATATATCTATATACGTATATATAATTGAGAAGAGAGAGAGAGGAATAGGAGTAGATGATTATTGATTTACTTGATGATTAAAATGATTGATAACACAAACTATTTATACTAAATAAGTAAAACCAAAATGCTAATATTATGTCATGTTGTGCTCCACGTATAGCTAACATCAAGGCCACACTCCATGTACTGACCAAACGCATGACCCACGTACTGCACCTTCCATTATTTCTAACAAATTAATACTTGGTTTAATATTACTAACGAACCCAATAGTGTAGCTAAAGTGGTAAATGAGCTCTCTTTGTGGGGGAGAATTCTAGGATAACTCGGGTTTGATTTCCACAAGTGATGATTTTTTTTGGGCCAGTTTCTGTGCCTCTCGGAGCGAACCGGGTGGACCTGGACCGTTAAACGGACAAAGAAAGACCCGGACCACAATGTGTGGTTTCCACAAAAAAAAAAAAAAATATTACTAACTATTAATAATAACAATATTATTATTATTATAACATTGCCTCCTTTAAATAAAGTTGGATATATTGGTCATCCCAATTTCCTTCTTCAATTTGAGAAATGTCTCCGTCTTCAACGACTTCGTAAAAATGTCTGCAACTTGACATTGACTTGAACAATACTAAATGTTGATTTGTTTTTTAGTAACCAAATCTCTGATTTTGTGATACTTGATATCAATATGTTTGCTGCGACTATGAAAAACAGAATTCATGGACAACGAAATTGCAGACTTGTTGTCACAGAAAATAGTTGTAGGTGCTTCCTGCTTGTGTTGTAAGAACTCCAAAATTCTCCTCAGCCGAACTGCTTGAGTAGCACAATTTTCTGCTGCAATATATTCTGCTTTTGCGGTTGATCGAAAGTGCTACAATCTGCTGCTTCTTTGACGACCAAGAAAATATGGCTGAACCAAGATAGAAGGCATATCCTGATGTTCTTTTTCTGGTCTCAACATCTCCAGCCCAATCACTGTCTGTGTACCCATCAGGCTTCACGGCTTCATTAGTAGAGTAAAAAATTCCATAATTACTCGTACCTTTGACATATCTCAGAATTCGCTTTGCCGCATTCCAATGTGATTCTTTTGGTTCCTCAATGAATTTGCTAAGTATTCCAACTCCAAAAGAAATATCTGGCCTTGTTGTCACCAGATACCTCAAACTTCCAATTAAGCTTTTATAAGCTGTAACATTCACATTCACTACAAGAAAATTGGTCATTAATGAGAGGTAAAATCGTCGCTAAAGAATCAAAAACCATCACAAAAGACTTTTAATGACGAAAAATTTACCGTCGCTACCCGTCATTATATCTTCTGCGGTTAAAAACAAATAGTGATGGGATATGATACCATCATTAATTAGCATATAATGATGGTGTATTTACCGCCACTAAAATGTTCTTTTTATGACAAAAAATCATGTCACTAATACAACTACTCAATAACATAATTTCCTCTCATTGTATTCTTGTAATGATGGAACTTGTCATTAATATTACTAATATTAGATTTTACTCGTCACTAAAAATTGTAATTTAGTGTAAAATATTACTTTTCTAATTTTGTATATATTGTTACTTCTCATTAAATATTAATTTTTATAATATAGTAATTTTCTCACTAATCGATATTATGTTATATATTGTAACTTATAGATATTGTATTTAATTTTTACCATAATGCGATCAAAGTAAAGTCAATCAATATATTAAAAGACTTCATCATCACTATCAAAATGAAATTTTTATACAACTTTGTAATGACTAAAAACAAAGAAACTAATTATAACAATAAATAGACATAGTAATGTACGTATCTATGGGCTACTTTGCCTCTAAGTCTTTTGCAATTAAACTAATTTTGCCTCAAGTCTTGCAAGAACAGTGGTGCGGAATAACACTCAAACCCTTGCTTATCAACTCACTTCCAGCTAATTTGAATAGGTTTGTGGTAGAATCATCCAACTTTATGTTTAAACATATAAGTAGTCATGCCCATGATCAAATTCACACAGCAAAAGAGGACCTCTTCCAGCAGCATATGATTTCCACTTCAACTCCAAATTTAAGCAGAAAACCAACAACAAAACACAAAGAAATCTTATTTACATATCCAGCTTTCGCATAAGACTCACTCAAGTTCTTTTAAATAAATTAAAACTCATAATGGGTTGTTTGAACTTTCGCACATAGAGATCCAAAAGGCAAAACCAATGCTGGAAAACTATCTAAGTTAACAAAAGCGGCATACCAACAAAAAGATTTAAAAACTTGGCCAGTTTGTAACTTCAGAATAGGTATAGACTAGAATAGAAAAACACCATATACCAAAAAGAAGAAATGATATTTATTCTGATAATAAACAATAAATAAAAGAGTGTAATATATAATACATTGTGTGTTTATATAAGATACTTACACCATCTGCAGCATTGCTTCCACTATGCAATTAAATTCTCTTGATATTCAACTACTCAGCCAATTACCTATTACGTGAATGATATAAATAAATAAACTATGGAATTCAAATGATCATAATTATCAATGTCCGTGATGCCTAAATCATCATCATCATCACCATGCCCAGTTTTATTGCCATGTGTAGGAACTTCAAAGCACATAAAATGTGCAAAGAAAAAACACTACAATTATAGAAATAGAGAAGGAAAAGCATAATTGGATGGCACCAATCAAAACATGATTCACATACACAAGTTTACACATGCAAGCACATGGTAAAAGAACCCATAGAAAAAGATAGAGTTTGAAGGATAACCCCATCCACCAGTAGTGGAACAAATACTGTAAGCATTTTAGAGTATGCTTCTGAAACTGCAGAAGTGTCTTACACTGGTTAGACTCTAAGTGGAACCTGAACCTTCAAGCCATATAGTTGGAGCTTTTGGTGCCTTAGTACTGATACGGAGTTCATTTGAAAACTCACGAGCCTGAAAGAACCAATAACACAATGTAGCACCTTAATGTTCCTTAACATCCAAATATAAATAGAATGCTAAGAGTTTGTCCAGATTTGCTTTAAAATGTGATACAAGGAGATTACAGTCCAAAATTAGAAAATTAATAGTGTATACAAATCTTAACAGGAATTATATATATGCATAAGAGTGAGAGAAGAGTAGAATCTTGAAGCAGCCTTTAGGTTAACAATACTTTACACAAAATAAAAAGTTAGAACCATGTTGCACTCTGTAAAGCAACAAACAATGTACATAAGACTGAGTGTCCAAGAGTATCAAGTGAAAGTGCAGTGTTCTGACTCATTCAAGGCTGCTTAAGAATGATGTGAAGAAAGACCGAGTGTCCAAGAGTATCAAAAATTAAACAATTATTCTAGATCAGTCAATTTATCCATCTAACATTGTACATACATATTATCTGAGAGCATATTCACTAGTTTATTATCCAATTATTCTAGATTAGTCCATTTATCAAATGTGTGTATTATTATCCAAATCACAAGTTTATGTTCAAAAAGCTATCTGCATATTCACCAGATTTCATGTTTCATTCCTTCTTAAGAATGTGATCTTTCTGGATACAGTTACATGATATGCCCAGAGGGTATACGCCCCAGGCTATTTTGGAACAGGCGGGAAACTTCCTTGGTACCTTTATTAAGCATGATGACCGTTTTGAGGGGGGGGGGGGGGGGGGGGGGGGGCGTGGCTAACTTTCCATCGGATTCGGGTACCAACACCGGTTGATCGCCCCCTACGTAGGGGGATGAAGTTGATGAAGCGGGATATGACTACTGCATGGGTCACTTTCCGTTACGAACGGTTGCATAAATTCTGCTATTTTTGTGGGTACATGGGGCACCTGCACACGTTTTGTATTCATGCTAGGGATGCAGGAATTCCACTGGAACGGTACCCGTATGGTCCGGATATGCGTGCTGGTGGATCCCAGAGCGCTCCTAGAGTAGTTGGGGATAGCTGGCTCGTATCAGTAGGGGGAGACCGCGACCGGTGGTGTCTCGGGAGGCCGTGGATATCACTAGAGCCGTCGAAACGGTCTCGCGGGGCGGGACGGGCCAAAACACACCAAAGCCCGTCCTCGTAGCGGGACGGGCTAAAAAACCCGCCTCTTAGCGGGGTTGGAATGTGGCCGGCCCGCCCCGCCATGCCAAAGCCCGCTGGCGGGGCGAGCTAGCCCGCCAATCAATTTTTTCACTGTGTTATTATTATTATTTTTTAAAATCACTGTACAATATCCTTTTTAAAAAAAAAAGACTCATTGTACAGACGTATAATACACTAACACAGTAACACTACCTAGTATTGTATTCCTATAAATCTATAATCCTATAAGTTATAACACACTAACACAATTACACAAACCAAAATAACATGTATTAAATACTAAATATATATACAAAATATATATGTATTAGCAGGTCCAGGGCTAAACCCGTGACCCGCTTGACCTATCCCGCCTGGACCCGTGACCCAGGCGGGACGGGCTAAAAAGCCCGCCTCCTAGCGGATCAAAATTTAAGGACCCCATCCCCTACCTACGGCGGTACGGGACGGGTCGACCCGGCGGGTAAAACCCATTTTTTACGGCTCTAGATATCACGGCAGTGGTGGAACCGGAGGCTGGCGGTGGGGCGAGGAATGGAGGGGCGGTGGAGGAGTGTGTGGTGGCATCGGCAAAGCGCCAGCGACAGGTACATGCGGATGGGGAGGAGGTTGTGGGGAGTGGGGGTGATGTGTCAATGCAGGATGGTTCAAAAAACTTGTCCATGGCGGGAGCTGGTACCAGCCCCGCCTGTCATCATGATTACTTTGAGCTGGAATTGTCGTGGCTTGGGTAATCCACGCACAGTTCGACAGATTTTGGACCTAGCGTCCTGTAAGAAGCCGAATTTTGTGTTTTTGATGGAGACCAAGGTGGACGGATACATGCAGAACGAATCCATGTCAGGCTTGGGTATGACGGTTTGTTTTATGTTGATAATAACGGTTTGAGTGGTGGAATTGCTCTTTTTTGGAAAAAGAATAATACGGTCAGATTGTTAAGCTAGGCGGGTGACCCAGGCGGGACGGGCTGACCTGTCCCGCCTGGACCCGTGACCCAGGCGGGACGGGCTAAAAAGCCCGCCTCCTGGCGGATCAAAATTTAAAGAACCCATCCTCTACCTACGGCGGTACGGGACGGGTCGACCCGGCAGGTAAAACCCATTTTTTACGGCTCTAGATATCACGGCAGTGGTGGAACTGGAGGCTAGTGGTGGGGCGAGGAATGGAGGGGCGGCGGAGGAGTGTGTGGTGGCATTGGCAAAGCGCCGGCGACAGGTACATGCGGATGGGGAGGAGGTTGTGGGGAGTGGGGGTGATGTGTCAATGCAGGATGGTTCAAAAAACTTGTCCATGGCGGGAGCTGGTACCAGCCCCGCCTGTCATCATGAGTACTTTGAGCTGGAACTGTCGTGGCTTGGGCAATCCACGCACAGTTCGACAGATTTTGGACCTAGCGTCCTGTAAGAAGCCGAATTTTGTGTTTTTGATGGAGACCAAGGTGGGACGGATACATGCAGAACGAATCCGTGTCAGGCTTGGGTATGACGGTTTGTTTTATGTTGATAATAACGGTTTGAGTGGTGGAATGGCTCTTTTTTGGAAAAAGAATAATACGGTCAGATTGTTAAGCTACTCGCAAAATCATATAGATGTGGAAGTCAATTTGTCCAATAAAATATGGCGTATGACATGTTACCCTGGGTGTGATAGGGGATTTTAATAATCTCCTGTATCAGCATGAGAAGAGAGGAGGAAATCCGTACTCTAATAACCTGCTGCGGGGTTTTGGAGAGGCTGTAGATGGTTGTGGTTTGTTGCAAATGCCGATGAGAGGCCATCAGTTTACATGGGAAAAAGGAAAAGGGACGCGGAAATGGATAGAGGAAAGGTTGGACAAGGTTTTGATAACGAATGATTGGGGTGTTATGAATGAGAATGCATGGGTGGAAAACATACGGACTCGGACTTCGATCACTCGATCATCTTCCTTAATATTAATTTAATGTGCATGCCAAGGGGAGGGGAGCCGCGGAGGTTCAGGTTTGAGATGGCTTGGTTGTTAGATGAAGGATGTAAAGAAGTGGTTGAAACGGCCTGGCAGGAGGGGAGAACGGAGGGATTGCTATATTGTCAGCAGTTGTGTGGTGAGAAATTGATGCGATGGGGAGGAGATCAGTTCCATAAATTCGGTAAACGAATTAAGCAGTTACGGCAGGGGCAGGATACTATTCAAAATAGACGGGATCCGGTGGACCTCACTGAGTACCAACAGATCGAGAATTCCCTGAAACAAATTGAGGCCCAGGAGGATGTGTTTTGGAGGCAGAGAGCCAAGCAACACTGGTTTCGCGGAGCAGACGCAAACACTAAATTCTATCACAGGTATGCCTCTGCTCGTAAGAAAAAGAACTTTATTACTTGTATTAAAAGTGATTATGGTAACTGGGTGGAGGGGAAGGATATGCATGCAACTATTTTGAAGTACTTTGAGAATATTTTTGCTTCTACTGGCTTGGATTGTGATGATCCACTTTTTGATGTTCTAACCCCACGTGTGACGACTGCGCAAAACACGGTTCTTAACCGCCCTTTTGAGGCTGAGGAAGTAAAAGCGACCCTTTTTTCTATGTTCCCAGATAAGGCACCGGGCCTTGATGGATTGAATCCGGGTTTCTACCAATAGTTTTGGGAGGTGGTGAGGGGGGGGGGGGGGGGGGGGGGGAGATCTATCTGGGTTTGTAACGAATGCTTTGAATTCTTGTGTGTCCGAGGGTTTGAATGATACTAACATTGTTTTGATCCCCAAAAAAGAGGTGCCTGAGACGGTAGCATATTTAAGGCCAATTGCATTGAGTAATGTCATATATAGAGTTATGGCCAAGATGATAGCAAATAGAATGAAAACACTAATGGGAGAACTGATCTCAGAGTCCTAGAGTGCATTTATTCCAGGAAGGCTTATCACTGATAACATCTTGGTGGCGGCTGAGGTAGGGCATTATTTAAACAGAAAACTGTGTGGTGTAGTGGGTTGGAGTGCATTGAAACTGGATATGTCAAAGGCCTATGATAGAATGGAGTGGACGTTTCTAATGAGAATCTTGACCATTATGGGATTTAGTGAGAAGTGGATACAACTTATTATGTTGTGTGTAATGACTGTTGATTATACTGTAATGGTCAATGGTGTAGCAGGGGGACGCGTGAAACCCACCAGGGGCCTCAGGCAGGAAGATCCTCTTTCTTCGTATTTGTTTATTATTTGTGCAGAGGCTCTCTCGATGATATTGCAGTATGAACAAATGGCAGGATCAATACATGGGTGCAGAGTAGCTAGGGGGGCGCCACCTGTATCACATCTGTTTTTTGCAGATGACAGTCTCCTATTTTTTAAAGCGAATATTTAAGAGGTTGGGGTTATTAGGCAATGCCTAGCAAGGTATGAAAAATTATCAGGCCAGGTGGTGAATTATAATAAATCCAGTATCTATTTTTGCAGGAATACCTGATGTTATCACATCTTTGCTTGTTTTTATAGTTATTTTGAATCATCTCAGTATTTAAGTTCTTTAATTTTGCTTATTTAATACATATTTTCCTTGCTATTATCATTTAATTATGGTACGCACTTGTTTTGAATGTTTTACGGTGTTTGTTAGTGTTTTTGAACCATTGTAGGTCAATTCTATGAGCAAGGGAAGTTCAAGGATGAGTTTGGAGCAATTTTGGATGAGTTCGGGGCCCAGTGGACTCGACGCGTCGAGCCAAGGGCTCGACACGTCGAAATTTTCCAGTAGCTAATTAATTCGCGCACAGGAAGTCTCGACGCGTCGAGAAAATTCTCGATGCGTCGAATATGCGTCTGTTTCTGGGATAAAAACAGACGCCTAAAGTGGCGCGGATAAAACAACAGACGCTTAAAGTGGCGCAGCTGGACAAAATTCAATACAAGCGCGAGATCTCTTTTCCTAATATCAATTGCGCGGATTTCAAGGCTCATATCTCCATATTAAAAGTTAGCAATTCAAGGAATCTTCCAAATTCTAAATATCATTAAAGACGACAATTTCTTTATTTAAATATAGGAATTAGAATTTGAGTCCAATTTGGTACAATATTCCTATTTCATCTCAACTTTGTACCCACTATAAAATCCCTCCTTCCTCAACCCTAATAACGGGACACGGGGAGAATTCAGAGATTCTTGGAGACAAGAAGGAGAGAAATCAAGAGCCACAAGTTGTCTTGGAAAGCAAGAAGAAGACTAGGGAGATTTGGGAAAATCGTCTGGTTAATTCTTGTACTCTTTTGATGATTTGTAATTCTTTATTTATATTTGCTATGTATAATTTAGTCATGCTTGGCTAAATTCTTTAGAGATTCTTGGGTAAAAGTGTTTATGAACCTATGTGCCTGAGCTCTCAGTTTCTTTAATATATTATTATTTGGGTTTAATACTTGTGTTGCAATCGTGATAATATTGTTTGATGCTTGTAATTAATGGCCATAGTTACTAGCTTCATAGCCATGTTTGTGTCACCAATGGGAGTTGGGGCATAAATTAGGGCACACACGATTGCACCTAATGGTTGGTCCTTGGGAAAGGGGAACTTATTAGGGGAAGTTTATTCTAGATTGTTGCCAATCGGGAGATGGTAGTAATTAGGAATAATTGAATGCTGATCTTTGATCTTATTGGGTGTTTAAGCCATGGGAGTGGAAATTCACTAGGAATAGAGATTACGGGAGTAATTCGATTCCACTTTGCATTCCCACACAAATCTTAATTCCAAACTAAATATTGCAAACGATAATTGGCACTAGGTGATTAAATACTTGAATCCCATGAATCTCAACTTCTCTCTAATTGTTTTCAAAATCCTGAACCTCTGTTTTATTTTATTTATTTTATGCCAATCAATCATCTAAGTAATTGTTAGGATTAGCTTTAATGAATAAGTTAGTAACTAGTGCTTGATACAACCACTTCCCTGTGGATCGATAACTCGTACTCCGAGAATTATTTGTTTGCAAATATACTACGCATCAATACCCATGAGGGTGACAGGGCGCAAGTAGCAAACTGCCTTGGAGTTGAACAAGCAGCCAATTTTAGGAAATACTTAGGACTACCTTCCTATGTGGGAAGGAATAAGAGGGCTGTTTTTTCTTATGTGGGGGAGAAGATCAGGCAGCGGATTGGTTCGTGGAGTAAAAAATTGCTATCTCAGGCTGGTAAAGAGGTGCTATTGAAAAGCGTAGCACAATCTATGCCTACCTTCTCAATGAGCGTTTTTTTGTTACCTGAGGTAGTATGTCAGTCAATTGAACGAACTATGAATAAATACTGGTGGGGGAATGGAAGGGAAAGGGGAATACATTGGATGGCCTGGGACAGGTTGTGCGTCCCAAAGAAGTATGGTGGTATGGGTTTTAAGGAGCTTAGGGCTTTCAATCTTGCTATGTTAGGAAAATAGGCATGGCGTTTTCTAACAGACCCAGGAACACTCGCAGCGAAAATTTATAAAGCAAGGTATTACCCCACAACCAGTTTTACTGATGCAACTATTAGAAATTGCCCAAGTTATTGCTGGAGGAGTATTATGGCGACACATGCAATGGTAGTCTCTGGGGTGCGTAGGAGAATTGGAAATGGACACACAACTTTAATATGGGGACACCCGTGGCTACTAGATAATCCAAGCCCTTTAATCCAAACAGAGATGCCAGAAGAGTTGAGAGAGACACGGGTTGCGGGTTTGATTGATTTACAAACACACACATGGGATCCACATATTTTATCTGACCTGTTTATTCCTGAGGATGTGAACCGGATAAGTTTGATCCCTGTTAGTCCTGACTATGAGGACTCATGGTATTGGATGGGTGACCCAAAAGGAACATATACTGTGAAGAATGCCTATAGGCGAATTGTTGGGGACTATGAGAATAATCCAGCTGTGTTTGATAAATGGATTTCAATGTGGAAATTAAAAGTCCCTCCTAAGTGGAAGACATTTTTCTGGAGAACCATTTGTGATATTTTACGCACAACCACTAACTTGATTATTAAGAGGGTGGAGGTGGATCCAATATGCCCAATGTGTACTTTAGATCATGAAGATGTGTTACATGCTTTAGTGCTCTGTGAATATTCTACACTTGTTTGGAATATAACACAATTGCCTATAACTAATATTATTGCAGACTCTTTTACAACATGGCTAAAAGGGGCTTTGGCGGTCTTGACGGAGGAGCAAACCCGGTTGATGGTAGCGGTGTTATACCATATTTGGAGGATCCGCAACTCAGCTGTTTGGAAGGGGTCTATGATGCGGCCTGCCGAGGTTGGCAGGATGGCAGTCGCAACGTTGCAGGCATACACTGCTGCCCAATACGGTCACACACAGCCGGCTACGGCTTTGGCACCAACCACCGAGCCGGGTGGCGTCGGCCCACGGTGCTACGTGGACGCAGGCTTCCGTCACGACACGGGCGTGGCTACGTACGGTATACTACTTGTTGCGTCGGACGGCTCTTTTGTGGCAGCAAAAAATGGCAAATTACCTGTTTGTTTCTCACCACTTATGGCGGAGGCACAGGCATATAAGGAGGCACTATCTTGGCTGCTTGAACGGAACTATACATCAGTAAGTCTACTCACGGATTGCATGGTATTGACTACAACTATGCGGCACCATGACACACCAATTCATTCGTATGTTGGGGTCACAGTTGATCAATGCAGAACACTTATGTCTTTATTTAGTCGTATTTCTTTAAATTATGTCTCTAGACATGTTAATTTGCATGCGCATACTTTAGCTTCTTTAGCATTTTCACAGGATCAAGCTATGTACTGGGATTCTATCCCCCCTGACGCTATTGCGGCTTTGATTCATTAATATAATCGCCAGATTGATTTTCAAAAAAAAAAAAGAAGGTGATCTTTCTTTTACCGCAGCGTAGAAAGGAAGATATATATAGGCCATTTGGTCGTCCAAGGTGTAAGAGAGCAAGAAATATCATCACAGCTGATACACAAACATCAACTAGTTACCTGCACTGGGAAATCCATTTGTGGTCCCCTAGTAGACCAATTGATATTATCCCAATCAACAGAAGGTGAAAACATCTTATAGTCTTTTTGCATAAAAATCCCTGCAGAGCAGTACTACAAAGTAAGTGCATTGGAAGGCAGATAGTATCATCATACTGAATGTTTACAAAAGTGCACACCTGGCATTCTTCAACAATGATGTTGATTGAATCAAGCCTCCTATTGGTACTACATTTTAGCTCTAATTTCATATTATTCAACACAATTAGCTAAAGAACTCCAGAGCAGAGTAGATATCTTTGTTAAAGGAAAACTGGACACTGTCAAAAAATTCTAATCATGTAACACCCCCCAAAACAACAAGACTTAGAACGAGTCTTAACACCTGTAGATCAAGCACAAAACACTAGCACAGCGGAAAATAGAAAGATAACTGGATAAAGGAATCCAAAACGGGGTGTTATGCCACGTATACCACACTTGGCATACGCTACGGCGACAATCTGCAAGTGTATCACTATCCCAAAAATAACAAACTAGAACAATCTAGAGACATTGGCACACAGGCCTCAAAAACACTGTCTAAAGATACGGGTGCTAAGCTACCGGCTCTAGACATCGCGCTCGACTGCGCATCACCTGAAAGATATAAAGATAAACATCGGGGCGACGCCCGGTCAGCGAAAGATGCTGGTAACCCACCAATACCGTTAAGTATCATAAATAGGTAGATATATAATATGGAAACCATTTTCGAAACGGAATACATATATATAAGTCAAAAGCCAAGATCAAAAGACAACACAAGACTTACCACTCACAAGGATAACACCGGGAACACATCCCAACCACAAAGATTAACCACATACAAGGGTAAAGACTCACCCAACGGCAACACATGCCAAAACACACCACAAGCCTCCATGACTACACACGTCACGAGAGAAGAGAACTCACCACAACAACAGCTTCACAAGCCCTCGTGACATCACCCATCACGAGTTGATATGCCTTCCTTATGCCCTGTTCCAACCTTATGGCTACCCCCGACCTTGTACCTTCGGTGCCAACCATTACCTCCAGAAAGCCCCTGTACAGCCAAGTCCAACCTTATTCCTCCGGGACCGTCGTCCCCCACCTATAACCACCAACGAAAACCCACCAATTCACGGCAACACATGCCCGGATAACACAATGTTATCCCCCAAACACGTGGACTCAGCCACAAGTCCATGAAATCACGTCACGGCCACCACGAGGACCGCTGCAATACCTTGGTGACTAGTGTCCCATACCACTAATCGTGCAATCCAGGTAAAGCCACACACGCACCACCACTCACACGAAACGAACAACGGATCGCAAAAGAGGTATGAAACATACTCAATCAAGAGACAGGTCACCACCCATCGACATCAACGACGCTAGCATTAAGATAATAACTAGCAAGCTCAACAACGAGGAAATTCAAGATAGTTCCGAGGAACACACAAAACACCACACGGTTCAACGAAACACAGTGTTGAACACTTAGCACGATACACAACACCAAAGATCCTACATGGATACCTACCATAAAGCTCTAGACCTACGAAACATCAAGAAGACGCTCAAATAGTTCCACAAAAGAACAACGGGAAGCCAAAAGATCAAATACCAAGACAAACGAATCACGGGGAACAAATCCCACTCCAGCTTCACTGTGTTCCTCGCGGGTGGACCCACGGGTAGGCCCCTACCCGTGGTTCTGCCCGCGGGTACAACACCCACATTCCCGTGTACCGGCGGGTGGGCGGCGGGTAGGGCTCTCCCCGTCGTTCCGCCCGCGGGTACACGCTCCTGTGTCAAACAATCCCTTCGGGGATTTTCTCCTTCAAACACAAATTCAAATCCAAAACATGCCAAATCTCACTAAGCACAACAAAATGACTTGAACCAAGGAAAATGCCAGGCAATGGCACAAAGGAAACCTAAACACAAGCTCTAGATATGCAATATCACAAGATAAATGCATAAACTCTCACATTTCATAGCAAAACACAAATTGAAGCCAAGAAATCATATATAGGTAAGCAAAATAGGTTTTGTAGAGCATGGGTTACCTTTTGAAGACCAAAAGACTCTTCTTACACCACAACAAGCTCTCCACTAAGCTCACTAGCCAAACCCACTTCAAGATCAAACCAAAAGATCATAAAGATCCAACCTTTAAGAAAAAGACAACCAAGATGGAACCAAAAAGACTAGACAAGCTTAGATCTTACCCTTCTAGATGCCAAAATAGAGGAAAGATTGAATCTTGGAAGCAAAACTTGGAATCTTGACAAAGGCTTCTTTTGGCTTGAAGAACAAGCTACTCTTATTTTCTAGAGAGAAGGTAGAGATATTTTCTAGGAAGTGTAAGGGAATGAAATGAAGAAGTCTTCTAGGTTTAGGTTACAAAACTAACTCTTGGTGAAAAGACAAGGATACCCTTACTAACTCTTAGAAAGTGTAAGGAACAAGGGAACTCCTCTCAAAGAACAAGGTAAAACACCACTTAAAGATTGACTAGTCAAATACTAGTCCTTGAGTATAAAAAAATCAGGATTTTAGGAATCAATTCCTCAAAAGAAATAGAATTACTTACTCAATTAATTCATGGTTTGGAGTGTGGATTTTTGGGCTGTCACATCCTCACCCCCTTCAAAGAAGTTTCGTCCCCGAAACTTGGGTACAACGAGTTAAGAACGAAAGGTAACAAGGAAACAAAATTGTGACAAGAAGTTTCAAGAATATCCCTTTTGGTCAAAAACTCCAAAAGTTCTCACAAGGTTCCAAAGCAAAGAGAAAGACATTACGAATTCAAGGATAGGCAAGAGGTCAACAAACGGATAGATTGGCATCAAGAACTCTAACCTCAACACAACAACCAACTTCTAGACAACAACCAAGAACTAAACAACTAACCCAAATACCAACCAACAAACTAGCTAAACAACAAGGCAACAAATAAAGCAAGCAAGCACACAAAGCACACAACAACCAAACACCAAGCTACAACAGCTAAGAAACAACAAGGAAGAAGCGAACGGGGTTGCCACAACACCACTAAAACTCTTCACTCTCCGACTCTTCGGCCTCTTCAGACTCTGCTTCTTCGGCTTCAACTCTGTGGCTAGAACTAGCTTCAAACCGATCAAGCCTCTGATGCATTGCGGCAAACTGCGACCTCACAAACGCAAAACCCTTGGCGATCAAACTGTTCTGCTGACGGAGCAAAGAGGCGACATCCTGCCCTCTCTTGGTGCGAACTTATTCCCTTCTACGGCGTTCCTCACCGCCTGATTCACTTACTTCAGCTTCAGCGGTCTCTGTTGCTCCTTCTTCTTCTTCCTGATCTGTTTCCTCCTCAACTTCTTCAACACCACCCAAACTCTGAACTGCAAGGCTCAACTTCCCGGCATGAATCTCAAGCTCAGCAGCTAACTCTGCTCTCTCAACAGGTGCTTTCCTAGCAACCTCTTCAAGCGTGATGTACTCACCACTATCCAACTGAAAAAGATTACAACTCCGGAGATTGGCGGTATCCAACACCATCTTTCCCACAGCCTTCGAGGGACAACCATCCACACTAACACCTTTCTGAACCAAGATCCAACTTAGCACCATTCCATACGACAAACTCTTCCGGTTGTGATCCCGGCAAAACACCATGTGTTGCATCATCAAAGCAGGCAGATTAAACTTAACCATATTCTTCAAACAGAAAGCAAAGGTACACTCCAACTTACCCAACAAACTGCTCTTGTTGTTGTTAGGCAACAAACAATCTGACACCAACATAACCAAGATCCTTTGTTCCGCAGACAACCACTTCCTTTCCGGCCTCGAAGCTTAAGTGAAACCACTCGTACGGCCAAACAGATAGCTCAAATAGTCACGGTACCCCATGGTATCCGTACTAATCCAAGAATGACCACTGTACTGAGCCACTCCGGTAGCAGACAAACTCAACAACTGAGCTAACCTCTTCTCAGACAACACAACCTTCACACCTCTCACCTTAGAGGTGATCTCAAGCCTTTCACCTTCCTTCGTCACAACCATGTGACGGTAAAACTCTTTCACCAAACTCGGGTAAGTCTCGGCCCTTATGGCGAGAAAACCATCCAACAAACCTTGAAACTTAAGCAAATCCAACAAGGAACTTGAAAAAGATTCCGGATCAAAAGCTTTACCTTCAAGCACAAGGTAGTGGGCATCCACCCATTCTGCTTTTCTAGCCAAGCTTGACCTTCTAGGCATGGTGAAAGATGATCCAAAGCTGAACAAACAAAGCCAATAACTTCTTCTTATTCTACCACACTCTCGCGACTCTCTCTCTCGCTCTCTCTCGCGGCTGCTCGGCGGCACGGCACACAGCAGGACGGCGGCGGCGACGGGACGGCGAGGCTCCGGCGGCGAGGCGACGGGCAGGTGGTGCTGGGCGACGGGGTGGGGTGGCTTCGGGTAGCTCACGGGTAGGGAGAAGGAAAAAGATGAAGAGAATTTGGGAAAAGAGATTAGGGATTTGGGTGAAATTGGGAAAAAAGATGATTAAATTTGGGGATTTTGAACAAAGTGGGATTTAAGGTTTAAAAGAAATTAAAATTGGTTAGGGTTTAAGAAAGATAATTGGCTCAAGTGGTTTGAAGGTTGGGTAGAAAAGAAATTGGCTAAGGTTCAAAACTCAAAGGCTACAAAGAAACATTAGTTTTAACTTTTAGGCTACACAAGGAAAGATTTTGGTAGGGATTTTCTATTTTTCCAAATCAAAGAATACTTGGAAAATTTAAGGAAAAGCTCAAGGAATTGGTGTAAAAACAACCAAGTCCAAAGGTGAAAGAATTGGGCTACACAAGATAACTCAAGGATAGATGGCTACCACAAACAACATGCCAACTAAAGAAAACACTTAGCAAGAAAAGAGTCTATACTAAGAATCCAACGAAAAACAAGCAAGGGAAACAAGCCAAGGATTGCCAAACAAAGACAACTACGAAACACAAGATAGCACCCAAGGCAACAAAGAACACAAGGACAACTACGAAACACAAGATAGCACCCAAGGCAACAAAGAACACAAAGCTCTCGGGGACACAAGGATAGGCTCAAAAACAAGGGTTACCTGCTAACTCCTCCTCCACCAGACCCTCCGACTCCGCCTGCGAACGTGCCATCACGAAAACTCTCCCCGGCGGCTTAGCTCCAACAGCTCCACGACTCGAATTCCCTCCTGGTGCTCCTCCGACTCCCGGGGGTGGCGGCAACGCTCTCTGACCGACAAGCTGAGGACACTCCGCAACTCTATGACCAACAACCCCACAGCGAAAACACTTAAACGCCTGGCCATAACAAACTTGGCCCGGATGCACCTTCCCACACTTGCGACAACCAACCGACTTAGCTTGAACCGGAGGCTCCATCCTAACTGGTCCTTGAGAAGAAGATGACACAACTCTAGCCGGAAAACTCGGTCGGGGCTTCTTGAAAGCAAAAGAACCACCACTCTCAACTCTCTTCCTAGCCAACTCAAGCGAACTCTTCTGAAGCTGCTGAACACGAAATAGATCCGCGGCACACAGATACGCATCCCTGAGGGAACTGGGTCTACTCACCGTCAACGCTTTTCGTGCCTCATAATTCAGACCGGCAACGAAACGCTCAACCTTGGCAAGCTCTGTAGGCACCAACATCCTCGCGAAGCGTGCCAGCTCTAGGAACTTCTTGTGGTACTCCACCACAGATAGAGGTCCTTGCTGCAGATGAAGGAACTCGTCAAACATGGCGGCTCGCACATGCGCTGGGTAGAACCTTTCGCGCATTCTGTCCGTGAGCGCGGTCCAATCAAACCCATGCTCTTCAAGAAAGGCCGAACTCTCGTGAACCCACCACAGATCAGCTTCTTGGCAGAAGTAAAACGTTGCCAGTTTTACTCTCCTCTCTTCAGGACAACCCACCACGGTAAAGATCTTATCTAACACCCGTAGCCACTCTTCAAGGACTACAGGGTCTTCTTCACCAGCAAAGGAAGGCGGCCGATGCCCAGACACTAAACGAACCACATCACGGTGCCCAACAGGAGGCGGAGGCGGCGCAGTTTGATTGTTGTTCAACAGAGCTTCACTGAGAGACTGCATCGTCTGCGTCAACTGATGGAGATTCTGGGTGAGCTGCTCGTTGGTCAGGGTCTCTGGGGAGCGGGCGCGAGGACGAGGAGGCATCGCACTACTGCTACAACAACAATGTTACCACAAAAAAGCATGCAAGCAAGACAGAAAACAACACACATCTCACCGCGCAACCTAGAGTCCTAAGCCTAACGCTTAGCTTCTTAAGGTCGCTTAGAGGTCTCAAAACACAATTAAACACTTAGAAAGTCTAGACTCAACTCTTCCTAGGCTCTAAACCAAGGTTCAAACCTAGGCTCTTATACCAACTGTAACACCCCCCAAAACAACAAGACTTAAAACGAGTCTTAACACCTGCAGATCAAGCACAAAACACTAGCACAACGGAAGATAGAAAGATAACTGGATAAAGGAATCCAAAACAGGGTGTTATGCCATGTATACCACACTTGGCATACGCTACGGAGGCAATCTGCAAGTGTATCACTATCCCAAAAATAACAAACTTGAACAATCTAGAGACATTGGCACACAGGCCTCAAAAACACTGTCTAAAGATACGGGTGCTAAGCTACCGGCTCTAGACATCGCGCTCGACTATGCATCACCTGAAAGATACAAAGATAAACATCGGGGCGACGCCCGATCAGCGAAAGATGCTGGTAACCCACCAATATCGTTAAGTATCATAAATAGGTAGATATATAATATGAAAACCATTTTCGAAACGGAATACATATATATAAGTCAAAAGCCAAGATCAAAAGACAACACAAGACTCACCACACACAAGGATAACACCGGGAACACATCCCAACCACAAAGATTAACCACACACAAGGATAAAGGCTCACCCAATGGCAACACATGCCAAAACACCACACCACAAGCCTCCGTGACTACACACGTCACGAGAGAAGAGAACTCATCACAACAATGGCTTCACAAGCCCTCGTGACATCACCCATCACGAGTTGATATGCCTTCCTTATGCCCTGTTCCAACCTTATGGCTACCCCCGACCTTGTACCTTCGGTGCCAACCATTACCTCCAGAAAGCCCCTGTACAGCCAAGTCCAACCTTATTTCTCCGGGACCGTCGTCCCCCACCTATAACCACCAAAGAAAACCCACCAATTCACGGCAACACATACCCGAATAACACAATGTTATCCCCCAAACACGTGGACTCAGCCACAACTCCATGAAATCACGTCACGGCCACCACGAGGACCGCTGCAATACCTTGGTGACTAGTGTCCCATACCACTAATCGTGCAATCTAGGTAAAGCCACACACGCACCACCACTTACACGAAACGAACAACGGATCTCAAAAGAGGTATGAAACATACTCAATCAAGAGACAGGTCACCACCCATCGACATCAACGACGCTAGCATTAAGATAATAACTAGCAAGTTCAACAACGAGGAAACTCAAGATAGTTCCGAGGAACACACAAGACACCACACGGTTCAACGAAACACAATGTTGAAGACTTAGCACGATACACAACACCAAAGATCCTACATGGATACATACCATAAAGCTCTAGACCTACGAAACATCAAGAAGACGCTCAAATAGTTCCACAAAAGAACAACGGGAAGCCAAAAGATCAAAGACCAAGACAAACGAATCACGGGAACAAATCCCACTCCAGCTTCACTGTGTTCCCTGCGGTTGGACCCACGGGTAGGCCCCTACCCGTGGTTCTGCCCGCGGGTACAACACCCACATTCCTGTGTACCGGCGGGTGGGCGGCGGGTAGGGCTCTCCCCGCCGTTCCGCCCGCGGGTACACGCTCCTGTGTCAAACAATCCCTTCGGGGATTTTCTCCTTCAAACACAAATTCGAGTCCAAAACATGCCAAATCTCACCAAGCATAACAAAATGACTTGAACCAAGGAAAATGCCAAGCAATGGCACAAAGGAAACCTAAACACAAGCTCTAGAATGCAATATCACAAGATAAATGCATAAACTCTCACATTTCATAGCAAAACACAAATAGAAGCCAAGAAATCATATATAGGTAAGCAAAATAGGTTTTGTAGAGCATGGGTTACCTTTTGAAGACCAAAAGACTCTTCTTACACCACAACAAGCTCTCCACTAAGCTCACTAGCCAAACCCACTTCAAGATCAAACCAAAAGAACATAAAGATCCAACCTTTAAGAAAAAGACAACCAAGATGGAACCAAAAAGACTAGACAAGCTTAGATCTTACCCTTCTAGATGCCAAAATAGAGGAAAGATTGAATCTTGGAAGCAAAACTTGGAATCTTGACAAAGGCTTCTTTTGGCTTGAAGAACAAGCTACTCTTGTTTTCTAGAGAGAAGGTAGAGATATTTTCTAGGAAATGTAAGGGAATGAAATGAAGAAGTTTTCTAGGTTTAGGTTACAAAACTAACTCTTGGTGAAAAGACAAGGATACCCTTACTAACTCTTAGAAAGTGTAAGGAACAAGGGAATTCCTCTCAAAGCACAAGGTACAACACCACTTAAAGATTGACTAGTCAAATACTAGTCCTTGAGTATCAAAAAATCAGGATTTTAGGAATCAATTCCTCAAAAGAAATAGAATTACTTACTTAATTAATTCATGGTTTGGAGTATGGATTTTTGGGGTGTCACAAATCAGGCTGCCACAAGAAAACTTTAACTGTAAAAAAAAAAGAAGCAAATTTAGATGACAAGAAACACTTACCGGTGGTGGGCGAAGGCAGTCTGCGAACTGGTCGGCGGCTATCGCAGCTGAGGCAGAGCCCTCGTCGGCAGATGTGGCAGGGGAGGCGGAGCCCTCGTCGGCAGCAGCTTCGTTGAATTCATCAGATAGAAACACAGTAAAAAAAATAGAAAACAATATAACAAGAAACACTTACCGAGAGGTGGGCGAAGGCGGAGACAGAGTGGGCGAAGGCGGTGGCGAACTGGTCGGCGGCTATCGCAAGGGAGGCGGAACCCTCGTCGGCGGTTGTCGTTTGCAGCAGCTTTGTCGGATTCCTCAGCAGATGTCATTGGATTCGTCGCCTTCATCGGACTCTTAGAGATTGGAGACTGAACTCTGGAGGAAGCGAGAGTGAAATAATTTAGATCTGAGCAGAGAAGGCAGACTATAGTCTCTTTTGTTTAATTTTATGTACAAGACTAAGAGGGCGCCAAATACAAAATTTTGGTGGAAATTCGATTTTAATAAAATAACTTTCAGATATCAATAGTGAGAATAAAAATATCTTTTGTACTAATAGCGAGAGTATATTTTTTAAATAACTATAAAATGTAAATTCCGTCACTAAATCATAAACTTTTAGTTAGAGTAATTTTTAACCCTCACAAAAGCTAGGCAAGTAATACATTTAATGATGGGTTTTTTCTACCCTTCACTAATTGTTTGTCACTAAAAATTGTTTTTTCTTGTAGTGATTCTTACCACACTCATCTTTTGATACCTTTAACTTTTCAGCTACCGGAGTTGAAGCTGGTTTAGAGTTTTCCATTTTGAACTTTTTCAAAATATCAGCAGCATATTTCTTTTGTGAAATAAAGATTCCGCCATCCATCTGAACAACCTCAAGGCTAAGAAAGTAAGACATAAGGCCCATATCAGTCATTTCAAACCTCTTAATGAGTACATACCTGAATTCTGAGATTAACTTCAAGTTATTTCTAGTAAAACCAAATCATCAACATATAGATAGATTATAACAATATCACCAGAATTCGTGCATTTGACATACAAAGTGTGATCATGAGGACATCTCATAAAACCACTTTCAACAAAATATGAGTCAATGCAACCATACCACGCCCTAGGCACTTGCTTTAAGCCATACAAGGCTTTTCTCAACCTGTAAACTTTATTTTCCTCCCCTTTCTTCACAAACCCTGCAGGTTGCTTAACATATATTTCTTCTTCAAGAAACCATTCAAAAAAGCAGACTTGACATCCATTTGATGCAATTTCCAATCATTTTGAGTAGCAAGAAAAATAACCATTCGAATTGTATCAAGTCTACTTACTGGAGCAAAAACCTCAAAATAATCAATACCTGGTTTCTGCTTATAACCCTTTGCTACCAACCGTGCCTTAAAACGACCAATTTCTCCATTCGACTTGTATTTTGTTCTGTAAACCCACTTTACTCCAATTGGCTTCTTTCCAGGAGGTAATTCTGTTAACTCCCAAGTACTATTCTTTTCAATGGCACATATCTCCTCATACATCACCTTAAGCCAATGAGTTTCTGTAGCAGCCTCATCAAAAGATAAAGGATCACAATCTGCAAATAGAGCAAATTGAACAATCTCTTCATCAGACAGGTCATTATCATGACCCAAAACATAATCCTGCAAACGAGCTGGTAAGTGGCGCTCGCGTTGAGATCGACGAACTGACGACTCTGGCTGTGAAGGAGACTGGACATTATCTGGAATCGGTTGCTCATCAACAATATTTTCAACAACAGGAATAACAACTGCACTTTCATCTTTAGCTAACCAATCCCAGGCACCATATTCATCAAAAGTGACATCACGGCTTATAACAACCTTTTTAGTTTCAGGATTGTATAGTTTATAAGCCTTTGAAGCATCACTATAACCAATGAATACACACTTCTCACCTTTATCATCCAACTTCTTTCTCAATGGATCTGGCACATGTGCATATGCCAAACATCCAAAAACCTTGAGCTGAGATATCTTATAGGGGTTTTTTTCCCACTCCAAGCTTCCTTAGGTGTCTTATCACAGACACTCTTAGTTGGACATCTATTCAACACATAAACAACACAAGCAACTGCTTCTGCCCAAAATGGCTTAAGCAGATTCCTGGATTTCAACATGCACCTTACCATATCCATGATAGACCTATTCTTCCTCTCAGCCACTCCGTTTTGTTGTAGATTGTATCTGGCTTTCATTTGGTGTTGGATACCCTTCTTCTTCAGAAAATCATCACAGGAAATATATTATGTACCTCTATCAGTTCTCAAGATTTTAATTTCATAACCACTTTGTTTTTCAACAAAAGCCTTAAATTGTTTGAAAACATCACAAGCTTTAGACTTTTGATTCAGAAAGTAAACCCATGCTTTCCTACAGAAATCATCAATGAAAGTAATAAAGTACTTACAACCTCCATGTGAGGGAGTATCCAAGCGAACACAAGTCTGAGTGAACAATCTCCAACTGTTATTGTGGCTCTCCTTGACTTGCCCATGGGGAAGGGATCTCTATGCTTCTTCTCAATTACACAAATCTCACATATACGATCAGGGACATTCACAACAGGTAAATCAGAAACAAGTTCCTTTCTCGCAAGATAGTTTAATCCAGAGAAATGAAAATGCCCAAACCGCAGATGCCATAACTAATTATCATCACAAACTTCAGAATTAAAGCAAGCAAGGAGAGTATGCTTAATTTTCAAAGGAAATAGTCGATTTTGGGACATATTTACCTTTGCAATCAAAACTCCTTTAGCATCTGCAATGGTACAACACCCCTGACTTATATTTATCTTATATCATTTTTCTAACAATTATCCCATACTCAACAAATTTTGGTGTAGTTCAGGAACATAGAACACATCGGATATAAAATTGCGAGTACCATCCTTCAACTGAATAGAGATTTTACCTTTTTCCCAAAATTGGCACCTTTGTCTTATTGCCAAATGTCACTTCAGACCGGACTGATTCATCTAGTTCGGAAAACAATTCTTTCTTCCCACACTCATATGTTTTTATCTGCAGAAAAATTATCTCTAGCCAAAAGTAAGGTTTCAGAACTCTCACCACACTTTTCAACAGTGTTTTCAGCAATGTTTGCTTGATTTCCACGATTGTCCTCATTATACCAGCAATCTGCAATCTTGTGTCCATACTTGCCACAATTATAGCAATGAACTGGAAATTTACCTTGTTTTGTATTACCACCACCTCTTCCTTGGTTGGAGTTACCACGTCCTCCTCCTTGGTTGAAGTTACCACGACCTCTTCCACTAGAATCTCCTCTTCCTCTTCCACGACCTCTACCAGATCCTCCACCTCTTTGATTAGTACCAGTCACATTAAGGGTGACTTGACTCTTCAAAGCTTCTTCTGCTAGTGGTTCCGATTTTGACGCAATTCTGTCAATATGACTTTCTACCATACCTTTCAGCTCTGCAATTGATAAGAGCTCAGTTTTGTGTGACTCTGTGACCGAAGCCACCACAGGGTCATACTTCATCAGCATAGTTCGAATAACTTTTTCAACCACTGCATCATCTTCAATCGTATCTCCATATAACCTCATCTTATTCACCATATCAATAAGACGAGTGAAATACGTATCTACTGTTTCTGTAGAGGTCATCTCACAATTATCGTACAACCTTCTCAACGACTGCAACTTAGACTTCTGTGCCCGATCGACTCCTTTGTTTGACACCTTTAAGATGTCCCAAACTTGCTTTGCTGTTTGAGCACGAGCTAATTGCCCAAAAATGGAGTAATGAACACCTTGGTGAATCTTTCCCAAGGCCAATTGATCTCGCCATCAGCTCCTTCGGGTAGACCGGGATCAACAAAGCTCCAAAGATTTTGAGCTTTAAAATGTGTGGACATCATAATTTGCCAATAATTGTAATCGAGTTTCCCGTCCAATTTGGAACCTGACCATACAATATTGAAATTTGTTGTCATAATTCACTATGAAAAAATATCTCGGGGTTGAAAGGTTGACTGACTCTGATACCAAATGTAAGATATATTAAATATAATATATCTATATACGTATATATATAATTGAGAAGAGAGAGAAAGAGATAGAGGAATAGGAATAGATTATTATTGATTTACTTGATGATTAAAATGATTGACAACACAAACTATTTATACTAAATAAGTAAAACCAAAATACTAATATTATGCCATGTTTTGCTCCACTTATACATCAAGGCCACACTCCATGTTTTGCTCCACTTATACGTCAAGGCCACACTCCATGTACTGACGCAATGCATGACCCACGTACTGTACCTTCCATTATTTCTAACAAATTAATACTTGATTTAATATTACTAACTAATAATAATAACAGTATTATTATTATTATTATAACATTATCAATTGTGAAATTTATTAGCTTGATTAATTGTGAGATTATGAATAAAAATTACACAGATTGACGGTTGTTGTGATCTGTATATTCGTTTTGATTTTTTGGGTAGAAATTAATAAATTAAATTTAATGTTTAAAAAAATTAAATATATCACGTTGGTTTAAAAAATTAGACTTGTATATGATTTTAAAAAAAAATTAAAAATTGATACGACTTCGATTTTAATTAAAAACCTACGCCGTATCAATTTTAATTTTTTTAATCAATTAAATGCATACCAAGTACATTCAAAAAAAAATACATACCAAGTACGTTTTTAATAAAACAACTGACGTGATATGTTATGTAAATTTAAAAAGGTAAATTAAACAAAGCCATACCACATTGATTTTTCATTGTAATTTAAAAAAAGAATTAAAAACATACGACGTCGATTTTCTAAACAACTCACATAATATATTTTTATTATTAATTTTTAATAAGATACCATGTCGCTTTATTTAATGACTTTATATATATATATATATATATATATATATATATATATATATATATATATACACGTTAATTTTTGGCTAAAAATCGACATCGTATATATTTATTTAAAAATTTAAAAATAATATACAACGTCAGCCATCCAGAACTGCATTGAGATATTAACCGATGTCATATAGCCAAAATAATCAATGTTAAAACTATTTTTTTGTGGTAGTGAATCACCAAAACATATGTACAAAATACTTAAATGACAAAAATTTAGTACTAGTAAAGGAATTTAAGCAAACGTCAGGGAATCGAAGAATTCAAATACTACACAAAAATTGTTTATATTCTTTAGCAGTAAAATATTATTATTGAGTTTAAAAAATTATTTAGTAATAAAATGATATAAAAGATGAATATAATTCTTCAGAAATTACGAAACCTATGCATAAGTGCTGCAAAAAACAATCCATGGTTATCACTCTAGTGATAGCTCCTATTCTTTAAATTAGTTCAAAGATTTGAATAGAAAAGAAAAGTAATTTCAGGTACCATATAGTAGGATCATTATTATCAAGTTGAGCAATTATACCAGCGGAGTTAGAGTTGGATAAGTAACTATAAAGTTCTCTAAGTTTGACTTTTCGTGTGAACAGTTAATTGCCTAGCTTTTTCAGTTTGAACCAGTCAATTATAGATAATTTAAATTATTTTATCTTTCTATAGTCATTTATCAACTAAGATTACAAGGCAGTTTCACACAAAATATATTTTCGAGTTACAGTTATGGACATTATCGTAAATCATAGTTAAGCAATTACAAATACTCAATAATCATACATTCATAAAATTTCCAATAATCACACCATAAAATTTTCAAATACGCAATTGCAAATACTCAATAATCACACCATAAAATTTTCAAAAAGCTATTTACCAAATGTTCAATTCAATCATTATTACATGGACGATGGTCATGTAGACCATAAATAAAAAGTAATTTTTAATATACTAAAAGTACATTATTTGTATTCTAAAAAAAATACATTATTTGTGTACTGAAGGTATATTATTTGAGCACTGAAATTACATTATTTTATATATACTATTAAATAATGTACCTTCAGTACACAAATAATATACTTTTAGTATATTAAAAATGTATCCGAAATATATGGTCCACAAAATAATTTGCAATGTTCAATTAATGTGGGCTGAATAGCTAAGAATTAATGCAAAAGGTTTTTAACCAAACACGAGAAAAATGAGAAGTGAGCCTTGTCACCCAATCATTATTGTGTGGACCATATTTTGTCTACGGTAAAATAACGTACTTTTAATATAAAAATAATATATATTTAATACAAAATTAATGTACATTTAGTATATTAAAAATGTACTTTTTTGTTATGGTACACATAACATTGTGTGGACCATAATTTGCCTTGTCAGCATCCTAGTATTGATTCTTCCCACCATCCTAGTATTGATGGCAACCAACAACGAGTCAAGGACCCTTCGTCTTCATTGTTATAAAGACATAACTAAACAAGTAACGCCTGTCCAGTTAACTACTTCTCTAGTTCTCTATAATATCTTCTCGCAAAGGGTTGGGTCCCCGACACTCTGATTTGACAGAGCATTGTGGGAAGTTATAAATCACGGTGACTCAATGGTTCAGCGGACAGGACCAAATGTCAGTGCGTACAAAGAATCTGTTCACTTTGAACATAATTTCCACACTACCACCGCCGATATTCGATAGTTGTCTATAATATCTGCTTAGACCGTCGGTGGTCCCCAAATCTCTTATCTTCCACTTGTTGAAATTTCAACGAAATTTCGTTTTGGCCCCACAATTTTTCTAAGACTGTGCAACAGACGGGTTCCAACAATTTAGATGAATGAATTGTCAACTTGTTTGGCTTTCAGTTTTTATTTTATGTATCCAATCCATTCACTTGAATGAGTTAAAATCAATGAATATTTATTTTTCTGGGATTGAGCGGTTTAAATCGGATATCGATTGTGCTCGGGTTGTGTTAAGATTGAATAAAAAAACTCAAAATAACAAAATTTACTACTTGAACTCTTGAAGGGTTGAAGTTATACAACCTACAAGGCTACAAGTCTACAACCGGCAACAAATTTACAAACTTACAACATACAACGTAATTGTTAAAGACAATTAAGTGAATTAACCTACAAAAATATATAAACTGATACAAATATGAAATATAGAAAATTACATTTTCTAAAATTAGATTTTCAAAATTACAACTTGCAGAAAACTCCATTAATCAGCAGTTCAACACTGAAATATCCAATCCTACTTCCTATAAATCTTACTCATCTTCCTGTTCAAATAGCACAATTTAAAATCATTAGCCACTATTAATTACTAAGTACTAACACAAATTAAATACATGTGTTACAGGGATTGCAAGTGGGCTAAGAAAAAAAGAAAGAAAGAAAAAAGGCTTAGGATGCTGTTTTTCTAATATAGGATTGGGGGCAAATTACTACTTGAGTTTTGGAACAAAACTCAACTCATAAGCAACATAGCAATTCAAATGCCGTGTTTGGTAAATGGCTGTTAGTTGTTAGCTGATAGAGTTAATTAGAAGGTATAACTAGTTGATAACATTAGCTGATGGTAGAAAAGTGTTTGGTAAATTAGTTGTTAGCTGATAGCTATTTGTTATAATTTCTTTTCTCAAAAAGTTAATTGAAAAAGTTGCTTTGAGTAGCTTTTTTAATTTTAACATTTTAGAGTACAAAAAACTAATTAATTAAACACTTATATTGATTTTTAAACCAAGTCAAACAACTAATAATGGTCAAATAAACCAAAATTAGCCTATAAGCTAACTATTTTACCAAACAGAGCCAAAGTCTTTTAGTTCGGACAAATGGTGAAAGCATCATCATAGCCCGTAAGGCAACACTTGAAGATTGTAAAGTAGTAATTATTATGAAAATTCAGAGTATATTTTCATCATTTTGTTATCAAATTTAAAATGACCATCAAGCCATATATCCATAAACATAAATCACAAATATCCCAATTTCATAATGGTCCTCAATCCATAAATATAAATGATAAATCCATAATCAAAGTATCAGACAATGAAGTAATATATAAATTCATCATGATTTAGGGCCCACACATACAAATTACAATACACAAACGAATGAAATCAGGGCTTCTACAAAAATAAATCACATAAAAATGAACACACGAATATATCTTAGTATTCACACTTGTATACAACGTATACAAGACAATATATCACAATAAAATGAATAAATGAAAAATATAAAACTAAGGTTTGCAATTTACTTCGTTTCTCTAAAAATTTCTCGGAAATAAGGAGCTTTACAATCATTTGGCACTCTAACGTATGTCACCGGTAACTGATAAGTGCCAAAGATGTATCTATTGAGGGGTCATTTTGGGATGATTTTATGCTTGGTGGAGATGTTTTTCCCTTGATTGAGAGGCTATTGGGTACAAATTGATATGATTGAAGCATTTGGAATGTGGGAAGCTGCATTTTGATGTTTTGCAGGACTTTGGGATAAAAAAAAAAAAAAAAAAGAGGAAATTTGGAGCATAATAGATGAAAGTTGCACAGGAGCATGACCACGATCGTGCAGAGAATCATGGGGAAGAAACTACAACTGCTATGATTGCGGAAAGATCGTGGTGTCAGTCATGGCGAAGAATCTGCATGTTGCATGATCACCGACACGATCGTAGTGGTGTGGTCGTGGGCTTATGCATGATAGCGCCATGTTCGTAGGGGAAATCATGCCGGAGGGTGCAAATGTATTTAAAGGATTTTCTATTTGGTTTTGTAACACTTAGACTTAGTTTTAGTTCTCCACTTCTAACAACACTTCTAATTCTCCCCAATTCTAGAGAGAGAAAGATGCTAGGGTTCAAAGTTGAGAGAAAGATGCTAGGGTTCAAAGCAACTTGACACATTACTTGGGTTTTGGATTTTCTTCTTGCTTTGGATTTGAGATCTTGTAAGAGATTGATTGCAATTCTCATTGAATTGGAGCTAACCGATCTTTTCATTTCCTTTTCTTTTACTTCAATTTCCATAATCCTTTGTGGAATTGCTTTTTATCAAAGAACATCTGTCGTTAGAAATTACTAGGAATTGGATTAGATTTCTCTTGTGATTATACATTCTAGATCTTAGTTGATTGACTGAGGAGATCTGGTGTATTTATTGACCTATTGTCTTTGTTGGGGGTGAAATTGGTATTGATCCTTGCACTTTGATGGCCACATTATGTTAGGAGTTTGAGAGAGGGAGACTTACAAGAGATTGATGCCTCTCTATAGTCTTGTTCACTTGCAATTCTTGCCTTAGATCTGAGAGGGCAAAGGCCGGAAGGAGATGTAGACAAGGTATTCAATGAAATACCTTAGACAAAGAAATGTCGGCTAGAACCTTATCAGCCTCCCAAAGATAGTCAAGAGATGCACCATCTCAATTCTATCTTAGGCAAACCGAATGCATAAGAGCAAGAGGACCTAATCCATTTCCCCCTCTTTATTTGGTGGCTCTTTACTTTTGAGTTCTTACACTTGTGAATTCTCGTACCAATGCTCTTGGTTACAATTGTTTCACCTAGTTTCAACTTGTCATTACTCCACTTATGGTTACTTATGCTTGAATCACTCTAAGTTGCCATCATTTGAGAACGACATTCCCGGGAAACCACCTTTCCCAACCTACTTTCCATCCACCACTATACCCACACAACCTTGTCAAATGGAGCTGTTGGTTTTACGACTTAGGGGTAGTCGTTCGGCAGGCCAACACTATCGTAAACACTAAGGGTTTTTAGGGTTTGAACTAAGTGAAGTCAAGAAAGATGGAGTACCGCGATGTTATTATTCGAAGAAAAATCCGACCCCTTACAAGGTGACCCTGTGGGGGTATTTATACAAGAGAATTAGCTTTCTACAAGGTAAGTAGGTCAAAGCGTAGAGCCGAATAAGCTATAGAATCTACCATAATTAGCGCATTAATTGCTACATTGAAAGAAGGAAGCTGCATGCTGATTAAGGAAAGGAATCCCACGAAATTCGCCATTTAACCGTCTATGGCTGCGCACTCGGTCGGGGATGCACCGATTACCTGATGAGGTAATCCGACTAGGGGGGCTGAGACACCCAGGCAAGGACGGTGCAACCGCCGAGCCTGGTCGCCCATCCAGGCCCTTCCAAGGGAGCTTGGCTGAAGACACGCCGAATACTGAGCCTAGTCGCCCACCCAAGTCCTCGGTGGGAAGCCGGTCGAGGACATGCCAACTACTGGGCCTAATCGCTATGCCTGAACCAGCCAGATCCTGTTTGGGTATGTGCTCATCTGTCGGCGGGTGCTTCGCACGACAAGCGGTAATAATGGGTGTAGCATTTTCCTTAATTCGCTAAGTGTTACGTCGTGCTCGGGCCTGACTGCTCTTCTACTCTCCAGGCTGGGTGCCCGATTTGGGGTATCTATCAGGTGCCATTGCTGGGGATGGCGAACAAGGTTGATTAAACTGTTTTGTTTGGTTATCATAAGAGTTGTATTGACAAGGATTCTAGGTTGTTCATATTTTCATTTTGTAAATATTTTCATTTTGTTACTTCATCCTAGGTTTTTCCCTTTTTCTTACTTTGTAAATATTTTCATTTTGTTACTTCATCCTAGGTTGTTCTCTTTTTCTTACTTTGTAAATATTTTCATTTTGTTACTTGATCTTGAAGTGAGCATACATAATTTGCATATATCAATTGCGCACAATCAACTACTTCTAGTTGCAAAACATTTGTTCGTTGAAATCTTATGTAGGACCAATCTCCCAAGATATATCCAAGGAGGTCACCAAAACATGATAAAACACCTACGTATGGACATCCACTCCATATAAGAGAGCCATTGAGACAAATCCCATCCTACAATCATAGACATCCACCATACACTTCCCACCACATATATGATTATCCACTTCCACCTCCACCTCCATATACCTACCCACCTCGCCTTACCAATTGGAAAGAGTTCATGCCTCATATTCATATGTTACCCAATACTATTAGCATCCAAATGAAAACCCACGGCATCCACCCACCCCATGTAATTTCAATACAAACAAAACATGTGAGCCATATAACTACCCACATTGGGGAAAACAACCCACAACCATTCAACCACCACTCCATGTTGATGAGGATTATGAGCTACTTGAAAAGAAAGTCCAAATACTCATACACCAAGCCAATGATTACGTGGCTAACATGAAAGCTACATTGAAAAGAGAAATAAAAGATGAGCTTGCCGCCTTTAGGAGAAAAACATTACAACCACTCAAGAATTTGGAAGACACACTTGCAAGAGTCATGATGGAAGTCACTAAAAGAGACCAAATAGAGGCCCAAGCAATTACATTGAGAAGTGGAAAGGCACTCCCTGAGGCAAGAAACAACAATGAAAATCATCCAAGAGATGTACATCCAAACAAGCTAATTGATTCCCCAAAGCCCAATGGGGTGGAAAAAGAACATGAGGAAAAGGAAGAAGAGCCATCAAGTGTGAACCATCAATCCAACAAAGGGATGGAGGTGGTGAATAATTAGCCTCTTACTCTGAAGCCATAAGTACCATTTCCTCAACGCTTCCAAAAAGATGTGGACAATGCGAAGTATTGCAAGTTCCTTCAAATGCTCAGACAACTTCACATAGACATGCCATTTGTAGATGCTCTTGGTGAGATGCCTTGATATGCCAAATGTTTGAAGGAACTCCTCTCAAACAAGAGGAAATTGGAAGAGTCGGCTACCATGATGCTAGGATAGGAGTGTTCAACCATCTTTCACAAGAAGATGCCATGGAAACTCAAGGATCTAGCGAGCTTCACTATCCCGTGTAATATTGGTGAGAAAAACTTTAACAAAGCATTAAATAACTTAGGAGCTATTATTAACTTGATGCCATATGCTCTTTACAAAGAAGTTGAATTTGGGTATTCTCAAGCCAACCCGGATTTGCATCCAATTAGCCGATAGGTGTACTAAGTACCCTCATGGTATTGTGGAAGACGTATAGCATGTGGTCTTGAATTGGAACGATTTTGGATGTGTATAGGAATATGTTAAAAAGTGATGTTATTTTGGTGCAAGGCCCTATGATGTGCGCACTTTAGTGTTTTGAAGGACTTTTGAACAAAGGATAGCATGTGGGCTTGAATTGGAGCAATTTTGGATGTGTAGCAGATGAGGCAACAGAACACCCGCCACGATGATGACAACAGTCATGGCAAAAGTTCAGCCCAACTACGACCCTATCACGACCGTGGTCGGGCACCTGGGCGCGATAAGTAAACCTGGCCACAATCATGGCAGGAGACGCGAGAAAGTTTAAAAGCCCGGGAAATTTATTTTTCAATGAAGAAGAATTCAATTGAGATTTTTCATCTGGGAGATTTTCTTTAGTCATCTAAAAACACTCTCAATTTCTAGAGAGAGAAAGTATTCTAGGTTTAAGAGTATTGACAACACTACTTGATCTTGGAGCAATTTCTCTTTACTTGTGGATTGGATTATACATTTGGATTGAAGTTTGGTAATATATTTATTTTCTATCTTTCAGATTCGTCTTCATCTCAATGATTTTCTTCAATTCAATTTGTTTTCAATCTATAATCATGACTGCCTAAATCTCTTGGGATTGGATTGAATTTTCATTGCAATGTGCTAGTGTGATTATGAACTGATGAATTGGAATTGTGTTTGTGACTATTTCTTTATTTCATGTTCGAAGTGGAAAGATTAGTTTGTATCTTTAGAGTTATGGACCAATTCCTTAGATAGTTTAAGATCTATCATGCTTGACAAGAGATTGCTAGTGTGATATAGCCCCATTCCACTTGCATTTCTCGCCTTAGATCCGAGAGGACATAGTTCGAAATGAGGTGTAGACAAGGTGTTTGATGAAATGACTCATAGGTGTAATGTTGACACTGAGGTACTTTTGTTATCGAAATATTACTACGAAAATAATATTTTTGAAAAAAAATAACAAGAACAAAATGAAAGGGTAAAAGGGCTAGGTTGTTAGCTCTTGTCGCGTGATACCTACACTATCCTTAAAACTTTATTTGCTACTTCCAAAGGTGCTAAGAGCATTGTATCCTAGGTTTCTTAGGAGAAAACAAGCTATAGTTCTATTTTTGAGCATTCAAACAAAAGAACCCCGCGAACAAAAACAAGGGATGAACACAGAAAGGTCTTAGATGAGGTTGTGCAGAGATTTGATAACTAAAAATGTAGGAATCTTGTCTCAAAATTGTGTTTCTCAACCATGCTTATATAGGAGAAGGAGGATAAATAGCATTTTAAAAAGCAAAAGAATACTCTATCTAAACTTATGAATGATCATGGGGATTGGGTGGAAGGGGATGCTATGACGAATGTTATTCTGGGATACTTTGAGAATATTTTTAGCACCGCCAACCCAGACAATGGGGTTGCTTTCTTTGAAAAAGTTTCCCCACGGGTAACACATACACATAATGAGACCCTGCTACGCCCTTTTGTGGCAGAAAAGGTTAAGGCAGTACTTCTTTCAATGTTCCCTGATAAAGCGCCTGTGCCTGATGGGATGAACGCGTGGTTCTATCAACATTTTTGGGATGTGGTGGGTGTGGATGTTTCGAAGTTTGTAGTGGATTCATTGAATTCTCGTTCCTTCCCCCTGGTTTAAATGATACGGATGTTGTTTTGATTCCTAAGAAAAATACCCCTAAGTTAGTATCTGATATCACTTAGGCCTATTGCCTTGAGTAATGTGGTTTATAGAATTATGGAAAAGATGATGTCTAACAGGATGAAAGCCACTCATGGGAGAAATCATATCTGACTCACAGAGTGCCTTTATACCTGATAGATTAATTACAGATAATATCCTGATAGCGGCAGAGGTTGGTCATTTTTTGAATAGAAAACAGTGTGGGGCTGTTAGTTGGGGTGCTCTCAAACTGGATATGGCTAAAGCGTATGACCGTATAGAATGGTTGTTTCTGCGTAATATGTTGGTGGCACTGGGTTTTGATCACAGATGGGTAGAATTTGTTATGCTATGTGTGACAACTATTTCGTATAGCTTCTTGATAAATGGCTCCCGCAGTAGCTGAGTGGCGCCAACCCGTGGCCTGCGCCAGGGTGATCCGATGTCCCCATATCTGTTTATTATCTGTGCAGAAGGGCTGTCGTTATTATTACAACAGGCACAAGCTAGTGGCGTCATCCATGGTTGTAGAGTGGCTAGGGGTGCTCCCCCTATTTTCCATTTATTTTTTGCAGATGATAGCCTATTATTCTTTAAGGACAACTCGCAGGAGGCTACTGAGATTAAGAACTGTTTGACTGTGTATGAGGATTTATTGGACAGGTGGTGAACTATCACAAGTCTAGTATTTCCTACAGTAAAAACACAGGATACCAGGACAGGGATGAAGTGGCACAGATCTAGGGGTTCTCCAGGCTCCTAATTTTGGAAAATATTTGGAACTTCCATCTTTCATAGGAAGAAATATGGAAGCAGCCTTCTCATATATTGAGGATAAAATCAGGCAGAGAATAGGTTCCTGGAACAAGAAACTACTTTCACATGCTAGTAAGGAAATTCCGTTGAAAAGTGTAGCACAAGCTATGCCTACCTTCACAATGGGCGTTTTTTTGCTACCTGTATCTGTTTGCACACCAATTGAACGGACTATGAATCGATACTTGTGGGGTTCAGGAACGGATGGTGGAATACACTGGAAAGTATGGGATAGGTTATGCATCCCGAAAAAAATATGGTGGTTTGGGTTTCAAGGATCTTCGTGCCTTTAACCTAGCTATGTTGGGTAAACAGGCATGGCAGATGCTTTTTAAACCAGAATCTTTAGTGGCTCGTGTCTATAAAGCAAGATACTATCCTAAGGGGTCATTTTATGAAGCAAACCTAGGGAATAATTCCAGTTTTTGTTGGCGGAGTATCATGGCAGCTAAGTGTTTAATCTGTAGTGGGGTCAGACGAAGAATCGGGGATGGAGAGACTACACTTATATGGGCTCATCCCTGGATGCAGGATGAACAGGAACCTATGATACAGACTGAGATGCCTCCACAACTGACTGATGCCAGAGTTGTGGGATTAATTGACCAGGATACATGCTCATGGGACTATTCTATTTTAACTGATTAATTTGAACTGGCTGATGTGTCTCGCATTACGAAAATACCTGTATCCCCAGATTATGAAGACACTTGGTATTGGTATGGAGACCCAAAAGAAGTTATTCAGTTAAAAGTGGCTATAGGTGATTTATTGGAAATTATGAGGAAAATAATGGGACTTTTGATAAATGGCTTGCCTTATGGAAACTGAAAATCCCCCAAATGGAAACCTTTCTATGGAGAGCTATTAGAGATATCCTTCCCACTACTAGAAACTTGCTTATAAAGAGAGTAGAGGTGGATCCGATGTGTGCCATGTGTGGTTTACTATATGAAGACTCTATGCATGTCTTGGTGTTGTGTGATTATGCAAAAACCATATGGAATCAATCCAACCTTCAAATTCCAAATATTATCACAAATATTTTTCATATATGGTTTAGTGAACTCTTAAATGTTCTAGAACCTAATGGAATTATCTATGCAGCAGCCATACTATATCATATTTGGAGGGCGCGGAATGGAGCGGTCTGGGACGCGTGCCTCCCATGGCCGAAGAAACTGCTTGCGGCAACCACCGCAACAATGCAGGCTTGGAACCATACACATTCCGCCACTACCACGCAGCAACCGGTCGTGCACCCTGCGATAGCTCACTTGCCGCCACCCCATGCAGATCGCACTACATGCTCACCAAGTCACCACCTCGCTACAGCTGTTGTGCCGAGAAATATGTTACTGCCAAGGTTTTTCGTATGGATGCTGGCTACCACCACACAACGAGCAAGCCAACGGCGGGAGCCATCCTTCTCGACATGGATGGAAGATATATCTCTGCCTTCAATGCTCCACTAGTAGATTGTTCATCACCGCTTATGGTCGAAGCCTTTGCATGCAAAGAGATTTTGTCATAGTTAAAGGATCGAGGAGAGCGGTCCGTAGAGCTTTACACAGATTGCCAGATACTTCAGCGATATCTCACATTGCCACCGTCTACAGTTTGCTCGTACATCGACTATGCCATTAATAGCTGCAAAGCATTGTTGTCTTTTTTTTTTTATTACTATTCAGTCAATTTTATTTCTAGATCGGATAATGTTTTAGCACATACTTTAGCTTTTACCGCTTTCCATCATTCTACTGCTATGTACTGGGATAAGTTCCCACCTGACTCTATTGCAGCTTATTTCAATTAAATATACCACAAATTATTTTCAAAAAAAAAATTAGCATTTATCATGGCATTTATACTGATAATAAAATCAACCTGTGGAACTTTAAAAACCAGACGACCATTAACCTGGAGATTAATTCTAAAATTTAAAATTGGAATTAATATGAAATTAATCTCGTAAGTATCAACATACACGTCTTAAGTTTTTTCAAGCTTATTTTGGGATTTAATTTGCACCCCCCCTGCAAATGAGAGAGATTCTCTACAATATACAATTCAATATGCTTTAAAAAGGCTCTTGTATATATAGTGGCGCAAACCCACTTCCCAAACCAATATGGGATAAAGCCTACTTTAAAGCCTTACCTCCTTCATTTTTCAACTCAAATGGGTCTACTTGAGCATTAATTTCTCATTCACCTATTATCCGTTTTGAAAATACAATATATCAATCTCTTCCTCTCACTACGAGGAATTCGAATCCACTTTGACCCGACCCAAATTAGAAGTAGACCCTACTGATATTTATACCACAAAAATGCTACTTTCAATGCCATTTTTGCTATTTTTTCCAACAATCCCCCACATGAATGAAGAATAATTGATTTTCGGGGCATTTTAAAAACGGAACGACTGTGTTTAACGGTCGATCCCTACATAGGATAGGTAGGTGTTACCCTTTGAGCCTTGCATTGTGAAGAAATATTTACTCTACTGGTTGTACGGTAGAACGAACGATGTCTTTGAATCGACTTCCGTTTGGGTAGATGATGATATATCCCACATAGGAACCTCCCAACCATGTTCTGTTCTAATGAGTGTGCTTTCTCTGATCGTGGGTCACCATTCCTGGTTCTGCAAGAGCTTCTAAAGAATTAAGCTTATTCAATTCTCATTTAAAGCGACCCTCACTTCTCTTTCACATAGGTGATTATTTCCGGAGTATCTCGCATATTCACACATGTCATCCGACATTTGAATCATTAAAGCATCATCGTGCTAGCCTTGTGTGGGAGTCACTGTTCTAACGAGGAGTGGAAGGGAGTTCGAGACCCTCACAGTGACACGCTTCGTTCCATAATTTAGTTGTCCCATTGAACCTAGGTGCCAGCTAGGTCGGGTATCCACTATAGAACTTTATTCCAAGGACTTTTGACCCATTCCTCGTGTCAACTTCTCGGTCAACTCTCTACTTAACCCTTTGGTTAACGGATCCGCAACATTGTCTTTTGACTTTACAAAGTCAACAGAGACAATATCAGTTTTGAGAACTTGTTTAATGGTATTATGTCTACGATGTATATGTCTAGACTTACCATTATACATATGACTCTATACTCTACCAATCATGGCTTGACTATCACAATCCACACATATTGGAGGTACATGTCTTTCCCAACTAGCAATATCCTCGAGAAAATGGCATAGCCATTCAACCTCTTCACAACATTTGTATAAGGCTATCAGCTTATATTCTATCGTGGATCTGGCTATCAAGGTTTGCTTCGAGGATTTCCATACAACGGCTGCACTGACTAACGTGAACACATAGCCACTCGTGGACTTAGAATCCTTAATGTCCGATATCCAGTTAGTGTCACTATACCCTTCGAGTACCACAGGATATCTTGTATAATGCAGTCCAAGGTCAGGTGTACTCCTTAGGCATCTCAACCCTCACAATTGCCTTCCAATCATATTAACTACTTGGGGAGGATTTGTTGACAAATAGGGTATTCAAATAACCCAATAAATTGAAGTGAAAAACAACATCGTAATATCTCTGGACTACATCATAGTTGTTCACATTATGTATAGATTTTTACTACCTTACCTAATCTTATTCAATTCCTTAAATAAACTAGAAATTTCTCTATCCACAAGAACTAATTCAACAATAACATTTGAACCAAAAGTACCATGAGCAGAACACTTAAAGGACTGGTATGTTTTTATGTTGATAATAATATGTAAATGGTAATTAGATCATTATCTTATGTAGCTATATTTAAAACTCAATACTAAAATGTCAATATAGGTCAATAGAACATCGTGACACACTTGATGCTTTGAAAAGATGCCGAGACTACAAGAATCCTGAAATCAATCTTGCAAATCCAAAAAATGAAGAAATTTAAAAAATAGACACCGTTGTTGCAGTATTCATTGATCCTGTATGTAAAATACCTATTATGCACCCTTCAAATATAATAAAACTAATATAAATTTACAATTCATTTCATTTTTTAGACTTAACTTGTTTGGATTAAAGGCAAAATCAAGATCAATCTTGACAACCAAAACGCTTAGTATATAGGATGTAGGCACTGTTTAAAAAAAGTCTATGCACAAAGTGACAAACTATTTAATTGCACGCATTGTGGTGAAAATGCACCAGTGGGTACTCCAAGGTTAGTATCAATTCAACAAAATATATTTTACAAAAAACACAACACACATACACAAAAAATCAAGTACTACACTCAGTCATACTAATTTCAAAAATATTTGCAAAATGGATGTGGAAATTGTTGATGAAACTAGACACATTGCGGCATTAGTATTCGAACTACATGCAAAGTTATTTTTGTTACTATCAAGTAAAGAAATTATGAAACTAGAACACGAGGTACTACTCATGAACCTTCTACAAATATAATATATATTAATATTGTGTTCAATACTATCGCATGAGAATCTACGACACACATCTCACAACACATGAAACATGTAGGGGAAAAACTATCACTACCAAATATCAACAGGCATTTACAAGATCAAGAGTTCATAGTACAACTATGATCCCAGTCATATACACAATAAGGCAAATCCACAGCTTCCTACACTGTAATCTCATTGCATAACACTTCCTTCTATGCTACCACCAGCAACCCAATTGCACATGACGCACTACCAATAAAAAAGAAGAGGACAAGTACTGAAGATGAAGACAATGATAATGCTACCCAAAAGGAAATTAAGAAGACTTAGAGAAATTCAAACAAAAAGTAATATTTATTTATACTAACATTTTTAGACTAAGTATTTAGACTAATGTTTTTACAAAGTTGTGAACATTTAATTTAGTGACAATTATAATAAATCTCTCTTATATCATCTTTCATTTATATACTTTGAATTATCGATTTAAATAAACAAATTCAATATTTAATTACCTATGCATGAACATCTTCTATATAATCTTGCATTTATATACTTTGAAGTACTAATTTAAAAATAAACATTGCGCATTATATATTCACACAGTGCGTGTGAAAAACTATTAATATTTACAACTCACAACACTGGGTTGCACAACCAGCACACCCGAATGCACAAACATACTAACTAGACATGTGTACATATACACTAACATCGAAATATATGCAATATTATACTCAAAAGAATGAGTGAAGAAAAAATAACAAATATTGATCGCATTTCATGGACAAACACTCGATCGATGATGAAAAAATCACGGCTCCAAATCGCAACGGTGATGAACCAAAAAAATAGGAAACAAATTTGGTCCTTGAATATCTTGCTCATATCAATTTATCTTCCTTATCAATCCAGGGATTATCACCTTTGACCTTGAACACATTAGGGGTCAAACCAACGAACAAATCCACATCCACATCCACCACTGATTCCTCCCTAAAATCGAAAAAAAAAATCATCAACTTATCAAATTGGACTATAAGCAATACAAATACTCACATTTTTGGATTCACACAGCCAAAACCTGCGGCATGAATTGTCTTTTGTCCATGAAGTGAAAATCTTCAATTATTGTCCACACTGACAACTATGCCTCATTGAAGATTCTCCATTTTCTGTGACACCACAAAAATCCACATTCAATCCATGGATTAATTGAGTAATTAATCCTATTTTATTTGAGGAATTAATTCCTAAAATCCTTATTTTTAATACTCAAGGACTAGTATTTGACTAGTCAACCTTAAAGTTGTGTTGTACCTTGAGCTTTGAGGGGAGTTCCCTTGTTCTTTACAGTTTCTAAACGTTAGTAAGGGTATTCTTGACTTTTCACCAAGAGTTAGTATTGTAACCTAACCTAGAAGACTTCTTCATTTCATTCCTTACAATTACTAGAAATTAGCTCTACCTTCTCTCTAGAAAAGAAGTGTAGCTTATTCTCCAAGCCAAGTTGAGACCCTTGTCAAGATCCCAAGATTCAAACTTTCACCTATTTGGGCATCTAGGAGGGTAAGATCTAAGTCCATCTTGTATTTTTGGTTCCATCTTAGTTGTCTTTTTCTTAAAAGTAGGATCTTTATGATCTTTTGGTTTGATCTTGAAGTGGGTTTGGATAGTAAGCCTTGTAAGGAGCTTGTTGAGGTGTAAAGTGAAGTCTTTTGGTCTACAAGAGGTAACCCATGCTCTACTAAAACCTATTTTTGCTTACCTATATGTGATTTCTTAGATTCTACTTGTGCTTTGCTATGAAATGTGGGGGTTTATGCATTTGTCTTGTGATATTGCATATCTAGAGCTTGTGTTTAGGGTTCCTTTGTGCCATTGCTTGGAATTTTCCATGATTCAAGTCATTTTGTTGTGTTTGGTGAGATTTGGCATGTTTTGGACTTGAATTTGTGTTTGGAGAAGAAAATCCCCGAAGGGATTTGTTGTGGTACAAGTGTGTACCCGCGGGCGGGGCACCACCCGCCGGCCTACCCGCGGGTACATGGCCTTGTGGGATGATGTCCCCGCGGGCGGAACCACGGGTGGGGCACTACCCGTGGGTCCACCCGCGGGTACATGGTTGGTGTTGTGAGAGGATTTGTTCCCCGTGATTCGTTTGACTCGGTATTTGGTCTTTTAACTTCCCGATGTTCTTTGTGGAACTATTTGAGCGTCTTCTTGATGTTTCGTATGTCTAGACCTATATGGTAGGTATCCATGAAGGACTTTGATCTCTTGAATCGTGCTAAAGTGTTCAACATTGTGTTTCGTTGGACCGAGAGGTGTCTTGTGTGTTCCTCGGAACTATCTTGAGTTTCTCCGTTGTTAAGCATGCTAGTTTATTGTCTTAATGCTAGCGTGTGTGTGGTTTGTACCTTCCGTTTGGTTGATGAAAACTTGTGTTATTTATCGTTGATGTTGTTGGGCTGTAACCTGTTCCTTGATTGAGTATGTTTCATACCTTCATTGTGATCCGTTGTTTGACTCTTGTTGAGTTGTGGTGCGTGTGTGGCTTTACCTGGATTGCACGATTAGTGGTATGGGACACTAGTCACCAAGGTATTGCAGCGGTCCTCGTGGTGGCCGTGGCGTGATTATGGAGCTGTGGCCTTTGTGTAAGGTTCACGTTTTTGGGGGATAACAGGTGTTATCTGGGCATGTGTGCCATGTGCGTGTGCGGTACCTCGTGTACTATGAATTGGTGGTTTTGTTGGTGGGGGACGACGGTCCCAGGAGGGAAAAGGTTGGACTAAGAAGTACAGGGGGTCCTGGAGGTAATGGTTGGGGGTAACCATAAGGTTGGAACAGGGCATAAGGAAGGCATTTTAACTCGTGGCGGGTGATGTCACAAGGGCTTGTGTAGCCGTGGTTGTGTGTTCTCTTTCTTGTGACGTGTGTAGTCACAGGGGCATGTGTTACCATCGATCTTGCCTTTATCCTTTGCGTTGCGGTTATCCTTTGTGGTTTTGGGATGTGTTCCCGTATCTTTGTTGATGAGTGTTGAGTCTTGAGTTGGTGTTTACTCTTGGTTTTACACTTATATATATGTATTCCGTTTCTAAATGATTTTTGTATATATCCTACCTATGTATGATACTGAACAGGTATTGGTGGGTTACCAGCATTATCGCTGACCGGTCGTCGTCCCAATGTTAATCGTTGTATCTTTCAGGTGATGTCTAGACAAGCGCGATGTTAGTGGCCGGTAGTCTAGTATCTTTACCTTTGTTTTGTGGCCTGTGTGCCGTTGTAGTGTTAGACTGTTACCTTTTGGGATAGATGTATACACTTGCAGATTGATCGCCATAGCGTTTACCGTGTTTGGTAGACGTGGCATAACACCCTGTTTGGATTTCTACTATCCAGTTCTCGTTTTATCTTCCGCTGTGCTAGTTTTGTTGTATGATCTGCATGTGTTAAGGCTTTTTATCTAGCTTGTTTGGGGGGTGTTACATTTTCGAACACCATTTTTTTTTTGTTTTTCGTAGATGACCATAGCTATCTTCACTGTAGTTTGCTTCCATAGTAGATCGAAGATAAATATGTAAGTTGAAGAGAGGTAAAATTCGAAGGAGAACAAGGACTAATTCGAAAGAAATAACTATTCTAACACCTAAGTATATAGAGGCATGTTTGGGAAGATGAAGAAGGAACTTTCAATTTTACCCTTGCGAATTGAAGGTAAAACAGAAAGAGGACCATTTTGGTTAACATTTACATAGTCGAGGACGCAATTGGACAATTTTGAAAGTCAAGGACCAAAGTGGTGAAATCCTCATAGTCGATGGACCAAATCGATGATTAACTCCTTAGAAAAATAGGGAAAAAAAAAACACTACTATCCTCACTTTAGCAAAAAACATCAATCCATACCATCTTAAGAAATCAAAATTGGGTCATCCAAATAAAAAAACAATCGCACAAGATTAGTCAAATGTTCTCACATTAATGGTGGTTCTCATTTGAACACAAATATATATATATATATATATATATATATATATATATATATATATATATATATATATAGAGTTGAGTTTAAATGTGGACTACTATATTATAGAGGACCGTGAGGACTGATGTAGTCGTGTTCCATTAGTCTGTATGTCATGTGCATGGCCGAATGTAGTTGTATGCCATAATTTGAATGTCGTGTGCATAGGTTTGTTAATTAATAAAGCCTGAGTTCGAAACCTGATGTTTACATGTATTCTTGTGTGCCTGTATTAAGTTGTGTGCTTGATACTAATTTATCGTGTGGCCATAATCAATCCGCACAGCCCTCTATATATTGTGGTCCTCATTTGAACTCTATATATATATATATGAGATTGATCAGGTGAGAACCACATGTCCAAGGAAAGAATGAGAACCCATCACAATCGTCCATCTGCCCAGATCTAACAGATCAGAAATACTTTTAAAAAAAATGAGATGACATTTTCGCAAATAGTTGAACTTTGAAGTGCAAGTAAATTGTGTTAAAAGTGTAAATAACAGTTTCATTCATAGAGTGTACCTAAGTGCAAATAAAATGTATTAATTAAAGTGCAACAAATATTATACACCGAACATCAACATTAAGTGCACCAAACATTACCATTAATTGCACCAAACATTATCATTAAGTGTACCAATGTGAAAGACATTATCATTAGGTGTAACAATGTAAAAAAAGGTAAAATTACTTGCACTATTAAGTGTAAATAAATGGTTGCACTTTTAAGTGATTTTACTTGCATCTTTTACTTGCACAGTTACACCAATTGCTTGCCCTTTTAATACATGTTACTTACACCAGAATTTGAGTTATTTACAAAGATGTCACCGTAGTTAGACTAGAACAAGACATTGATTGAGTTAATGATTGTGTTGTTTTGATGCAAAATTTTGAGAAGAATAGCATTAATTTCATCTGTTAGACGTCTAACTAATTAGGTAGCTTGATCCTACTTTTTTAGGTAGGGTTAGTTTCTACTTCTAGCATGAGTCGAGTGGTGTTTCTGATGCCACACCTCCTCCATTTCCCATTGATGCTTTGATTTATGGTTAATGATGTTCCTTTTACGTTTCAAAAGAGGGTGGACATTTAGACACCCTACACGTGACGAGTGAAATTAAGGGTGTGTTTAGTACTCACATGAAATTAGAATCAGAATGTGTAACAAATATTTGGTAATGGTAATGAATTTTAGTGAAAGTATTTTGCATGTTTAATTTGGTAGTAAAGTGGAATGAGAATAATTATCAGTAATGTTGTTTGGTTATGTATGATTCAATAATGGGAATAAAGATTTTAAAAATGCAAGAACACAAAATCAAGACAATTGATTCTAATATAAAAACATCCAAAACATCAATATGAACAAAAAAAAAAAAACAAAAATCTAAAAGCACTAATCAAAGGGGATGAGAAAGAATAAGGGAACGAAAAGGGATGATACCCTTATTTTATTTCAGTATGAGTATGTTTTTCAATTAAGGGGATATTCTTTAGAACTAAACCTATCAACCAAACATATCCTAAATGTTTTATATCAAAATAATTAGACAAGTTCGTCAAGAAAATACTATTACCTATGATCATAACAAGTGAAATATTTGCATAAAAATTCTACTAGGCCATTGTGATCAATTAGACTATATATAGTATATGTAATCAAGAAAGACCCATTACACATGATGAGAACTGATTGTATTGTATCTACTGAACTTAATTACAATGAGATCAGATGATATGAATATATACAATAGACAGTCACAGTGTGACAGGGATAAGAAGTTCTAAACAGAGTCAGATACATAGAGTCCTAATACTCCCCTCAAGCACAGCGTATACTAGTAACATGTAGCTTGTCCCTTAGGGAAGAAAATCTAGGTTCAGGCAGAGCTTTGGTGAAGATATTAGCAAGTTGATCCTTCGTGGAGATGAAGTTGACTTAGATATCGCCCGAAGCTACTCGATCACGAACAAAACGATAATCAATCTCCACATGCTTGGTGCGTGCATGAAAGATTGGGTTGGCACTCATATATGTAGCTCCTAGATTATCACACCATAATTTTGGAATGGAAATGCCCGGAATCTGTATCTCACGCAGTAATGACATAATCCATAGAACCTCAGCACAAACATCTGCAAGAGCTTTGTATTTATCCTCAGTGGATGACCTGGCAATAGTTCTCTGTTTCTTGCAAACCCAGGATATAAGATTACTCCCCAAGAAAACAGCGAAACCACTCGTGAATTTTCGATCTTCAGGGCAACCAGCCCAATCAGAATCAGAGAAGGCATGAATGTCTCTTGATAAGCACCGTTGTATGCGTAAACCACGATCAACTGTTCCCTTAACATACCTTAGGACCCGTTTGAGCTGCTCCCAGTGTGACATGGTGGGAGCATGCATGATTAACTGCAAAGGAAATGTCAGGTCGTGTGATAGTGAGATATTGCAGTGCTCCAGCTAGACTCCTGTACTGTGTGGGATCATCATATAGATCTGCATTAAAGGGGACAGTTTTCGAGACACATATGGGTGTAGAAAGGGGTTTGAAAAATGGCCTCCCAAAGGGCACGACTCGTGCGGCGTCCGACGACTATTGGCATGACTTCGAAGGAGAGGGAGGAGACAAGCATGGACAACAATGCTTGATCTTGACGCATCCAAATGGCATAGGCGAGGTTTGACCGTGGCATGGCGTTAGCAACGCCAGCAAGGAGGACGGCCGGTGAGGGTTTTGTACCGTCAACAAACCCCATTAGGTCATTCCCGTGAAGAAACGAGACGACTTGCTTACGTCAGAACAAATAATTCTTGTAGGTTAACTTGGTACTGATGAAGTGATGTGCGGTGGATAGCGACACAATTGACGAAGAACTTGACGACATAGCAACATCAGACACGGTCCGTTCGGAGGAATTAACAGAGCCGTCAGCCATAGGGACGAGAGAAACCCTAGCTTACTGATACCATATGAGAACTAATTGTATTGTATTTACTGAACTTAATTACAATGAGATTAGATGATGTGAATATATACAATAGAGAGTCACAGTGTGACAGGGATAAGAAGTTCTAAATAGACTCAGATACAGAGAGTCCTAATACACATGACACAATATATTTACACAAACATTCGAACAGGGTGAGTTAGATTATGCAGATATTCCAAAAGGTTATTATTAGTGTTGCAAAAATCGCGCCTAGGCGCTAGGCAGTCGGCCTCCTAGGCGCCCTAGGCAGTCCCCAAGCGCCTAAAGGGCGCCTAGCGATTTTTTCAACATTGGACTTATTATTTACACTATATATATATATATATATATATATATATAATCAAGTTTATGTGCGGTTGAGTACAGTGTCTCCCGTACGGTTATTAATGTGCGTAAGTTTTGTACTTAAAGTACGTGAGTCTTGTGCTTAAGGTGCACGAGTTTTGTGTTTAAGGTGCGTGGGTGTGTATTTAATGTGAGTAGTGTTGAAACTTAAGGTGCATGAGTTTTGTGCTTAAGGTGCATGCGTAAGTTTTGTGCTTAAGGTGCGTGAGTTTTGTGCTTAATGTGTGTGAGATTTGTGTTCTTAATGTGAGTAGTTGTTGAAACTTAAAGTGCATGAGTTTTGTGCTTAAGGTGCGTGAGTTTGTACTTAAGGTGCTTGAATTTTGTGTTTAATGTGCGTGAGATTAGTGTTCTTAAGGTGTTTTGTTTGAGTGGTTAATATGTGTGTGTTATGTACTTAAAGTGCGTCAGTTTAATGTTTAAGGAGCGTCAACCGCACGGAAAGCCTATACTCGCATCTGAAGCATTCGTTATTTATATATATATATATATATATATATATATATATATATATATATATATATATAGTTTAAATAATAACCTTTTGGAATATCTGCATAATCTAACTCATCAAATATGCCAACGGTAAAAGTAAAAGGTTTTAGATTATGGCTAAAATAGTTAGCTTATTAGTCAATTTTGTTTTATTTGATTACCATTAATTGTTTGACTTTATTAAAAAAATTAATATAAGTATTTTGATTAATTAACTTTTTGTAACTGTTAAAATTCAAAAAATTGTTCATAGCAACTTTTTTAATTAGCTTTTTGAGAAAAGAAATTATATCAAATAGATATAGTAGCTAACAACTAATTTACCAAACACTTTTCTACAATTAGCTAATGTTATCAACTAGTTATATCCTAATTAATATAAATCAGCTAACAGCTACCCGCTATCAGCTAATAACCATTTACCAAATAGTACTTATATCCATTTTCTCAAATAAAAAACTATTTCCATTGTTAGTCGTGGGGTTGGAAGACATTGACGTGCAGAAGCATTCAAAAGTTGGTCTGAACGTTCCACTGCACATCAATATTTGAATTCTACTTGCTTAGTTTCCTTTAGTCTTGCTCTCATTTACTTGTTAGCTCACTTTGAATTCTCTTTGCTTCCAAATTTACCATCCTTAGAGAACGACACTAGGAGATTCCATTCCTATTTTAGCTTTTAATCCACCACATCTTCACACCACTACGACTTACATCACGTCAAAATGACGTTGTTTCCGAAGATGGTATGCGGTAGTCATTGAGTTTTGTCTTGTTGTGAGGAAAGCAAGGATTTCAAGCTTTGATACTTGATTCAAATTTTTCTTTTTGCATTTTCTTTACATATTTTTCACTTTGATACCATTGCTTAAGAACGTAACCTACTTCTAGTTGCAAGAACCGTTAGTCTTGTCTACTTTGTAGGTTGATGCATACTAGATCTAGAGGAGCTCAAGGATTGATCCACTTAATCCCGAGATCACGAAAGCAACAAGAATGAGAACAAGAGTCACCCCCATTCAAAAAGAAATCCACGAAATGGCATCAGCAAGTGTTGCTAATCAAGAAGGCTCACATGAAGTTCTAACCTAAGACCTACACCACCATCGAACTAGGCCCGGTCTTATCGTTTTATAGGCCCGGGGCGTAGCAAAAAAAATGGACCCTACATGAAATTTATTAGGACTCTATGAATATGAGTCTGTTTAGAACTTCTTATCCTTGTCACACTGTGACTCTCTACATCTTATCATTGTCACACTGTGACTCTCTATTGTATATATTCACAGCATCTGATCTCATTGTAATCAAGTTCAGAAAATACAATACAATCAGTTCTCATCTGGTATCAGTTAGCTAGGGTTTTGTGATTCATAAAATCAAAATCAAGATCCGGCGAAAATGCAGCGCTGCAGTGGCAACCTTAATTATCGTGGAGTTCAGCAACGTGGCTATGATGATCCGTGTCAAATTTGTAAACGTTTTGGTCACACGGGAGACAATTGTTTTTGGCGCTATGATGATCCGTGTCAAATTTGTAAACGTTTTGGTCACACGGGAGCCAATTGTTTTTGGCGCTATAATGATCCGTGTCAAATTTGTAAAAGTTTTTGTCACACGGGAGTCAACTGTTTTCAGCGTTACTCAGGGGCTCCGGGTTCTCAGGCTATTTTGGTGTTTCAGAATGGTTTAGATGCTAAAACCTCGTCAAATTCTCATACTTGGGTTCCAGACACTAGAGCCACAAATCATGCAACTCCAAACGTCGCTGCTCTTTCTACATCGGAGAAGTACACTGGTAATGACACTTTACGTGTCGGTGACGGTATGGGTTTATCTATTAGTCATGTTGGTCATGCCTCTTTTATTAATACCCCTTCTATATCATTTACATTGTCTGATATACTTCACGTTCCACGTTTGTCTAATTCTTTATTATCGGTTCAGAAGTTTGCATCCGATAATAAAGTTTTTTTTTGAGTTTCACCCCTCATTTTTTGCTTTGAAGGATATCAATACCAAGGAAATACTTCTTCGGGGCAATAGTTCGGGGGGACTATACACACTTTCATTACCTAGTTCGTCTCCGTCAGCGTTTCTTTCCCCTCGTGCCTCGGCTTCCACTTGGCACAATCGTCTGGGTCATCCTCATAACCATGTTCTTAGCCATATACTTCGATCTTGTTTGGTTAGTGGGTCTCGTGATAATATTCGTTGTCATAATTCTTTATGCAATGCGTGTCAATTAGGCAAATCTGCCCGTTTTCCCCTCCCTCGTGTTGCTTCCTCTAGTTCTCAAGTACTAGATCTTATTTACACAGACATTTGGGGTCCTGTGCCCACTTTATCTACTTCTGTCTTCCGTTATTTTGTGATCTTTGTGGATGACTATTCCCGTTATACATGGTTCTTCCCTATGAAATTAAAGTCTGATCTTTATGTCATCTTTGATAACTTTCGTACTCTTGTTGAACGGTCCTTTAATTGCAAAATAAAGGCCATTCAGTCTGATTTAGGTGCTGAGTACAAAAAGTTGCATTCTTCGTTTGTTCAATTAGGAATTCAACATAGACAATCATGTGCCTATACACATGAACAGAATGGTCGCGTTGAACGAAAACATCGTCACATTGTTGAAACTGGTCTGGCTATTCTAGCTCATGCCTCTGTTCCTTTGAAATTTTGGGATTTTGCCTTTGAGACTGCTGTCTATTTAATTAACAGAATGCCATCTTCTGTATTAAATAACTCCAGTCCTCATCTCCTGTTACATAAATCCCCCCCTTCCTATCTTTTTCTTCGTGTGTTTGGGTGTTTATGCTACCCTCATCTTCGACCATATAATCGTCATAAGATGTCACACAGATCTTCTCCATGTGTCTTCCTAGGTTATCCTGAGTCATTTAGGGGGTACAGATGCATGGACTTACATACTAATAAGATTTACACATGCAGGCATGTCAAATTTGATGAAGAAGTTTTCCCCTTTGCTACTAAAACTTCTTTGCAGGATCTATCTACTCCGTTTTCTGGACCTTGGGCGGAATCTGTTCTCAGTCACAGCACACCTATTCCTGCCGTGTCCAATGATGAGCAGCCAGAACCGCCGCTACCTGCTTCATTCGAACCAGCCGTGGATCCCGGACAGAATGCCTCGTCGGGTGATCCTGTGGAGCTTGTTGCTCGCCGGCGAGGCCGTCCACGTGGGCGGTCCATCATACCCAATGTCCGTACTCACTCTATGGCCACTCGTAGCAACGCAGATGCTCCTCTTTTTGCTCTAGCAGCTCAGGTGCATCCCACGGAACCCACATGTCACTCTCAAGCTGTCAAATATCCTGAGTGGCGTGAAGCCATGGACCAAGAATTCAATGATCTCCTGCATAACCACACATGGTCTCTAGTTCCACCCACTGCAGGTATGAATATTATTGGCTGTAAATGGGTGTTTCATACGAAGAGAAAGGCTGATGGTACTATTGAAAGGCATAAAGCCAGGCTGGTTGCGAAAGGTTTTAATCAGGTTCCAGGTCAGGACTTCTTCGACATTTTTAGTCCAGTGGTAAAGCCTACGACTGTAAGACTCCTTCTATCTCTAGCTTTATCATCTGGGTGGTCTATCAAATAGCTAGATGTTCATAATGCTTTTCTGAATGGTAATCTGGCTGAAACAGTTTATATGAAGCAACCCCCTAGTTATATTGATGCTAACTTCACGAATCATGTTTGTTTGTTAAACAGATCTCTGTATGGGTTAAAACAAGCTCCCAGAGCTTGGTTTAGTCGACTACATACGTTCTTACTATCAGTTGGCTTTCAAGCATCAAAGACAGATGTCCCTCTGTTCTATTACTCTAAAGACTCTGCTTTGGTTTATCTATTGGTGTACGTGGATGACATTCTTGTAATGGGAAGTGATCAGGGTATTATGTCTCAACTCCTGTCCAAACTGTCTGCTACATTCAAAATCAGAGATCTTGGTGAACCAAATTTCTTTCTGGGTATTGAAACAGTTAAGAGTGATAATGGGATTATTTTATCTCAACAACGGTATATGAATGATATTTTAAAACGGGTTGGAATGTCTGAATGCAAACCCCTTTCTACACCTATCTCTGTCTCGAAAACTGTCCCCTTCAATTCAAATCTATATGATGATCCCACACAGTACAGGAGTCTAGTTGGAGCACTGCAATATCTCACTGTCATACGACCTGACCTATCCTTTGCAGTTAATTAGTTATGCCAGCATATGCATGCTCCCACCATATCACATTGGGAGCAGCTCAAACGGGTACTCAGGTATGTTAAGGGAACAGTTGATCATGGTTTACGCATACGACGGTGCTCATCTAGAGACATTCATGCTTTCTCTGATTCTGATTGGGCTGGTTGTCCTGACGATCGAAAATCCACAAGTGGTTTTGCTGTTTTCTTGGGGAGTAATCTTATATCATGGGTTTGCAAGAAACAGAGAACTGTTGTCAGGGTCATCCACTGAGGCTAAATACAAAGCTCTTGCAGATGTTTGTGCTGAGGTTCTATGGATTATGTCATTACTGCGTGAGATACAGATTCCGGATATTTCCATTCCAAAATTATGGTGTGATAATCTAGGAGCTACATATATGAGTGCCAATCTAATCTTTCATGCGCGCACCAAGCATGTGGAGATTGATTATCATTTTGTTCGTGATCGAGTAGCTTCGGGCGATATCCAAGTCAACTTCATCTCCACAAAGGATCAACTTGCTGATATCTTCACCAAAGCTCTGCCTGGACCTAGATTTTCTTCCTTAAGGGACAAGCTACAGGTTACTAGTATACATTGTGCTTGAGGGGGAGTATTAGGACTCTATGAATATGAGTCTGGTTAGAACTTCTTATCCTCGTCACACCGTGACTCTCTACATCTTATCATTGTCACACTGTGACTCTCTATTGTATAAATTCACATCATCTGATCTCATTGTAATCAAGTTCAGAAAATACAATACAATCAGTTCTCATCAAATTAACATACATTTTTATAACTAAAATTTAAATTAAATAAGAAAAATTACAAATGTCAAATAACTTGAAATAAGATTAAAAAGTTTTTAACAATTTTACATATACATGAAAACATAGATGTTTTCCTAAATCTTTAAAATAATCAATATTTGCATTAGTGCATTCATAAATAAACAATTATAGTTTATAAAAACGAATAAACAATTTGAAACTAAATAAGCTTATACGCAAACACATTATTATTATTATAATAAATAATAAAGTAATTATTATTAAAAATTTATAAAACAAACCTTATAAACAAGAGCAGAGCATGAAATCTTAATTATTGAGAACAATAAATCATAACAATTTAAATGTGATAAAAGACATTCATAATAAAATACGAAACATATTCAATTTGAAAAAATAATACGAATAGAAAACACATTATAAATCACATATCTTCTATATTGATATCATATTTATAAATATTTTTTCTTTTAGTGAGATCAATTTCAAGTTTTTTTTTTAATATTAATTTAAATACGATGACACACAATATTTAAACTATAGTAACTAGATAATTCATAAAAAAGTAAACTATCTTTTAAAAGCATCAAAGTTTTTTTTTTTTTTAAACATGTATTAAAAAAAAGTAAATCCTAAACAGTTTGAGACTTTATTTTTAATTTGTATAAAAGTTAGTAAATTTGAATAAATCACAAATCAATCTATATTATAAATCTCACTATAATTATAGAAAGGTAAAAAAAAAAGTAAAAAATTTACAAATTTAATAAAAAAATACAAATTAAAAATATAAATAAATTTCATAAACTACAATTTAATACTCCCTCTGTCCCATTTTGCCTGTCCTGTTTACTATTCATTGGTCAATCCAACTCTTCCTTCATTGCTTATTTTCTTTAGTAATTTTTAATTATTTTTAAATTTGATTTTTTATGTTTAATAGTACTTTTAATGTAGTTTCTAAATATATAAATTTTATATACTAAAAATAAATTTAATATTATGAAAAATTGAAGTAAAAATAGCTTCAGTCAAGCCTCGTTAACCGAACCAGACAAACAAAATGGGACGGAGGTAGTATTACATAATAATATACAATTTTAATACTACATAATAATATACAATTTTAATACTACATAATAATATATCTAAATTCATCTTCTAAATAGTAGAGCGCGAGAGTGAATATAAATGTACGTATAAGGGGGGTAAAATACTAGTACATAATATATATCTAAATAGTAGAAGCGAAAATTTAATGCAACTGTGGTATAAGGATTCAACCACACAACCTTTACGATGCAAATAAAAAATCTAACCAATTAAACTAGCTAACACTTTAATAGCATTGCTGTATATCAAAATACTTATACGATATCGCTATAGTATAAATAAAGCAAAATGGAGTGGGGTGGTGGGCCCATCCAAGCGTGGGCCCTGGGCAAGGGTCCAGCCTGCACTTGTCCAGGGCCGGGCCTGCATCGATCAATGTCCATCGACAAGAAAGATTCCAAGCTTTCGGGGAACCTCAAATCTCCCGGGAGCCATTGAATATTGAAAGAGATCTGATCTAGATCCAAATGTTGATGTGATACCAAGTTATTTTATTAATATTATGTTAACATGGAATTATGTTAATAAGCTTTGAAGTGGTAGTGGCATAGTTCAGGAACGTTGGACGCATATAGTATTTAAGAAAAAAATAAACACTATATGCGTCCGAAGTTTATAAACTTTGGAGCATATAGTATTTTTTTTAAAATAATACTACATGCGTCCAAAGTTGGTAAACTTTTGACCAACTTTGGACGCATATAGTTTATTATGCGCATCTCCTGCATATATACGCGTTCAAACAACTTTGAACGTGTATTGTACATTTGCTTGGACACGTATGACTGTTTCTGTACTAGTGAATTATTTTACTATATGGTTCATAATTATACTATTTTATTATTATATTATTTTATGTGACCAAAATCATTTGAGAATAATTTACTCCTATTATTTTATGGCTTTCCTTTATTTATAAACTTAATATAATAACTAATTCCTAATTTTTAAAATAATGTATATATTTATATAGATATGTTACGTATATACATATTGATATGTAGCTAAGTTATAGATATTTATAGGGTGATCTCATAGGATCCAACCCATATAATATATATATATATATATATATATATATATATATATATATATATATATATATATATATATATATATATGAGACGAATCATACGAGAACCATATGCCTATGAAATGAATGAGAACCTATCACAGCCATCTATATGTCCAGATCAAACGTATCAGAAACATTTTTTTTTCTTTTAAAAAACAAGATGACATTTTCATAAACAATTATATATTGAACTTTGAAGTGCAAGTAAATTGTGTTAAAAGTGTAAATAACAGTTTCAGAATGCACCTAAATGCAACAAATAATGTATTAAAAGTGCAACAAATAATGTACACCGAATATCGACATTAAGTGCACTTAACGTTAACACTAGTTGCACCAAACGTTATCATTAAGTGCGCCAATGTGAAAGATGTTATCATTAGGTGCACCAATGTGAAAAAGGTAAATTACTTGCACTATTAAGTGATTATATTTTACTTGCATCTTTTACTTGCACAGTTGTACCGGTTACTTACACTTTTCTTACACTTTTAACACATGTTACTTGTACTGGGGTTTGAATTATTTATGAAAGTGACACCACGTCTTTTCTAAAAAATTACATCTGATCTGTTATATACTTATTTTAGAAGAAGTCATTGATTGAATTAATGATTGTGTTGTTTTGATGTGAAATTTTGAGAAGTATAGTATTTCATATGTTAGACGCTTAACTAATTGGGTAGCTTGATCATACTTTTATTATGTAGGGTTTCAACTTCGACTCAGTATGAGTCGGGTGTTTCTTATGCCACACCTCCTCCATTTCTCATTGATGCATTGATTTATGGTTAATAATGAAGTTACTTTTACCTTTCAAAAAGGATGAACATTTAACAAAAACACCCTACTCGTGATAGGTGAAATGTTTACATAAAAATTTAATTGATGTGATCAGTTGAATTATATAGTTCATCGGAAAAGACCATTACTCATGATTCATGAATAATAACAAGTGAAATATTTGCATCAAAATTCTACTAGGCCATTGTGATTTATACTATATATAGTATAAGTATTCAAGAAAGACACATTACACATGACACATGATATATTTACACAAACATTCGAACAGGGTGAGTTAGATTATGCAGATATTCCAAAAGGTTATTATTTACACTTTATTTATATATATATATATATATATATATATATATATATATATATATATATATATCGAAGGAATCAGATCAGGTGCATTTGAGGCCAGTGGCGGAGCCACAATGAGGGCAGTGGGGGCCACTGCCCCCACTCAACACTTTGTTCTAATATGTAAGTATATGTATAAATCACAAAAGTGCTCAATAGATAAGTGGATTGAACCTTGAATATGATATAGAGTGTCTTTGGTTCGAAACCTACCAATAGCATTTTTATATGTCTTAGGCTTCTAGCTTCTTATCTTTATTCTAACTCTTCAATAAATTAAATGTATTCTTTTTAATTCTACTTTTTTTGCATGTATATTTTAGCTTCTTTTATTTATTTTAGCTCTTCTTATCATTCAATAAATTAAATATTTTTTAAGTCTACTTTTTTGAATCATTTACTTAATGTAGTCAACAAGTTTATATTATACTTCACCGTATTCAAATTAATTTAGAATAATTTAAAGTTGATCTAATTAAAAGAAAATTAAAATTAAAGTATTTATGAATATAATGTCTTTTCTATTCAAACTATTTTATCTAATTATTATGCTTTATATTTTATCATAAATATTTTTATAACATTTCAAAGTGTTTTAAAATTTCATCCTATCCAAGTATAGTTTTGGCTAGGCCATTAACTATCTTGTAGTCTATCATAAATATTGTATTATAATTTATAATGTATTTGGACCATATTATAGATGTTTGATATTTTATCATTGACAATT